>NW_022103902.1:1882717-1969581 GCF_000313985.2 Echinops telfairi | reverse complement strand
TAGCCCTGATGGCAATGGTGGGTAAGCATTGGATTGGTAACACCAAGGTTGGTGGTTCAAACCCAACAACCACCCCCGGGGAGAATGATGAAGCCATCTTCTCCCATAAATATTTATAAAACTTTGGAAAGGTAACAGGTATGTTTGACAGAATTTTATATGCGGTAAGTTTGGGAAGCAGGGGAGTGGCAGTTCAGAGGGAACACTGTCACCTTCCATGCTAGAGACTCTAGTTCATCCTCGGCCAGTGCCCCGCAGACACATCTGTCAGTGCTGGCTTGCATGTGGTCATGGTGATAAATATATTTCAGTGGAGATTCCAGATTAAAATAGAGTAGAAAGAAGGACCTGGTGATCTACTTCTAAATATTACTCAATAAAAACCTTATAGGTTATAACAATCAAGTCTATAGCCAACTATGGGAATGGTATTACCCTGGGCAGAATTTTGTTACATTTTCATGAAGTCATGATCAGTCAGGAGTCAACTCCAAGAGAGCTAACATTTTTGTGAGAGAATGCTAATCATCACCCATCTCAATTATTATTGCATTTACTATTACCAAACCATTAATGTTTTACTGTACTCTGATTAATCACACTGGTGTCAGTTATTAAAGAGGTGATGATGATGAGTATAAGATTGCTAGGGTATCTGGGTTCTACTTGAAAATATGTTTTACATCATGCAATTGTTTAATTTGAAATTTTCTATCTGTACAAGATATTGAAGGATTCTATGGACAAAATACTGAATGGCAGAGGAAGCATCTGCAAAAGAAGATGGAAGAAACATACAGAGTGATTGTAACAAAAAGAATTCTTCCATCTTAGGAGGTAGCACATGATTAAGAGTTGACAGTGCATGAAGAAGAAGTCTAAACCCCACTGAAAGCACTGGCCCCAAGCAAGGCTCCTTGAATTGAGATCTGTAATGAGAGAATTCAATTCTAGAAGTGCTGACTGAGCTATGCTAAGAATTTTGGAAGACAATTACCTGGCCAACTGACTGGAAGAGATATTTCTGTATCCATTCCAGAGAAAAGTGATGCTACAATGCAGAAACTATCAAACAAAATCATTACTATCACAAGTGAGTAAAGTTGTGGAAGATTATTTTTAATTGGTCGCAACAGTAGATTAACAGGGAATTGCCAGTTATGCAACTGAAATTCAGAAGAGGACATAGAATAAGGCATATCATTGCTGATGTCAGTTGGGTCTTGTCTGGAAGCACAGAATACCAGGAAGATACCTGTGTTTTAGTGACTGTGTGGATCACAACACCATGAAAAATGGGAATCCCAGAACACTTAGTTGTGCTCATGTGGAAACTGTCCACAAAGAGAGACAATTTTTCCAGCAGGATAAGAAGATGTATAGTAGTTTAAAATCAAGAAAGATGTGTGTCAGGTTTGCATCCTTTCACCATACTTGTGCTTCAAAAATAATACAAGAACGGGACTTTATCGAGAAGAAAGGGGCTTCAGGATGGAAAGAAGCCTCATTAACAACCTGAGATGCACAGATGAGGACACCGTCTTGCTTGCTGAAAAGAAAAAGGCCTTAAAGCACTTACTATCAAAGGTCAAAGACTACAGCCCTCAATAGGGATTACAGTTCAAGGTAAAGCAAATAAAAATCCTCACCACTAGACCAATAAGCAACACCAATATAGAGAAACTATTAAAGTTGTCAAGGAGTTAGTTCATTTTACTTGCACACATAACAAACACCCATGAAAGCAGCAGTCAAAAAATCAAACAGCAAATTGCACTGGGCACATCTGCTACAAAGGATCTCTTTAAAATGTTCAAACACAAAGACGTCACTTCGAAGTCTAAAGTGTACCTGACCCAATCCACAGTAATGTTAAGCACGTCCTATGCATGTGAAATCTGGGAAATGAATAAGGAAGAACGAGGAGCAATTGAAGTATCTGAGCTACGGAATTAGTGAAGAATATTAAATGTCATTAACTGCCAGAAGGATGAACAAATGTGCTGAAAAAAGTACCAGAATGACGAGGCTGGTGACACTTCAACTAAAGCACTGTGGTCATGTCCTCAGAAGTTATTGGGAGATAGCAGTCACTGGCGCTCCTGAAGATGCTCCGTGGGATGAATTGATGTATTGATTGTAAGCATGGGCTCAAGCTTAGCATAATTGTGCGGATGGCCCAGGACCAGGGAGGGTTTTATTCTGCTGAACATGGGGGTGCTATGAGTTGTAACTGACTAGCTGTCCCTTGTTTTTGTGCTTATTCTTGTCTCTGCAGGTCTATCTAGATAAGATAGGTGGGATAAACAATCCAGAGAAGAAAAAAATGAGTCCGAAGGTTCCGGGAGGGAACATGGGAGAGGGGGAGGCAAAGACCCAGAACAAAAAAAATCATATCAATGTGAATGAGGTGGTCCTCAGAGTGGAGACCCAAAGTCCATCTGTAGACAATTGGACATCCCCTTACAGAAGGGTCCCAAGGAAGAGAAGAGCCAGTTAGCACCAATGAAACATACAACCTTCCTCTAGTTCTTTGATACTTCCTCCCTGCCACTATCATGTCCCCAATTCTACCTTACAAATCGGCTAGACCAGAGCATGTACACTGCTACAGATAAAAGCTGGAAACACAATGATTCCAGGACAGATAAACCCCTCAGAACCAATAATGAGAAAAATAATACCAGGAGGGGAAGGGAAAGGTGTAGGGAGAAAGGGGAAACCAATTACAATGATCTGCATATAACCCCTTCCCAGGAGGATGAACAACAGAAAAGTGGGTGAAGGGAGACATCAGTCATTGTGAGGCATGGAAAAATAATCAGAAGTTGTAAATTATCAAAGGTTCATGAAGGAGGGAGGGTAAGAGGGGCGTGAGAATGAGGAGCTGATACCAAGGGCTCAAGTAGAAAGAAAATGTGTTGAAAATTATGATGACAACATATGTATAAATGTGCTTGACACATGGATGGATGGATAGATTGTGATAACCACTGTTCAAGCCCCCCAAAAAATGATGAAAGGAAAAGGAAACAGAGTTTGTGCAAATAGCATCTAGATCACATTGTAAATTATATTTGGCAACACTTTAGATATATCATAAGAAAATTGTAGGTATCATCCAAGTGTGTGATGTGGTACATTAGTTTGCTAGATTATTTTAAGTGGCAGGTAAACAACAATGTGTGATGACTGGTGCTCTAAGAAGTCTCCAGTTGCTGCTTGGGTTCACGACACTGAAATTCTCCGTTGGATGCTACTCATCTGCTCCAAGAGTGTATCTCCTCTTTGCCTCAGCTTCTAACCTTAACCCTAGCCGAAATACCCCAAGTTTTCAGAACGGGCTTCTCCAATAGTAATAAAAGAGAGAGGGGAAAAAAATCCTCAAATGATTGTAGTAATGCTATTCATGAAGGTTTGGGTGGTTCCTGTTCAGTGTAAATCTCACGTGTTGGCACTGTTAGGTGCCAGCAGGTAAGCTTATGGAGACACCATGCCTTATCCGGGTCTTGTCGTCTTTACATTGCTTGATATGTTGGACCCAATATTGCAGCCACTGTGCCAGTGCAGCCGGTGGAGGGTCTTCCTCTTTGCCGATAACTCTCTACCAAGCATGGTGTTTGTTTCTAGGGACACCTCCAAAGTTAAAGGAGGAAGTCTCACCATCTTTGCTTCCAAGGAGCATTCTGGCTGCCCTTCCTCCAAGACAAATCTGTTCATTCTTCTGACATCTTTCACTGGCACCACAATTCAACGGTGTACAATCTTTGCATTCATTGTCCCTTAATCATCCAAGTACCAGGTAATCCTCGTGTTTTCCAGAGGGCCAGACCTGGGGCATTCGAAGTAAATAAATGAGTGAGAAGGAGTGAATGAATAAATTAAGGAACAGAAAAAGTACCTATAGATAAAGAAGATAAGGAGTTGAGGTTTTTTTTTAATCAAGAAGTGAAGACGCGGGAGGAAAAGCAAGGCGGGGAATGGAAAAGGCAGAGGGTAGAAGGAAACACTGCTTCTCAGTCCTGCTCAGAGGCTTTTGTCTCGCCAGTAGACCCGTATGGCTCCAAAAACAGCCTACCACTTAGTAACGCTGTGCCCCACATAAATTACTAATCCATTCTAAGCCCCAATTTCCTCATCTCTGAAATGAATATCATCACATTACTTCCAACACAGAGTTATTGAGGATTAAATCTGATGCATAAGATACACCTCACCCAGGGCCTAGTCCATAACAAACACATGATAAATGTTACTGAGAATGCATTTCTAGAAAATGCTGAGGAAAACGAGAAGTTTTTTGCACAACCCTCTTGAAGCACATTAAGACATCAAATTAATTTGATATAAGTCAGACCATGGACCAAGATATTTTGGCGCAAGACTGAATGCAAGAGTACAAACCTAGGTCAACACTCTTGCCTTATCGCTGGACACATCCCTTAAAGGATGACCCCAACGCTGACAGTCACTGCCATTGCGTTGATTCTGATTCGTGGCCGCCCCGCAGAGGGTATCTGAGCTTGCAGGGCTTCACGGGAGCAGACAGCTCCGGCTTTTTCCCGTGGAGTGACTGGTGGGTTTGAGGCAATGGGCAGCAGCGCCACCAGGGATCCTTTAAAAGTTGACCAAACAAAACTAAACTCGCCGCCCTCGAGTTAATTCTCACTCGTAGCTATCTACAGGCGGGGTAGAACTGCCCCTGTGGTCTTCCGAGACTGCGATTTTACAGAAACAGAGAGTGTCATTTCCTCCTGCAGCGCAGCTGGTGGTTTTGAGCAGCTGTTGACCTCGTGGATCACCGTACAATGAGTAACCATATGCCACCTGGGCTGACCATGATTGCAACTGTGGGTCAAGAAGATTTTTTTCTTCTACCTTAATAACAGTTTTAATGTTTTGACTCTTAAAAAGAAAATCAATCACCCAGTGAAGTTGGCATATGAAAGGTCTAAAGAGGACCGGTTTCACAAGAAAAGAAGCTTTCTTGGCTGGAGCCTGCACTTCTTAAGCCCCTCAAGATGGCAGCGAGACTGTTCTTGTGCTTAAATGAACAGAACTGTGTTTTACCCTTAAACTAGTCAAGGGTGGAACTCCGAGGTCAAATATTAGCCAGTTGGATTAATGATTACATCATCACATTGAACCAGATGCCTCTGCTGTGTCTCACTGTTCTTGGTTGGGCACATATGAACAATCACTGTCCTGACATTCTAAACATGCTGCTTGACTTGAAGTTCCTGGCAGCAGTTGCTGATAACAGTTACGGGAATCTCTGCTTACAGAATGATTTCGTAACATCTGCACCTATCTGCACAGATCCTCCCAAGAGGTCCTGATGTGTGGCCTGCAGGGAGGCACCTTCAGCAGATTGCTCTCACTCTTCCCCGCCTCCATGCCTTGGCTGAGTCCTCTCTACCCTGCAGAGCAGCGTTTCTTCATTCTCCCTGGTTCACACGCTAGAAGTCTTTTAAAATCTTTCTTCTGACTTCATCACCCTCGATAACAATGATGCTAGTTTGCTTCTGAATTCCCATGGAGTTTACTTTTCATGCAGTGCTTTGTGCGTATTAGCCTCACTGTTCCTCACAACCACGGTGCATTGCATACAATAAAAACATAACGAAACACTGACATTGAAGTTTTGCCAACTCAGAGTGACCCCATAGAACAGGGTAGACCTGCACCAGTGAGTTTCTGAGACGAACACTTTATGGGGGGAGAAAGCCTAAGCTTTTTCCCAAAGAGTGGCTGTGTGTTTCAAACTGCTGACCTTGCAGTTAGCAGCTCAAAGCATAACCACGATGCCACCAGGGCTCTCGTTACACACAATAGGAAACTATAAACAGGATTTATTGAAGGCATGAACTAGTGTCACAACTAAAGCTACTATAATTTACTTGCAAATGTAAATACACATATCATCGTCATATCAAATGAGAAGAAATTATTTTATTACCTTTTTGAGTTAATGCTGAAAAGTCAGCAGTTCAAAGCCACCAACTGCTTGGTGGAAGAAAGCTGGCCTTTCTCCTCCCTAAAGGGCTACAGGCTCTGAAACTACCCTGACCTGTAGGATTGGCATCAACTCTATGGCAGTGAATAGTTGTTGTTGTTGTTGTTGTTGTTGTTGTTGTTGTTGTTATTGAGTGTTTGAGTGTGTGCGTTGGTGCTTCCTACCATACACATAACATTCTCCACTTGTCTCTCATTTGTTGAGATGAGAAAGCGCTCGGCCAGGATAAGGATGTGGGGGTAATAAACGGCTCTTAAAAGTATATGGTATTGGATGATACTGAGAAGATGTTTTTAATTTTTTGACATTTGGCAATGGAATAATGGTTATGAAAGATTAATACCATATCAGTTAGAGATGCATGACGCAAAATGACATGATGTCTGGGCTTGACTTTGCAATGCTCTAGAGAGAGGAATGGATGGAGAGAGATGACATGGGGTAAAACATTGATAATTGTTGAATTGGTTGATAAGTAGAGACATTCTGGTATTATTATTATTCTCTCCACTTTTGTGTGTTTTAATGCTTCTGTTCTTTAAAAACAAACCAAAAAAATAACGTCAACTTTTAAGGCAATCCTTTTTTTGATTTGTGTGTTTTCCAAATAAGGCTTGGTCTAAAATGACAAGAAAGAAGGAAAGCAGTGGGGGGAGTTAGATCACGAGTCTGTACCCCCTGATTTAATCCAGATTACTCCAACTCAGGGCTCTGTTGTTTGCTCTGTTCCAATCAGAAAGCCATTTACATGCATTATGACCTGTGGGCTTAACTTCAAACACATTAAAAAAAAAAATGTTGTATTTGCTCCTGAGATTTTAGTAGATCAATTACTGGGCTTTGATGTGGCTTGATGGTTTATTTGGCTATGAAGAGGGTAGAGAGGGAAAAAGATCAACAGTTGCCTATAGATCCATGAAATTCCTGCCAGAACATCCTAAAAAATAACTAGGAAACTGTTTAGTGCTTCAGCATGCATGTCCTCATTTAAATTTAGCTATGGACTACTTGTCTTGCTACTATAGAAGTTAATTAATAACCCTAACATTTCCACCACCTTTTTATCTTATTTTCCAACACCAAGCAAAGATCAAAGAAAGCCAGGCCTTTTTCTTTTAGTTTGAATAAAAGGAGCCTCAATTTCTTTGAACTGTGTAATCCAAAAGCAAAAGGCTTTGGCTGGTTGTTTTGTTTTGTTTTGTAATCATTTTATTGGGGGCTCGTACAATTCTTATCACAATCCATACATACATCCATTGTGTCAAGCATATTTGTACATTTGTTGCCATCATCATTCTCGAAACATTTGCTTTCTGCTTGAGCCCTTAATATCAACTCCTCATTTTCCCCCTCCCTCCCTGCTGCCCCTCCCTTATGAACCCTTGATAATTTATAAATTATTATTATTTTGTCATATCTTACACTGTCCGACATCTCCCTTCACCCACTTTTCTGTTGTCCATCCCCCAGAGAGGAGGTTATATTTAGATCCTTGTAATCGGTTCCCCCATTCTACCCCACCTTCCCTCCACCCTCCAGGTATCGCCACTCTCACCACTGGTTCTGAAAGGATCATCTGACCTGGATTCCCTGTGTTTCCAGTTCCTATCTGTACCAGTGTACATCCTCTGGTCTAGCCAGACTCAAAAGATACAGCGTCTGAGGTCTTAAAGGCTTGAAGATAAACAAGCGGCCATCTAGCTCAGAAGCAACAAAGCCCACATGGAAGAAGCACACCAGCCTGTATGATCATGAGGTGGAGCAGGTATCAAGCATCAAAGAACAAAAAATCATATAATTGTAAATGAGGATGAGTGAGGAGTGGAGACCCAAAGCCCATCTGTGGGCAACTGGACACCCCCTTACTGAAGGGTCGCGGGGAAGAGATGAGCCAGTCAGGGGGCAGGGTAGCAACGATGAAACATACAACTTTCCTCTAGTTCTTAAATGCTTCCTCCCACCCCCACCTCCACTATCATGATCCCAGTTCTACCTGACAAATCTGGCTGGTTGTTTGATGCCTTTGGAAGACAACCAGTATACCTGAGGAACATTTTTATCTCTAACTTTGGTTGTTGCTGTTCCTAGATAAAAACAATACATTTTGGACTCAGCTTTGGTGAGTATCAGATGGCAGGAGAGATGGGAAATGATTTTTTTCACTACCCTAATTTACTTCAGGAAAAAGAACACTCCAGCTAATTTTTTTAACTTTCATAAAGATCTTTTTAGCTACTACTTACATACAAACAATATTTCCAGGATTTCTCAGGAGTTTGAGGAGAGGGACTTGCTGAGCTAGGTTGAGGAGAAAGTGTCAGGCTATGGTTTCACACTTTCCCTGTAGATGTGGGCTGTTAAATATATCCAAACTCCTTCAGGAAAAAAATCTAACCTACTATTTCCTAAGGCGTCCAAATGCTGCGAGTTAAGTACTGAACTATTAAGTGCAAGGTCAGTTCAAAGCCACCAGCCCCCATCAGCTTAACCCCCGCCCTCCAAGAAAGAGAGATGAGGCTTTCGGGTTCCAGGAAGACTTAGTCTGTGAGTCAGAGGGAATGGAGGGCAAGTGGCTTAGTTCTGGGTCCTTTGTAGGCTATATGGGACTAAACTACTATTAAGCGTTCATTGAAAAGCGGCCTTCATAATCAAAAGAAAATGGGTAAATTTTGGGTCAAACAAAATGTTAAATGTTTATGAACTTCAGGACTTCCCAGAGCCTTTGATAGAACAATGGGTTTAAGATAAGCTGTAAAACTAGTGAAATACTCAGAAATCACCTTGCAAGAAAAGAAATACAGAAAAAAAAATCATCCTGTACAAGTAATCTAAAAATAGATCGATGGCTGCAATCTGAAAATATACCCAGGTACACACACACACACACACAAGAAGACAGTGGTGACCCAATTATTTATTACTGAGAACAAGTCTAAAGATATTGCCTACCAGCTAACCCAACAATGTCCCCCTTTCAGAAGACAGCTAATTCCCTCCGGCTCTAAAGGCAGTAAATCCAAAAGGGAAGTGCTGCTCCTCCCTGCTGCTTTTAGACTAAACATGGCTTTCTTTGGCACATAAACACATAAAACAGGCTCTCTCTAAGTTCCAGGAAGAGTTCTGAAAATTAGCCCTAACTCTATTAAACCTGGGGTGGAGGTGGGGAGATGGAAGGATCTATCTATCTATATATTTTTTTCCTTTTAATTTCTTTGCTCAACTAAAGTCATTCTCCATTAGCTGCAACAAAGGTCATACCTATCTACTCAGAGCATTCAGTAAGTTTATATAGGGAGGTAAGAATGATATGAGTGATAGCCTCTGATTCCACCAGGGGAAAGGAGATTCAAAGTCAACATCAACCCAAGGCTGAAGGCTGATTCCTATGAGGCAGAGGTAGGTAAGAAATATGTGCACTCTTCAATCTCCTTTTCCAGTTCTGGCACCGACCCTCCCTCTCAAGGAACTTTCTAATGCTCTGCTGGATTTGATAATCCACTGCAATGGCTACACGGAGCTCACAGACAATGCTCACAGTTATGGGGGTTATTAGGGAAGTTTGGAAGGTCAATTCAGAATCAGTAGTGCTCAGGATACAGTTCTTCAGTCAGGAGCCCCTCTTCTAGTCATGCCCACAGGCATACCTCACTCGCTCTTCAGCCTCATAAGACACAACATAACCCCGTGGTCTCTACCCTTCTCGGGCAGTGCAACAAAGCTCTCTTAGCACTGCCAATAAATTCCCAAATGGTATGCCTTCCAATTTTCGGTAACATTCAACATGAAAGCAAGTCTAGCTCCATGGTCAGCAAACTCTAATTAGGTGCCCAAAGATATTCCACTCCACAAACCCTGTATTCGAATTCCATATAGCAGTGGTTCTCAATCTTCCTAATGCCGTGGCCCTTTAACACAGTTTCTCGTGTTGTGGTGACCCCCCAACCGTAAAATTCTTTCGTTGCTACTTCATAACTGTAATTTTGCTACTGTTATGAATCGGGCAACCCCTGTGAAAGGGTTGTTGGATCCCCAAAGGGGTCGTAACCCACAGGTTGAGAACCACTGCCATATAGCCTGTTGGTATGGGCCCACCGAGTCATTCGGTGAGCACTGCAAAGACTATGGCTAGAAGAATCAGATTAAGGAATGCACTGTACCACATATGGTAATGACCACCTCTGCCAAATGGCTATTGGATATGGTGGATTTGATCACTTAAGGCTTAAGTGAGCATCGCTGTCTTGATATGATACCGATAAAGAAAAGTCTCACTCCAAGGATCACAGCTCACTTTGTTATAACAACAACAATAATAAACTGAGAGAAAGATGAGCGCTACCCTTCAGCCAGGCAATCTTCATTCAGACATTACGGAACTATATGAGCCCAGGATTAATATCATAGACAGGGTTACTCAGGTATTACATTTTGCCGTAGCCTCAATTGCATTGGCCACTTATTATTTGTGGACAATGAAAATGAACACACTCTAGCATATTCTGTCTGTATCTTTTTCACCGATCGTTCATGTCCTCTTCCCAGATGTAAAAAATCAAATGTGAATTGTCATCCCAAGAGTACAGATACCTCAACCCATAGGCTAACAATTGCACCCTATAATATATAACAAAAGTATCCTGATACAGCAAACATATTAAAAGTCTATGGATTCCTTAACATTTTAGAGGTGTTTTCATTAATTTTTATATTTTCCATTAAATATGAATAGCTATTGTAGGATAATGCATGCTTACCATGGCTCTTTGAATTTAATTCTATTTCTTTATTTTTGTCTGAGTTATCTTCACTAATTCTATATACAACAAAAGTGCTCAGAAAAGACATTCTCAATCATTTAAATATTTGATTAAGTGTAGAAGCAAAGATGCTTGCTCCCCTGGAGTTACCGCACAGTAGCACTATTTACCTTGGTGATGCAGACACTTCTTGCCAAGAATTCCATCTCCACACAGTCTTCACGATGGAGGAGAAGAGAGCAGCCTGTGTTGACTTCTGCGACAGAAAGAGCATGCTGCTCATCTGGAGTCCCAGATTAAGGTAAGGAAGTCGATATTAGAGAAAAGAGTGGTGACTCATCAGGAGCTGTGAAATCTAGAGGACACCGCAGGGTCTTAGGAAAGCTAGAATATTCATTGTGACATTTCAAACGGAAATCATCATACAGAGAAGCGAATAATGGGGTGCAGTGGGTACTCATTGCATAACACATGAGCAGGAGAAGCTAGTTTTGTCCACCTGGAACGTAAGCTAATATCCTTGAGACCATGAATGTAGACTTTTGTCCTCCTGGGGATAAAACACACACATTGTTGTTGTTGTTTGTAAAGGTAAAGCTACATTTATAAACTGTCAACGTGAGCTCCGCAATCAGCATCACATTTTGCCAACTAATCTGGAAACAATTTGAAAGAGCTTGAGGACTTACAGGTAGACACACCCAATTAAGGCAGAGGTCAAGAATAGGTGCCAACCTCCAAATGGGCAGCGTGACTAGAGCAAGAGTTTGGGCACGGTGTGTTTGTGTGTGCATGTTTTCTTTCTGGACATCGATCTAAACCATGCACACATCTTGGTTGACTTCACACGGTCCATTTGAAAATATGTTTTCAAGAGTACACCGAAAGAAAGAAAGAAAGAAAGAAATGACTTGCATAGCATTTCATTTTGAATAATATATCATTAATGAGAATCAGATATTCATCATTTAGTTATGACTAACAAGAAAAATCACTTCCATTTGATTAAATAAAACAAAAATGTTTTCTGTTATCTGCATAGAATGCCCTTCCTGCTTTTCTTTCTTCATTTTTCCTTCTCCTGTTACAGAGAAGACTTAAGAGGAAGTTATGAAAGAAGCTGTCCAAAAAATCCCTTATTTGGAAGTTGATGTATGATGTCACCCCTGGAAAACTACAATGGCATTTAATACCAAACTAAACTATCTGAGTGCACAATTCACTGTAACAACTTTATAAAGAGATCTGGGGTGATAAAAAAGAAAACTTTTAGACCAAAGTCAAATTAAACAGTGCTTGTCAAAGGGTTATGGACTAGTAACAAAGGAACACAATTTGTAAAATACACCAGAGGGCTTCAAAAAGTTTGTGGGAATTTCCATTATCTTTTAATTCCATTTTTTCCCCCGGACCTTTTGAAGCCCCCTTGTATATATTGTTTTAAATATTTTCTTTTTAAATAGACTTTGTTAAATTGCATTTAACTTATTTTTGTTTGTTTTTATTTTTACTTTTACTAAAAATTCAAAGTAAATATATATATAATATATTTATACATATACATATATATATATATGTCACTGTGTTAGGCTGAGTTGACCAGAAAAACAAATCCAGTGACACTCATCTATGTGTAAAAATCCCAGCCCAGTCCAACTCAAGTCTTTAAGTCTGATACCGCCCACACGGCCTCTGCAGACTCACACAGCCACAGACGATTACGCAGGATGCGGGAAGAGCATAGGCCGGTGGGTGCGAAGTGCGGAAGGGACTGTTAGTAGAAATGCCCTTCTTAAAAGATTAGAATGTGAGCAGTAATATAAGAAAGCTGGGAACCGATGACATGGAACTGTGTGTGACCTCCTCCTTGGGGGACAGACAACCGAAAAGTGGGTGAAGGGAGACGTTAGACAGGGCAAGATATGACAAAATACCCATTTATAAACTATCAGGGGTTCATGGGGGAGGGGGGAGCGGGAAGGGAGGGGAAAAATGAGGACCTAATGCCGGGGGTTTAAGTGGAGAGGAAATGTTTTGAGGATGATGTACAAATGCGCTTTACACAATTGATGTGTGTATGGATTGCGATAACAGTTGTATGAGCCCCTAATAAAATGTTTTAAAAAAATAAAAAGAAAGCTGTGTTCTCTTTTTGGTGGTCTATCATTCCGTTTATTATAATAAATCAGTGATGTTGACTCGTGGCTGCTGGCTGTATTTTCTCCCCTCCTCACTACTCCCTATTCTTCCAAACGTATTAGGTCCTTGTTAGGGTAGAATCTTCTCCCTGTCTTATTGAAGTCAAGGCTAAGCCCATGCAGCCAACAGGTGAACAAAAGGCTCATTGTAATCATACAGACTAGAGAAACAGTGAGGAGTAGAGAGTGTTGCTTCCACATTGAGGGAAACACTGGAGGGCATAGTAAGGAAAATGTGAATGAATCGTTGTTTGAGGGGAGGCATACACATCTTGATGATGATGAACTGGAAAGGATTCACGTTTTTCTTCTTTTCTGGCTAGAAGATAGACATTGTCTTAGTTGAATAGAGGAAGGAAAGCCTTTTCTCCATATTTGGAAGGGAACCCCAAGCTACTTTTACAGACAGGAAAATAAAGTTCTTCTTGGCTTGTCTATGGAAACAGTCCAACAGTGAAACAATCACACCTTCCCAGTGGTTTTCCTTGGAAGGGCAGCCATTGCTAAGGAGCTCTGGTGGTGTAGTGGTCATGCATTGGGCTACTAACTGCAAGGTTAGCAGTTTGAAACCACCAGCTGCTCCTCCTTAGGACTTGACTTTTTTCTCCCATAAAGAATTACCATCTCGAAGCTCGCAGGGGCGGTTCTACCCTATCCTATAGGGTCGCCGCCAGTCGGCGTTGACTCACTGGCAGTGCGTTTGATGTCTCTTGTTTTGGTTTGGAGTTTTGGTTTTCCACTCCCCTGCAGAGTCACAGCCTCCGAGAGTCACAGGGGCAGTTGTACCCTTCCTACAGGGTCCCTGGGAGTGCACACGCACTCGATGGGCGTGAGTCTGGTTTGGTATGACACTGGTCAAACCAAAGGCTGGTCAAGTGAGCCCTGGGTACCAAACTCCAGGGATGCCGCCAAAGTATTAGAACGGGAACAGAGAGGAATGTCAGCCGGTGAAACACAGAAAGAGACCGGAAACCACTGGGAGGGGAGGATGGCAATCAAGAGGATTTTCTCCCTTTCCTTCTTTGAAATCCAGCCTTGGCCATTCCGTAAGGCGTCCACTCGCCACTGTCCTGTCCTTATGGCCTTCCTGGTTTCCTTTGTGGACACATTTCTTTCTTCCCCCACGAGAAGTTAATGCAACTAGACATCCTGCACGCAACTTCTGTTTGTTTAGTACAGATTATGTTGAATCTGTGTTGAAAGAATGAGTAATTGAATTAATGTGTAACTTGAATTACTGTTTATCATTTTCATGCTTCCAGTCTTCTATTGTCCTTATTTTGAACATCTTATCAGTCATGTTACACATTTCAGAAGGTGAAAGAAATGCAGTTGTGTGGAAAACTGTTTCGATATTAGTAGCTTGTCATAAGGAGGGCGCTTTTGTGGTTTGTATTCTGTTCACTTTAGATTTTTGTGCTTTTACAGCCAATGATTACTGATGTGTGTTTGCAGCTGCTGTTTCTCCAGGCAACACGTTATTCTGTTATACATAATTCACTGTGAATGATTGCCAATTCAACAACATAGGACAACAAAAATATTCAACAGTAACCAAATGCACAACCAAAATCAATATAGATGGTTTCAGTTCTTTGCTAAAGAAATGAAATCTCTCTTTAGACATTCCCTTTCTCATCTTGCCTGAACTTGAAACTTACAACAATGCTGTCATTACACTAAATCTTGAGAAAAAGGAATGATATTTTTTAATGAATGTATATTTTAAATGTCTTTGCTTTTCTTATAAACAACTGAAGCAATACAGGAAAAAAAGGAGAATCAATCTCACCTGAAATCAATACCTAAAGATGTACTATGTCAGCACAGCATCTCTGTACCTATAAAGAACATCTGTAAATGCATATAGCTCTATATGAAAAGGGGTCTGTATGCTCATTCTGTTTGGAAACATAGATTTTCACTCAGCTATTTCTGGGTCTTCATGTTCGTGCCCATTGTATAGACATCTACAGTCTGCGATGTGACCTGCTTACCTCCCCTCTCCTCGCCAACTTCTCTCCCCTTTGTCATCCTAATTAATCTACCCTGGCTTCTTGGTGCTCCCCCAACAGACAAAGCTTCCTTCTACCTGAAAGCCTTTATTTTCGCTGCTTCTCTATGTGAGAAGTGCTTGGGGTTTCTCCTGCCATGCAACCTTGTTTCTGACAGTTAGGTCTTACTTAAATGTCCTCCCTTCTGCCTACCCAACGGGCCCACCCAGCGGCTCCACATCTCATCTCCCTGAGTAATTTTCCTCATCATTCCATCTCTTCCTAAAATGACCTCATTCGTTTGTTATACGCTGGGTCATTTAAAAATGTATCTTTCGTACAATTAAAGAGATTGATCAACTGACCAACTTCCAGTAAATCAAGAAATTAGCAGAACCCAAGATTCGAGGACAATTGATGTGACTTTACAGTAACTTTTTAGCGAGTGTTTTATTTGCACGGTGGTGCAAACAGTTAATATGCTTGGCTACTAAGTAAAGTAAATTCACCCTGATGTGTCTTGGAAGAAAAAAGCCGAGTGATCGCCTTCTGAAAAGTCAGCTCTTGAATCCCTATGGGGCATCGTCTGGTCTGACAAGCATTTACTGCCATGAGTCAGAGTCGGTTGAGTAACTGGTTGTTTTTGTTATATCTCTCAACAGAATAGAGAATCTGAAATTTCCTCCATAACACCTTACCGTAGTCACCATCGTTATTGCTTATGAGTTAAAGAGGTTAAGTCAGTCTAATGTATATTTTCTTTACGTTAATATAAACTGTACTAGAGTTGCTATTAAAATGCAAATTTGGGACAACATAAGCTTCAAGTCAGTTCAATTACATTGTAAAGAGGATTGGAGGTGCAATTTGAATAATCAAGCCTCTAATACATATAAAAACAGTATAAAAGGAAAAAAAAGTTTGGTTTGTTTGTTCAAAAGATCTACTGATCAGTAAGCATGAAATCTAAACCCAGATTTCTATGAGTACCTGTACATATAAGTGATATTATCACTTAAGAAGAAAGATACAGCTTATCTGTAAAAGACTACTTTTTGTCATTTTGAAATTAGTGTCCTGGTTCAAGTATTAAAATACTTTGCAAATCAGAAAAATAGTATAACTAATGATTCTAATCATCATTTACATAAGGACTATTCATTTGACTTAAACTAAAGAGGAAAACCACTATTCTGAAATTTGTTGTTGTTATTCATAAACCCAAGGGGTTCTAAAACTCTCATTTAGAAGTATTCATTAGTGCAGGGTAAACCATGGGAACATTAGACAAGATATTTAAATTTTAAATATTGTTTTCTTCCTCCTGGAATTTTTGAAATCAATTTTTGATTTGTTGCTAGCCCTAGGTATCTATTAAAGATGGAGTTGTTACTTCATCCCAGAACCCGGGCCTTTCAGAGATAAAGAAGGCACTGCTATTTTCATGACTGTACAGAAAAGCCACTTGTAGAAATGTCTGCTATAATTCAAGTATCACATTGCATATTTCAGGGTGCCAAAATTAAATGGTATAACTGAAAAGTTTGGAGCTGTTTGCTTTGTACTCCCAGAATGAATCTGCCCATTGCAAGGATTCCAGTCTTCAGAAGTCACCCTGAATATACTGAAAAACGCAAGTGACAATAGCCGAAATACCCCACTGCACTCGCTCACAATGGTGTCCATGTCTTTAGAGGACTCCCCACTTCAAGCACTTATAAATGTCCCTACATTGGTTGTTATGTCCATTATCAGTTCAGTCAGGTACTATAGGGTCTCTGTTTCAAAATTCTCCACAGTCCAGGCTATGGGGGTCAATAAAACTTTATTGATGTAGGTGTTTTAAAGAGTCATTAAAACAAACCAAAAAAGCTTAAAATTGAATATCATTTATTTCTACTCCTAAAGAGAATGAGTTTTACATCTTCACTGGGCTTGCCTCATCTCGTTTTTTAACTTCCCATCCATCTCAGGGTACAGCTGGCCCCCTGTACAGAGAAACATCCCAAAGTGGCCCTCCACTTTCATTGCTTTTCCTCTTAATCAGCAAGTGATCCTAAATCTGCAAAGATACCTTTCTGTCCACAGTAGATAAAAGTTTTTCTATTATAAAATAGCTCAGCTTTTCCTTGCCCCCAATTTTCCGATCCCAAAATAGATAGGCTAAAAGGGCATTCGTTACATTTTTGCCCAAACAGGAAGTCTATTCGTCCCCCAAAGATAAAGTATGCCTCCAGTCTTAACTCAGCAGTGAAAGCTACTAGCCCACTGCCACTTGGTCAGTTCAGCCTCCTAGCCCCTCTATAGGGACTCCGAGACTGTGAATCTGCATGAGAGCAAGCAGCTTTGTCTTTTTCCCTCAGAACAGCTTGTCAGTTGGAAGCACAGATTTTGTGATTGACAGCTTAATCTTAATGCAGTGTCACCCACAGCTTTAAATAATCTATCTGATGAATGAATTAGATCTACTATATGGATATATGGGGGTAATGTGAGACTGTCACAGAGCACTGTAGGATTTGTTTTCATATTAAGAAACTATATGCAGCAAGCATTTAGAAACATGAAGAGGGAGGTTCTTGTCAATCATGAAATACGAGTTGTGTCTCAGGAAGAAGGAAAGAGTATAAGATACAGAGTGTGAGACATATGAGAGTTAAACTTTATAAAATTTTCTCTTATAAAAAGAAAAAAAGTAAGAAAATGAATATAGCAAAATATTGGCATGTTAAAGTGTTAGCTGAATTAATGAATGACTAGATTTATCAGTTTGGGTGAGGTAATAGCAGTGTATCTTATATTAGATAACTTCCCCCACAAATAACTTATAAACTCTGAACGAGAAATAGCTATCCAGTCATTGTAAAGTGACCAAAAGCAAGTAAAACTGGAAGGAAGTTACAATGGGTATAATTTAAATCTTTTCCATTGATGCTATTTCCCAGGCTAGTGACTCATCTAGAACTCAAGGAGAGAGCTGCAGGTCTATTGGTTGGAGTTGTCACTCTAAGGGCCCGTGGAAAATAACAACGGGAAGGCTAACAGTACTCAGTGGAGATTAAAGTCGCCGCCTTGCATAGAGAAGAGGCTGGAGGCTGGAGAACTGGGCTGGATAAACATGTTTTCCTTTCTACTCGGTACCCTTATCAAACCTTCCACCAAACAAAACTTAAAACCAAACTCCAGGTGATTATCTAATAATTGGTTTCTCGTTATTCCATAAGATATTAGACACGCGGGGAAGGAGGGGAAAAATGAGGACCTAATGCCAGGGGCTTAAGTGGGGAGGAAATGTTTTGAGAACGATGAGGGCAATGAATGTACAAATGCGCTTTACACAATTGATGTGTGTATGGATTGTGATAAGAGTTGTATGATCGCCCAATACAACGATTAAAAAAATGAAATGGAATGCATAAAGATTGATATACTGGGCATTCGTGAACTGAAAAAAAAGATATTAGACATGGCGGAAGATGTTGTTGCAGATTTTGAATTCTATTGTCTTCCTTTAATTATAGTGATGTGTTTTTCTAGTGGGGAGTTAGAATTCTGAACAATGGAATCACCCCAGTTGCTGGGCAGTCTTGTGGTGGCTGTGCTGGTGGTTGTGAGGCGGCAGCAGCTGCACGGAAGGAAGGAACTATCTCATCAACCAGATGGTCTGTTTCTTAGTGATACCAAGAATGTGGCAGGAATTCTGCAACTCATTTTCCCAAACCCACCTGGCTCTGGAAGTAGAGGCAGTTGTTGAAAGTGTACAGAAGAAGGAGAGCCTAAAATTTGAGCTTTCTGGCCAAGAAAATGGGATAAAGGGATATGGAGGAGGCCCTGGGCGGCAGGACATGTTCGTGAGATCACAAAATGAATGGAACTAAAAAAAAATAATCCCTTACAGTTGTGTATGAATTCTTGTGCTCTGACAATAAACAGCATCCCAAAGGTTTGGAGAATTAACTTCAGGATAGATAAAATATGGCTCAGACTAGCCCCAGGGGTGCACACAGAGGAGAAATCAGGAAAGCCCTACATAGGTTTTGGAAACTGGGCTGGACTGGACCTACAACCCATAGAAATCAGGTGTAATTGGGACTTAGCTATGCTGATGACCTTCTAAAGAACAAAGTAGCATGCTTTTTATATAAAATTTAAACAAGACCAAAACCACATAACAAAATCTTTCAACTTTATAGAGCCGATGTAAGTTATTTGATATATAAAGTACTAAGAATATTTCAACATATTTCAAAGGTAAATGTAATTAACCATGCTAATACAATCAAGGCATATTGATAATTATTAGTGATTGGAATATGAAAGTTGCATCAAAGAAGGATCAGTAATTGAAAAAATATATAGCATTCATTGGGAGCAGAAACTATGCCAGAGAGCTTGTGATAGAATTTTCAAGACCAATGGCCTATTCATTGGAAATGCCATTTTTAAACCACATAAATGGTAGCTCTACACACGAACCTTATTGTTTAGAATACACAGGAATCAAATTGACTATATATGTGAACCGAGGCTATGTGGAAGCTCCATATTATCAACCAAAACAAGGCCTGGGACCAACTGTGGAACAAACCTTCGGATACTCACCTGCAAGTTTAGGTGATGCTGAAGAGAACGACAGCGCGTCCAAGAGAGCTAAAACATGACGAGTCTACCCTACCTGAGTTTTGACACCTACCCAAGAACAGATTTGATGCACTGAATACTAATGGCCTAAAGGTTCGAAGGAGTTATGGAATGACATCGCAAACATCATACTTGAAGAACATCCAAATGTCATTGAAAAGACGCGAAATACAAACTAGACCAAAGTGGATGTCAAAAGAGCCTCTGAAGCATGCTCATAGACACAGAATAGCTGGAGTAAATGGAAGTAATGATGTAATGTCTTACTGTGTTGCCTAGTGACTGTAATGGGATGACACCCATTCTGCTGCAAGCTGCCAACCCAAGCTCCTGCCTCTGTTACCTCCTCCTCCACATTCTGATTCCCGTGGCGAGATGAAGAGAAGAGTAATAGTACCAGGTAGGGTACGTACTTCAGCGTGTTGAACAGGGACTCAGTTAGGAATTGAGGACATTCCAGTCCATGGACAAGACAACTTTCCAATCTTGGAGATAACTCTGGAGGGCATTGTGCAAACCCTCTCCAGCATGCTGGAGAAGGCAGGTATCAAAGAACAGGCAGTGCTGGTGATTGACTGCAGTTGACTCGGCCTGGCCAAACCCTAGGCTTGTGTTGCAAAGACCTGGACCTCGTCCTGCAATAACTCTTCCAACTGAGGCAGAATTCCAATTGTTCAGAGATGTGATTCGGAACTTCTTGCCAGAGAAGTGAACAAACTTATAATATACCCAATCACTCTTAAGCAGGCTAATTTCTAGAAGCTGGTGACACTGCTTTCTGGAGTCTGATATCCCTCCAACAACACTGAGAAAATGATATCCACTGCCGTCCAATTCATGCCAACTCATTAAAACCCTTTAGAGAGTAGACGTGCTTAAGTTTCTGAAGCTTTAAATCTTTATAGGAATAGATCACCTTGTCTTTCTTCCTCAGAGAATATGATAGGTCTGAACCCCTAACCTTAAGGTTAGCAGTCAACTACACCAGCAGAGCTCCTTGATGATAGATAGATAGATAGATAGATAGATAGATAGATAGATAGATAGATGATAGGTAGGTAGGTAGGTAGGTAGGTGATTAGATAGATAGATAGATAGATAGATAGATAGATAGATAGATAGATAGATAGATAGATAGATAATGAAGTAAAATCTAGTTACTCAGTCACACTAGCTACATTTCAAATGTTCAGTCATCGCATATGGCTAAAAGCTTCAATATTGAATAATGCAAATACAGTATATTTTCATCCTTGCAGAAAGTTGTGCTGGAAACAAGTGGTCTAGGACTCTCAGAGTCCCTTTGCCATCCTCTTTCCTGCTAGGATCGTGTCTGCTCAGAACAGCCTGCCCAAGCAGCTGACCATGCTTTCCTTCCATCCACTTTTCTTAGCCTCATCTCTTCCCTGACGTGGTGATGCATAAAAGTACTATTTTGTAACTCCTCTCAAAGAACTTGATGAACTAGTCTTGTCTTCAGCAATCTGTGGGTATGCAGAATTGACATGTTCTTTCTCTAAAAGCACACATTTGTATTTTAGCAGAAATGGTCTGGAGATACCATGCATTCACACAAAGGGTTGACGCTAATGGTGATGGCTTTAAACCTGGAAACTTGAGGAACAAAACTCGTTTAGAACAAGTCTTCAAAGAACTTTCTCGAATTAGAGTTTATTGTAGGTCAAGTAACCTATTCCCGTCTTGTGTTACCATGTCCTTTGTTCTCCAGGAGGGCCAAGGTCCCCCAAGTATCTGACATTTATGCATCTGAGGAAACCTTTCTTAATAGTAGGTCAAAGAAGTATGTTTGTGTAGCTTGTAACTATGGCAATTGTTAGGACTCGGGGTGGAGTTTTTGTACCAAAGAGCCAACTAGTACCAAGGTACATTTTTCCATTCACTCTTTGTTCTTTCTGGGCTTCTTGCCAAGGCTTAAGCCAAACAACAATTAATAGCAAAGTAAGAGATAATGCAGGTTCTTAGTAACCACTTGGCAAATGTCTTCATCTCTTCGAACATAAAACTCTGATAGAAACTGGGCTTAAGACCGAAGCTCTAAAATAAATAAATAAATAAATAGAAATTGGTACCCCTGAATATGAGCTGACTAAGGGTACAAAGCAGATCTAGTTTGGCCTGTGCGTCCATTCACTGCATCAGAGAGGTGAGAGGGGCTATTCTGCCCTGACGGAGAAGCCTCTTCTTGTTGGCTTCCCACACGCAGGCAAAAAGGAAGGAGAAATCTGAACCCCTTAGAATGACGTTAACATGTCCAAGTTGGGGGGGAAAGTAAGCAAACAAACAAAAATAGAACTTCATCAGAAGAAATCCATGTTCCACATTGGGGATTCAGTCAATCTCTTCCTCATGCTGTCATTTAATTTGTTCTTCTAAATGTATAAATTTCATACTACTCAACTAAACTGCATCTTCAGAAAAATAACAAAACCCAACTGCATCTCTTTCTGCTTGTTTCTAGATCTGAGTTCTTTTTTGTTGTTGTTGTTTTTGCTCATCAAAATAATATCCAGGCACATCATTTTAACAGTAAAATCATGCTAAAAATTTATCAAAATGTAGTATAGTGGATTCTTCCTCCACCCCTTTCATCTGCTCTTTGCTCTTACTTTTGATGTTTACCTATATGAGGGAGCTTCAAAATGTTCATGGGGGAAAACAGACCCTTTTTCCACTAACTTTTTGAGGTGCCCTCATGTATATATCTAAGTACCCTGTTTGTACTCCTACCACTTCTAAAATGTTTTGTTATATAAAATTTCAAACACATTAAAAAATAAGAGAATAGAATTATTCCTATCCCATTACTTAGTTTCACTTACTAACTACTCATGGACAATCTCATTTTATCTGTGCACCTGTACGCTTTTATCTACCTATTCTCAATTGCATCTTTTGAAGTAAACTCATGGTATCATATCATCTCACCATCAATATTTCAGTGTGTACCACTAAAAGAAGCAAACTCTTTTGGAGAATCTATTATCATAACACCATTATTACACATACACATTTAACAGTAATTACTAAATATCACCAAATATCTAGTTATTGCCTCATAATTACATTATAATTTCCTATACTTAGTTGCTTATGCAATCGGGTTTGTTGTTGTATTTTTCTGTATCGTTTAAGTCTTTTCTTCTAATCTAGGAATCCCTGGGTGATACAAATCATTAAGCACTTGCTGCTAACAAGAGGCTAGCAGTTTTTAATCTACCTACCGGTACTACGTTGGAAGAAAGTCCTGTTGACCTACTTCGTAAAACATCAGTCCTTGAAACCCTAGGGAGTAAACCTCTACTCTTGAAGCCCTGTGAGGGAGCCAGATTCCGAGTGAACCTCCACTCCAACGTGAACAACTCCTGTTGATGCCACATGGAGAACAGGCAACAGTTCCTACTTGCCAACCCACTGCCGTCAAGCCGATGCTGTCTCATAGTGACCCTGTCTGGGGTTTTCATGCCTGCAAATTACTTTTATTAATTTTTGCATAGCCATGTGTGGCTGAGGGCTACTGTATTAGATAGTACAGCTTAGAGGGTTTTATTAACTAAAAGCCCAAATGATTCACTATTTTCCTCTTTCCATCTATCTTGGGCAAGTCTTTAGCATTCTGTAGATGAAATTTATTATTGTGGTGAAGTGGAATTATTTGATATGACTGTTCTATCCATTTATGTGTAATTCCCACCAAATGACTGGGTAGAAGAACATGGAGCTTTTGTTGCCACTAGACAAGCTACACTATTTTTCTATCATTTTTTCATTATTGAATGGCAAACAACCCCTCATTTGCTCATATTTTTGTTGATTGGAAACGAGCTAAACTCAGCTGAGAAGGGGAAGTTCTTCTTCTTGTCTCATCTGAGTCATTGATGGACAGGATCGTCTAGTGGTTTTACTGGAAGTGGACGGTCCAAGAATGTCTGTCTCACTCACATGTCTGGAAGCTTGGCGCTATCAGCCTATTAGATTACTGGGCATCACCTGCTCCAGGTGCCTTTGTTTCCCACTTGAGACTGAGCTGCTTCATGTGATGTCACAGTGCCCATAGCAGCCTATGTGAAAGCCGCTTTGGGAACCGAGGCTCAAACGCTGCATAACATTACTTCCTTCAAATCGAGTTCAAAGCAAGTCAGATTTATGTGAGTGGGGCAACCGATGCTGTGCCTTTTTTGGGGGGTGGGGATGGGAGGCGGGGTGGGGGGTGTGTTACAATTTTCATTTCAAAAGCTTGGACAGCTTCAATATCCAGGTCGTGGCAAAATCAGGACACTTGAAAAATACCTTACAATACATTCGATTCCCCAAAAGTACAGTAAAATGAACACTTCCGTTATAGGAAATGTATGACACAAATAATATAAAATTAAAAGGTGAAAAAAGGTGACCCTGGTTTCCTAAGATGCAAGTTTACTATTGACCCCCCCGGGCCCATGGGCCCAGGCTACAGACAGCAGCAGGGGGGCACCCACCCCTCAGGTTCTGGGGACCCTGGGGTTCAGTTGGGCCTCCGATCCACCTTTACCCGCTGCTGACACAACTCGCTCTGGAAATGGCGTGCTTTCCAGGGGGAGCATTTAAAGTAAGATGCGGATGGGGCAGGCCGGAGAAAGTTTGCCAGTTAAATATGGGACACACTTGTGTTCACTGATCGCCACACGGACCAGCGGGTCACAGCTGTCGCGTGGGCCATGGTTATTCTGGTGGCCACCGTGACGCCGGCTCTTCCACCGCCACCGCCACTGGGGTCCCTCGGAGGGGTTCCACGGCCCCCAGAGGATGGCAGACCTCCTTGGGCGGGCCACCTTGATTTCACACTGGCCCCCACTGTGAAACGACTTTCTCCAGAACTTTCTCGAGAGTGACAGACTGTGGATCATGGGGAGCTCAAAGGCCTCCATCTCCCCAACTTGGCCAAAGGACGCCCTGATCTTCTCAGCGGCCTCAGGATTCAGACCCCGAGGGAGGGCTTCTTCACGGGCCATTCTTCACGGCCATGGTCTGTTGGGGGGTCAATAGCCCAATCATCCAGCTGGGGCTCTTTCGGTCCCTTCTCCGCACGGGTTGCATCTTGGAATAAACCCAAATCCTCTTGCCCGCCCAGTCTTAGGATCCTTATTTATTGTAAAGCAACGACCTCTCCACGTTTGGGAAAATAGTCTTCCAGGTCCTTTTGCCTGGTGTCCCCGCTGAGGCCACCAACAATCATGTCCCCCCGCGTCCTCCCCGTTCCTGCTGGCATGGATCCCTTGGGCGCCATTCTGCTTGCCGACGGTGGTGGGCAGTGGTCTCGCGGTCCGGTACTGACCCGGCCCCCAACTGGCCCCGGGGGCGCCCTCTGGTCATCTCCATTGGCCGCTCCTCGCCCTTCTCACCAAGAGCTGAAACGATGGGCGAGCACGGGTTCCGGCGCAAACATGAGGGTCTAGAAGCTCCAGTCCGCTCCCAGGAAGGTATGCAAAGGTGCCCAGGAGCTGCTGGAGCCAGCTGAGAAGGACAGACAGCAGGCTGTGGTCGCCTGAGAGGGAGACGCATCTGGATTATTACTTTCTGGGCCTGAAGACCCCAGGTTTCTTGTAGAAGCCCCTGCAGACCCACGTCTTCAAGCTGGGCCTGGCCAAGCCCGTGCCCGCACGCTGATGGGCAGGGCCACACAGGGTCCCCAACCAGGTGTTGAACCTTCTGTCCGTCCATCACCATCCTCCTCAGAATCCCGTCAGCTTCTCCCTCCGCTTATCCTGTGGTGGGCCTGAAGCTGTCGAGGAAGTGGAGCGGAGCGGAGGAGGAGGATTCAGCCCACCCACACCTTCCCATCCCCAGGCCAGTTTTCCAATCAGATAATTAAAATCAGTTTAAATGAAAAAAAAATAAAAACTGAGAGGAGTTGAAAAGAACATGTGGTTATTTTAATATAGTACTTTTTGCATTATATTTATTTGTTAATGAAGGAAAGGCATGAATTCCAGCCTCTACGCCCCTGAGACCAGGAGAACTATAAAGTGTCTGGTTAGCACTGTCGCTCACTCTAAAAGGGAACTTCAAGGAAGGTTCTGGATAGAGTAAGAGAAAAATGTGGAACAGAATTCAAAATAATGAAAATAAGATGAGGCTTGCTGGTCTGATAAGGAACGGTGGCCTTAGATATCCTTCAAGCCTAAAACTGAACTCATTCCCACAGCTGAATCTTCAGCTAAGCCATAGAAAGGCCTGTAAGGTGAACAGTAACACCAGGGAGGTAAGAATCCTTCAAAGAAGTGACCATATGAAATCAAAAGAGCAGCATTGGCCCAGAGACAAAGATTGGAAGTCTGGAAGATACAGAAAAGACAGACTGATGGAAATGATCAGCACAGAGAGCAAGTGGAAAGAGTCTTGTAATGTTGTGGGGGTTAAACCAATGGATCATGAATCAAAAGGTGAATTGCTGAATGAAAAACTGATTGTCTCTGCAAATTTCAACCAAATCATAATGGAAAGTTAAGAAAAAAAGAACAAACAGGAGAAATAAAGGAAAGAAAAAACTTAAGGAAAACTCTTGCCTTAGAGTGAAAGATAATCTTCAGTTTATAGTGTTTGCCCTAGAAAGTTTTACTCCACTAATATGCCATACCTCAGTCAATTTCAGATGAAGTTACTGTTAGTGAGGTAAAGAATGAAAAAAAACCAGCAATCAAAACAACCCCCATAGGCTAAGTTAGCCAAGACTAATACATCAACGGGGAGCTGTTAAAAATTCAGAAGAAGGCTGAGCACCGAGGAATATCATTGCCACTGTCAGATGGCTCTTGGCTGAAAGCAGAGAATACCACAAAGAGGTCTCTTTATGTTTTATTGACTATACAAAGGCATTGAACTGTGTCGATGGTCACAAACTGTGGCTACGGTTGAGAAGACCAGGGATTCTGGAACACACAGTGCTTGTGTGGAACGAGTCGAACAAAAGGCAGTTTAAACAGAGCATTCAATTGCTCAATGTCATCAAGCC
This sequence comes from Echinops telfairi, assembly GCF_000313985.2. Classification (NCBI taxonomy): domain Eukaryota; kingdom Metazoa; phylum Chordata; class Mammalia; order Afrosoricida; family Tenrecidae; genus Echinops; species Echinops telfairi. The sequence continues at coordinate 1,942,966 of NW_022103902.1, read as the reverse complement.
AATTCCATTTCATAATGACCTGTAGGACAGGGTAGAACTGCCCCAGCAAATTTCTGAGACTGAAGTTTTAGAAGAATAGGAAGCTTTGGGTTTCTTGCACAAAGCAGCCGGTGGTATTGAGCTGCTGACCTTGTAGTTAACAGCCCAACATGTAACTCGTTACACCGCCAGGCTCCTGGAACAGAGCGCGAAGATACTAGATCGTTTAAAATCAGGACAATGATAGTCAAGGTTGTGTCCTTTCACCATATTATTCAATCTCTATGTGGATCAGATAATCTGAAAAAGACACTGAGAACTCAGTATCAGGACCAGCGGGAGGCTCTGTGATGCGGTCATGTGCAGAGGATATAACTGCCTTGCTGAAAACGAAGAGGTCTTGAAGCACTACAGCCTTCCATATGTACTGCAATTCAATGTAAAGAAAGAAAGAAAAAAGAAAATGAAACTCCCTCTCCAGTGGACCAATAGATAACATAACACCATGACTAACATCAACATTGGACCCACAAGGAAAGCTAAGCAAAAGCCAAGAAGTCCAATGGCTTATTGCATTGGCCAAATCTGCTGCACAGGCCTCTTTAAAGGGTTAGAAAGCAAAGAGTCACTTTAAAGACAAAGTTGTGCCTGACCCAAGCCGTGGTGTATCCTCAGCCATCTCACAGGTATGTGTAAGTTGGACAATGAATAAGTGAGGACCCAGTGCTGGTCACTGAGTCCCCATGGGGCTGTGAAAAAGGCATTCTTTTGAGCTCTGGTTTCTCTGTATCAAAAGTTTTGTAGAGTATCAATCATTTTCACAATCAATGATAAGAAGGTACTACACACATGTAAACAGTGAAAGATGGGTTCAGTTTCAAAACATCTCCCAAAGTCACTATCCAGATCCATTCTATGTTCCAACATTTTTTTGCTGGATAGCAAACATTTGTCCTAAAATGGGTAGTCGGTGCTTCAGTCTGTCCCCAGTGAGGGAGCTGACCTCTGAAATGTGATGACCCCGACGGCTCGGGTGGGGGTCAGTTGCTGTTTCCTGGTCAAGTCACTTAACTTCCTCCCATCGGAATAATAGCATCTACCTTCCCTTCGTGACAGTTGTCATGAGCGAAAAATGAGATGGAGCATTAGGGTTCTTTACAACATGCAAAGCACTACAAATGCTAATTATTATTTCTATAAGCAATACTATAAAATAACAATAGCTACTATCTATTACTTACTAATGTACAAAGTTCTGTTATGAAATGTATGTGAAACATTCTAGTAAATCCTCTCAATAAACAATGTGGCAGATTCTCTAAGAGATGAAGAACTACATATTAGCAACATTGATGATAATATCCTGGTTAAAGAACTTTAGTGGGAGTTAGAACTTAAACCTTGGCCTGTCTCCAAAACTAAAGCTCAGCCAGCGCCCATCAGGAACCCGAACATCTCTATCTGACTGTGCTGACACACTTTATAATGTTTAAAACAGCTGGGAATCCACGGATTATACAGCTACCTTGCTTATCCTTTCTAATTTCTGCTCTTCTTTGAGAGGTACTTCTTCAGAAATGTTATTAGGTGAAATTAGAGAAATCTTGTTTATAAAGGGTCCCTAGTGGCTTAGGGGATTCTGGTTGGGCTGTTAACTTCAAGACCAATAGGAATCAGAATGAACTCTGTGGTAGTGAGGTGTTTATATTTTATTCTTTTTCTATAAAAATACAGTATTACAAGGATCTACATATAACTTCCTCCCTGGGGATGGACAACAGAAAAGTGGGTGAAGGGAGATGTCAGACAGTGAGAGATATGACAAAATAATAATTCATAAATTATCAAGGGCTCATGAGGGAGGGGGGTGCGGGGAAGGGGGGGAAATAAGGAGCTGATGCCGGGGGCTTAAGTGGAGAGCAAGTGTTTTGAGAATGATGAGGGCAACGAATGTACAAATGTGCTTTATACAATTGATGTATGGATGGATGGTGATAAGAGTTGTATGAGCCCCTAATAAGATGATTTTAAAAAACACATTTCAAAATGTTGTGGTTATTTTTAACCAAAGCTTTTGTTATTAGCTAATTTCTTTTGAATTCGGAATTTCATCACAGTTGTTTCCAGAGAACCAAACTTAAACATAAATCCAATATTGAAAAACAGCGTATTTTCCAACCACAAACGCACCATACAAAAGTAATTGAAAAGAGGTGATAGTCGATTCTACTCTTCCCTGGTCTGACCAAATATTCCCCTTGACCCACTCTGTAAGGTCACAGATAAGCTACAGCATATGTGGAGGAAAGGATCCCAAGTGGTGAGAGAACGTGGAAGACAATTCTAAAAATTCTAAAATGGTCTGCATGTGCTTAACCTGAAAGAGAGAAAATTAGAGGGAGGGAAGCCAGGAAAGAATGCTGTCTTTGACCTTGGAAGATGGCCATATTAGAAAAGAATTGTGATTGTTCCGTGTGGGTGGAGGAGGAGTACAAGGATTTTATGAGTACAAAATACAGAACAACCATTTGCAGCTCAAGATAAACACGATTGCGATCATATGTTGATCCCAAGCCTATCATAGCAGCTGGGTGGTCAGACCTGTCTGCGGCACTGGAGAATGGCCAACAGAAGGCCGGCCTTCACCTGGACAGGATCTCCTGGCAAGTGCAGAAGGCCATGGGGAAATTGCTCTTCACGCAAAAGCAAAGCCTTCTTCAGCCGAAGGGACAGTGGAGTCTGAGAATGCACGATGCCTCCTGATCCAGCTCCTTGATGGACTCAAGACGCGGCCTTAAAGAAGAGAAGGGGTTAGGTAGAGGAAACTGTCACTAGTAACAATGAAAAGAACCATTTTCATCGAAAATTCTGTACGAGCTTGAGGCAAAGCAGCTTTGCTTTAGAGCCATACTGGTTAAACCCTATTTCAAAGTGTGTGGGGGTGATTTCAACAGAGGACAGGGACCGGAGCAGTGGGAGAAGAAACGGGCTGCTTTATGAGAGCTGAGCATGTGTCCCTGGGCTGCCTTATGCACATGTCTTCTACACTCTCTGGGGGCTTCAGACATGGAAAGTTCTGGAATGCTTCAATTAATGAAGTTCTATATTGCCAGGTAAGGCCTGGGAAAAAGAAAAAAGCCAGCTATTTGAAGAAGAACTTTTCTTTTGACACCAATATAGAGTGTCAGAATATTAAATAAATGCCTGTATCTTTAACTGATCGTTTTTTTCTCTTGGAAATTTGAGGAAGCACAAAAGAACCCCTTCATCTGCCAATCTATTATCGTTCCTTCATTTCAATCGGCTGTAAGGAACTGGTCGGTGGAGCAGAAGTGTGAGGGACGTGTTGAAAAGTGATGAGGGCTGCTTGGAAAGCTGGTTGATGGCGGGACTGAGCAGGGACAATCCAAGAGCATTCCTGATGCTACAGAATAAGGAAGTGATATATTTTTAAAAAAAGAAGAAGAAAAGAAAGTATGTTGAAAGGTCACAGTAACCTAAAAGGGTGTTGTGAACAAGGTAAAACACGTAGGACAAATTAAATAACAATAATTGGATTACAACTAATAACAAAGTAGATATTCTGAGTCCATGTGTATTAAATGTCCTAGGAATACTGTAACAAAGTACCACAACTTATAGGAACGTATAGAACTTACAGGACTTCTAGGGACAGAAAGGAACTGTCTCACAGTTCTGAAGGATAAACACCTGAAATCAGAGTGTGGTCCACATTGGGTCCTTTCGAAGGTCTCCTGGCATCTGATTATCCTTGATGTTCCTTGCAGTCCTCTGAGCGCTGGTTGTCATCACATGACCATCTTCCCCTTGTGTGCGTCTTCTCGGTGTCTTCTCTTTCCTAACGACATCACTCAACTAGATTCTAATCCACTTTACTCTAGAATGGCCTCGTGCTCGTGGAAAAGATCTTCCCCCAAGTCATGGTGGCAGGTACTGCGGCTAGTGAGTTTACCATACGTTTGCGGGGAGACAGAATTCAGTCCCTAACACCATTCTAATATAAATAATGATAGATAAGGAAGAAAAGGAAACTTTTACTCATGAAACGTTTTATTTACTAAGTAGAAAATAGCCATGTGAGCATCACAGAATGGAGAGGAAGAAGGTAAAACACTAACTAGTGGGTAGGCATACATCAGCTTATGGGAAGGAGAAGGCAGTATAAATTTCTTTACAAAGCACACAGTCATAACGGCTGCACACAAAATCCACTGAAGGGTACTAAAACAGAAGACAAACGTTTGCACAGAAGCAAGATATCCGCATATTGTCAAAGTTGATGTTGTTGTTGTTAGGGGCCATCAAATTGGCCCCAACCATAGCAGCCTGACGCACAGCAGAAGAAACGCTGCCAGTGCCGTGTCTTCCTCCCAACCGTCCCCATGCTTGAGCCCTCTGCGGTAACCACTGTACCACTTCATCTCAGGGCCTTCCTCTGCTTCACCGGCCTCCACTTCACCAAAGGCTCTCCTCTTAAACAGCAATGAAAGCCACAAAGGAGAAAGGACCGTAGTAACTTTACAGTGGAGAGTCCTCATAGACATCCTTTTTGGTAAAACAATCAAGGTTAACATCACAAGTAACACACGGTCATAGTACATATTAACATCCATACACCCCTAGATATAAAGTCCTGATATGAAGGGCACATCACATTTATAGTATCTTTTTCAATAGAGCATAATCTCAATCTAATCATTAGAAAACATTTGACAGCTCTAAACTGAGGGCTAGTCTATGAAAATAACTTACCAATATGAAAATGCCAACCAAGGCCCTAAAAATCAAGACTAAGAAATTGTCACAGATCAAAAGAGGTAAGGGGACATGACAATTAAATGCAAATTCATTGGATCTTGAGACAGCGATAGAACATTTGAAAAAGCTGGTTAACTCAAAAAAATCTGTCGCTGATTTCTTGGTTTGCTTTCGTTGTTAGTTCTATGTTTCATTGTGGAAGCTGGGAGAGGGTAGAGGAGAACTTCGGGAACTGCGTTTGCAGTTCTTCTGGTATTTCAAATGATCTTAAAATAAAAGTTTTAAATGTGAGGAGCGCATTTTGGAATTTCTAAGACATAACGACTAAAGCATTTGGATAAAATTAGCTCAGATTCACTGGCCCTTAAGAAAACAGTTTCCAGAACTTCAGAGAAAAAACAGACATGATTTCATATCCAGACATCCTAACAGGAAAATGATTCAAGAGAAATGGAAGGTTTGAATAAAAATAAAACCGTATGAGGAGCTTCTGAATCACCATTTTCACTTCCGTTCATCAATAACTAGTCGCCTCGCCATAGCAATTCTGCCTCTGCAGCACGGCTTCTAGCTTTAGCCCCTCCTGTTACTGTGCTCTTCGTGGTTGGCACTTTGATCTACTTCTTTGCTATATTTTTTCAATGTCGAACATATCTTGCTAAGATGCTGTCACCAGAGTCTTTTTTTCTGAAACAAAACTGTTACCATTCCCCTGCCTCATTTTCATAAGAACTTTCAAGCATATTCCATTTAGAATTAATCCGTACCATACATGCTAAGGCAATTTCTTCACCCTTTTGTTTTTTTCTTAACTTTAGCCTTAAGTCTCTTTGCTCGCCCTTCGAAGTACTCCATGCTCTCCCTATACTTTATGCTCTGCCCCAGAATATATCATCTACTTGGGGCTCTCTCTCTATGACTCCTTCTGGAAAAGATACCATGCTATCCTGTTTTTTCCCTGCTGCAAACCCATAATCATTCTTGCTCAAACATCATTTTTTATTTGAAGTCTACTGTGACTCTCCACAGCCACCCCATTCCTTTGTCAATACATTTCAAACAAGCTTAACCTCATTCCTCTGCTCTACTCCCCAGGTCTTTGTAAATACTCTTCGTGAGTATATAACAATGTGTTGTGGCCTGTAATAGACAAACTTGATTCCCTAAGTAGAATATAAGTCCTTGGATGATAGGTTCATGTTTAATTCACCTGTGAATCTCTTCGCCTGGCTCAGAAATTTAGCATTTAAGGTTAGTCCACCATTGTTTATATTGAAATGAACTAAATAAATTACAATTAAACGTGATTTCCACAGAGTGCAAAAAGAGCTTCAGTTAAATCTGTATGAATAGATATTTCTGTTGACCTCAAAATTTTAAATAGAACTTAAAATGAGAAATAATAAAAGGTTTATGATAATAAAAGGACATGAAACAGCATCAGAGAGCTATAAGAATTCTATCAGAAATGCTAAAGAACAGACTAAGCTATTTTGAAAAGGGGAATGGGGAATGCTACTGACAACAGAAAGGACCAATCAGCGAAATAAATCTCAAGAGTAACAAATAAAGTGAAAACCCACAGCTGGAAAACATGAGAATAATATTAAAAGGTTAAAGTAGTAAATAAAATTATTCAAATTTTTTATCAAGAAGATTTGAAAGGACAGAAAAATGTGTTAGAGAAATTGAAGCCCAATTGCTTAAAAGGAAATTTTGTCACAAATTCAATCCTATTCCAGAGTATGAGAACAACTTGGTGACATGAATTACTTACAAAGATCACTTACAGGAATTTTAAGTAATTATAAAATGTGGAAGAGATGCATAATGTTGACAATAAAAATAATAATAATAGTTGAACAGGAACATTTCAGGGGTCATGAGTCTTAGCTGAAACGTGAATCTCAATTACATTAATCAATACATCACTTACTAGAAGATTTTTCAAATAATATGAAACAGTGTTTTGATCTGATAATCACTAGTCAATATCATTATTTAAATTTAGGTGACTTAAAATGAAATAAAAATTTAAAAATCAGTTCACACCACTTTTTGTGTCTTAGTAGCTACATGTGTCCATACGAGACAACATAGATTATAGAACATTCCTATCGTTGCAGAAAGTCCTCGTGGATGGCTGTTAAGGAAAGCAGTGATCACTGCCACCAAATCTATTCCAATCACAGTGACTTCAGGCTTTTTAAGCCTCATCTTTCTCCTGCAGAGCAACTGTTGGGTTCGAACAGATGACCTTGTGCTTAGCAACCATTTATCAAGGCTTACCTCACAGTGCCAACAAAGCTTCTAGTAATTATTAGGGACGAGTATAATCTACTAAGAATGTTTCACCAAACTAATGAAATTGCTATCATTTGAAAGGATTTTTTTAAACTGTTAGAGACAAGGGTTGCCTAGATAGAGACTATCTTAATTTCTACAAAGTCTCTTATGAAGCATTGATTGATAAAAAGAAGAAATATGGATAAGATAAATTACCAAGATAATGGAATTTTCCATGAGCTTTCTGAAGCCCCCTCATGCTTGAATTAATATTTTATTGTTGATAGGCTTGATTTATTTTGAGTTTTGTTTGTATGGACTTCCATGACTTTCCATTCAAAAGCTGAAGTCTTAAAATAAGACTTTCTGGTTATTGCAGAGGGAGCTCTGGTAGAATCGCAGTTAATGCATTTGACTGCTAACCAAACTATCGGGATTCAAACTCACTCGCAGCTCCATACGAGAATGATGCTGCAATCTGCTGCTATAAGATTGCAGTCTTGGAAACCTCGTGGGGCAGGTCTGCTCAATCTCCAAAGGCCACTAGGAACTGGAATTCCAACATGTTTGGTTTTTAGATTAGTTGATACAGAGATAGACCAGGCAGAGTGAGAAAACAGGATAATCAGAATCCTCAAACAGATTTGAGATTAACATAGTGCTCTTCACATAAATAAAAGTCTCCTGGGAAAGACATGCCCATGAAAGCTTTTGAAATGTGCCCTCTGTCACCCAGGAATCAGGAAGAATTGAAGAGGGAACATACAGACATTCGTGGGAGGTCGAGTCCACAGTCCTTCAACTCAAGCATTGTCTTTGGTCCTTTGTCTAGTTGGGGTCTAAACAACTCCTTACTGGAAGTAGGTTTTGACTATTGTCCTCAAAAAACAAACTCTAAACCCATTGTCATCGATGCAATTCTAACTTGGTTATGAATTGGGCTGCTAACCACAAGGTGACTGACTAGTTCAAAACCAACAACTGCTCCACAGGAGAAAAATACTCCTATAAATATTGACAGCCTGGGAAACCCACAGGTTTTCTATAGGATCACTATGAGACTCTTACACAGGAGTGATAAAATCAGGGAAATCAACAACCGGATATACAACAGATTACCTGGAACTCCAGAAATGTGCCAACCACAGTGCCATAGGCAACTGGCTCTCAGAAGGTTGGCAAAGACTTCTCATTCAATTTTTCTTTCATTTAACAAATATTTATTTCCTCTGCCTGGCAGGAACCATGGTGACACAGTAATTAAGTACTCAGGTCAGTGGATTGAAGCTACCAGGCACTTCACAGGAGAAAGATGTATTCGTCTGATTTCATAAAGATCTTAGCTTGATAAAACTTGTGGGGAAGGGTAGATAGGAGTGAAAACCAACATGATGGCAACAGGTGTGGTGTTTAGTATGTGCTAGGGACTGACCTCTTAGATGCACAGCAATGAGCAAAGTGTTTTTCTGTCATTAAGCTTGCATTCTGTTTGGAGGAATAAGGAGGAAAGGGGTGGGGTGGGGAGAAACAACCGACAGCTGCTGTCAGAGGTTAAAAATAAACATTTGCCACTGAGTCAGTTCTGACACATGGTAACCCCAAGCATGTCAGAGTAGAACTGTTACAGGAGCAGTGAACTATTTTTAACATAGTTCTTAAAGCTAAAGCCTCCAACTCCCATCAAATAACCTTTCCCGGGATGTGTCCAGTAAGAAGGTAGAGGAAGATACCGATAGGATTCACTTACAAGTGATTGTGAACAGGATTCCCTAGAGTGCCATCCTGCTGAATATAAAATGAGCCTTCTGAGAAGCAGGAGGAGGGATCTCATTACCAGCAGGAGCCGAGAGTGAAGTCTGTGGAGTCCTGCGGACTGGAGGTCCCTGTGCTGTGAACCTTCTCAATCTAGATCACAGAGCAGCAGCAGAACCAGGAACCACCGCAGAGAACAGAGCGCTGGACCTTCCCAACCCATGGAACGATGGCCGATGAGGACTTTTACGCAGGAGGCTGGCTTATGAATGAGGTGCCCCTGGGCACTTAGTACATGAAAGACCCACCAAACTGAATTCCTTTGGACTGAGGCTCACAGCAGAGTGGCATGCCCCTTTGGGCATTTATTAGCAGACTTGAAAGAACTTTCTAGCGTCCTGAACTCAACCCTGAACATCTCTCACTGGCATTACAGCTAGCTTATTTAGGATAAGCCCTTGAAACTCATGAATTTTGTCTATGAGTTCTGTGTAGCCATTGCAATGGATATTAGATCCTAGAGAAGCAAAATAGAGAACATTAATGAAGCCATCATTATCCCCTTTACTGGGCGCTCCATTGAGGGAGACACTGTTTTGACAGAAAGCACAGAGCTCATTCTCATGTAGAATTTCAAATCGAATGAAATAGAGCCAACTCAAGTGTGCTCCATAGGATTTCAGTGACTGTTTTTTGAGAGATAGACTGATAGGCTTGTCTTATGAGGCAGCTATGAGTGGAATTAAACCTCAACCTTTTTATTAGCAACTGAGCATATTAACAATTTGCACCACCCAAACATTGCTCACCAGTCCAGCAGAATCATCATCTTGCAGAAAACCTATGTAAGAGTAGAAGACTTGGGCTGAGTTTTTGAAACCAAAGGCTATTTCTCAATGTCATTTCAAAATTCAGGTTAAAATTTGGGGGTGAGTCTATAAAATGCCATTTTAATTTCTGGGCTTACTAAGTTGTGTGTCTTCGAATTCCCAAGATGCAGATCCCCACAAATAGCCAAGGGCATAGTGGGAATGACAAGAACTTTAGAGGAACCTCTACTGAAGCATTTGGAAATTGGGTAACATTAAACAGATTACCCAATCTGAGTTTAGTCATATGTAAAATGTAGAAAATACCTATTACATTATATGAATGTAAAATGAGATAATATATGGAAAGTCTCTCATAAAGGATCTGACACATGACAGATGCTCTTGAAATATAGCTATTGCTAGTTATTATTCCTAAGGCTTGTTTGTTCCTCCTCAACAGGCTGCCAAATCACTTACTAATTCAAGCTAAGAGATGCATTTAGAATGGTGAGGGGAATTTAAGGCCTTAAGGAAATGAAAGGGAATATGGAAACCACCTGCAGAGGCAGATGAAATCCACAGGCTGAGCCTACAAGATATACAATCTGAAAGAGGAGTTTTAGTCAATAAGATTATAAGGCAATGAAAGTATGGGGAGCAAAAGGCAAAACAGAGCAATGGGATTTCATAAAAATTAAGTACTTTTGCTTATCAACGTATATTATCATAAGAATGAGAAAGACAACATACAGATTATAAGAAATTTCCAGAAACAACATAGCCAATAAAGATCTAATTAAAAAAAACTCTTAACAATGACAACAAAACACAGAAACTACCCATTCAGCAAATAGGCAAACTTCTTGACCAGACACTTCACCAAATGACTGACAAGCATATGAAAGATGCTCCACATTACTAGTGATTGTTGTTGCTCAGCGCCATTGAGTTGGTTCTAACGCATACCGACCGTATGCACAAGAGAACAAAACACTGTCCCGTCCTGCACCAGCCTCACAATTGCTCCTCTGCTTGAGCCCATTGTTGTAGCCACTGTGACAGTCCGTCTCTTTGAGGGCCTTCCTTTTGTTTTGCTGAGACTCTATTTGCAAAACATGATGGCCTCTCCTGGGACTTGTCTCCCCTGACTACATGTCCAACGTAAGTAAAGTGAAGTCTCTCTATCTTTGCCTCTAAGGAACACTCTGGCCATACTTCTTCCAAGGCAGATTTCTTTATCCTTTTGGCAGTCCCTGGTACATTGAATATTCGTCACCAAAACCACAATTCAGGTGCATCAATTCTCTCATATTCAATGTCCGACTTTCACACCCATATGAGGTGATTATAAGTACTGTATATACTTATGTATAAGCTGAGATTTTTCAGCACATTTTTAATGCAGCTTTTGTGGTAAGATTAGGTGCCTCAGCTGATATTTGGGTGGGCTTATACTCGAGTATATACATACCATGGGTTGGGTCAGGTGCACCTTAGTCCTTAAAGTAACACCCTTGCCTTTCAATACTCTAAAGAGGTTTTTAGAAGCAGATTTACCAATTGCAATGTATATTTTGATCTCTTGACTGCTGCTTGTCTCCAAGCAAAACAAAATCATTAACAACTTTGATCTTTCTCCATTAACCATGATGCTACCAACCGGTCCAGTTGTGAAGATTTTGGTTAATTTACATTACATTCATTACTAGTGATTAGAGACATGTAAATCAAACCTAGTTGGCCAGTTCTTCAGTTCCCTACACAGACTCGTTGCTATGAAGTTTAATAGGGTTCAATGGTGCTTCCACACTAAGATGGATTAGAAAGGCCTAATGATCTATTTCTGAAAAACAGCAATGAAAACCACCTCATCTTTATTAGAATGACAATGAATTTTAAAATAAAAGAAACAAGTAGCCGTGATGGTGTGTCCCACAGCAGCTTTGGGCCCTGCAGAGGGCATGTGGAGGTGCCTGCTGCAATGGGAGTGCCACAGAAATCAGATAGGTGTGCCTGTCTTGGTGTAGAGCACCATGAATGGTGGGCAGAATTACTCTGGTCAGCTAGATAGCCATGGAATTTGGGCAGAGGTTCCCACAACAGTGTGGAGTTCTGGAGAGTGTTGGCCAAGCTACCCTAGGCTGTGCGAGGCACTATGGCAGGTGGGAGGAAGTCATGTTGGACCACGGAGGATGGATAGGAGCTCCCCCAGCCATACAGGTGGGACTTCCTCCAGAAAAAGGTGGGCAGGATTTCCCCAGCCATTTGTTAAGCACTACAGAGGGCTGGTGGGCAGATGGGATCCCCGGAGGGAGGTGGGCGGGCTTTTCTTCAGAGGAATATGGGCAGAATATAGGCACTGTAGAGGGAAGGTGGAGTCATACAGGATATGAGGGAAACAATACAGAAAGAGGATGAAATGATAGAGGCGATACATACCATACACCAAAGGGAAATACAAGACCTTAGGAACGAGATAACAAAAACTGGTAGCAGACTCACAGACTTCACCAACCAACTGGAGAACTGCATCAGTGACCTGGAGGACAGCCAAGCAGACTTTAACAAACGTTAGCAAAAGTCTCATAAGATCGTCAGAGAAGTTGAAGAAAATCTAAGATCTATGTCTGATGCTATGAATAGGAACAACATCAGAATAATTGGACTACCAGAGGAAGACACAACAAAGAAGTCAACTGCAAAAACAGTGAGAGAATTCTTGGAGGAAAATTTCCCCAGCTTAATGAATGTAAACCAGGCAACCTTCAGGAGCCTAAAATAACACCTGCTAGACTGAATCCCAAGAAGAAGTCACCAAGGCACATAATCGTTAAACTATTGTAATGCTGATATCATTTCCTTCTCCCTCTCCCATCATCTATGCCAAGTGCAGTCAAGCAAGGTAGAGTAGAAGCAAACACTGCCGAGTTCAGCACCATCCTTACAACCATTCCGAGGGCAAAATCCGTTGTTCAACTGATGTTTCAATTCATCACATTGAGGGGCTCCAGAGGGCACATCAAAACAGAATTCTCTTATTAAGTTTTCTATTTTGCTGTCAAGCTGCTAACCTCAAGGTTAGCAGTTCCAAACCACCAGACACTCCTCGGTAGGAAGAGGAGGCTTTCTACTCCCATAAAGAATTACAGTCAATTAAGTTAACAGGGGTAGCTCTAAATAACAATAGCTTCATATCTTGATATTTTGCTTAAAAACTACTAGTGTACTCACTGTCTTCAAGTTGATGTTGACTGATAGCAATCCTTTAGGACAGGGTATAACTGCCCTGGTGAGATTTTAAGATTATCAATCTTTTTTTAAAAAAAAATTTATAAAATAATTTTATTGGGGGCTCATACAACTCATTCATTGTGCCAAGCACATTTGTACATTTGTTACCTTCGTCATTCCCAAAACATTTTCTTTCTACTTGAGGCCTTGGTATCAGCTCCTCATTTTTCCCCTCCCTCCTCCCTCCCCCTCCCTCATAAACCCTTGATAATTTATGGATTATTATTATTTTGTCATGTCTTACACTGTCCAACATCTCCCTTCACCCAATTTTCTGTTGTCTGTCACCCAGAGAGGAGGTTATATGTAGATCCTTAAAATCGATTCCCCCTTTCTACCCCACCTTCCCTCCACCCCTCCAGTATCACCACTCGCACCACTGGTCCTGAAGGGATCATCTGTCCTGGATTCCCTGTGTTTCCGGTTCCTATCTGTACCAGTATACATCTTCTGGTCTAGCCAGATTTGTAAGATAGAATTGGGAACATGATAGTGGGGGGGAGGAAGCATTTAAACAAAAAGCTTAAAGAAGAAATTAATATGGATTTATCAGAAGGCCCATGAGTTTTCATATGTCTTGAATACTTTATATCTTTTAGAAATGATTCAGCAATAGTTAACAGCAATAATTTTCTAGAGCAGGGGTGTCAAACTGGTGGCCTCTGGGCTGTATGCACCCCTGAGGTGATTTTTTGTGGCCTGCGATGCTCTGGAATAAAATGTAACGGGGGAATTGTGTGTATAGTATTGCCTCGATCTCCCCTAAGCGCTATTTTCTTCATAAGAATTTTTCTATGTTCATTTTATTTCAGAGCAACGTGGCCACAAAAAACTACCTCGGGGCCACCTGCAGTCCGCGGGCCACCAGTTTGACACACTTGTTCTAGAGTATGTATAGTAAAGAATTGTCATCAGAATCATCGACCCCACAGCTCACCAGGTCTATGTACAATAGTTCACATTCCACTCAGGAGACCAAACCAGATAAACAGCTATTAACAGGCTCCTGGATTACCCCCAAGATAAACCACCAGGCGCACTGCAGTGACACTCCAGCCTCACCCCCGATGTGTTTCATACGGGCAAGCTTGCAGACATTCGGGAGGCAATCCAGTTGAACTCAAGAACCCCGGGACTCCAGACTCCAAGGTGGAGGGGGTCCTAAGGGCTCTCCGGTGCCCAAGGCTGTGGCTCAGGAGGCTGTGGCCAGGACATACTGAGCTGGGCTGGGCAATGAAGAAGGTGGAAGCCACCTGCCTCAGGGGGTCCCTCGGTGAGAGCCTCGGGTCTGAGGCCTAGCACCACCTCTTCCTGCCCCCATGCTGCCTGGGCCAGGGATGGAGATGAGGAAGTCGGGTAGCAGCTGTTCAAGGTCAAAAGACATGGTCTCCTCCCCCTTCACTTCCTTGCCTGAGACCCTGGGCCTCTGACCAGCTCCTCTGTCCTCCAAAGCCTGTCTAGCTGTAGGCAAAGTGCCAGTAGGCCTGTGAGGAGCTGCTCTGGGCTCCGGCTGAGCAGCCCACGAGTCCCGGTAGTGGTACCGGGAGAGCAGCCCGTGTGCGTGCTTTCCAGAGGTCAGGGGCTCAAGCAGAAAGGTCAAAGAAAAGTCAGAGGTCATTCCAGTTCTGACTTGAAAGCCCGAAGACTTGAATCAATGTCTACTCCTCTCTGTCTTCCCTCTCCCCTCTCCTCTCCTGCATCCAGTCAGTAGCTAAATGATGTACTTCGTCCCAGTTATGAGTCTTACATGAGTCTCCTATTTCTCGTATGCTCCTTCACTTGGATGACCATAAGGCTCATCCGAGTATCCCTGACTTTTACTCCAAAAGAACAGGTTTATTTCCTGTTCATCTTTCTTAGAGCAGAAAGGGAAGCCACTACTGAACACTCGTTGATTTACAAATTTAAAAGCCTCGATTTGCTCAATAGGTCCTTGGAAAAAACTGAAAATAATGCAGATCTTTTATCAGCCTACTCTTGATCTTTCAGAGCTCAGCATTTTGATTCATGTCCCTACAGGCCTCTGGATAACCTCATGAAACCCCAACCAGGAGCCAAATTGAGAAGAGGAATATGCAGTGCCCAGAACAGGATGTGTCCAGGCGAAAGAAAACAGTGATGCTACAGTGTGCTTCAACATGCAGGAAACTGGAAGCAGAAGTCTCCATGCGCGCCACAGGCAATCTTGAAGCAGCCCATCTGCCAACCGCAGAAAAATGGCCTCAGGTTCCCAGGGAACTCACCTAGGAACTGTCCCCTCGGTGAAGATAAGACTGTCTGAAGCATGTTTTCTCCTCTCCTCAAAGGTTTCCTTTTGAGATATATAGCTAAAAGATCACTTTGGAATAGAACTTTCAGGGATCTTGTTTGGGCATGTAAGAAAAATTAGAGAAAGGAAACAGAAGGCAGAGGGAAAGTCAAAGTTCATTCACGTTTTCAGACTTCTAAGTCTGAGCTATGAGTGATGCCTAAGAGGCAGGCATACACACACACACACACACACACACACACACACTGTGGAAGAGGTGACCCCTACAGTGTTGAAGCTGGTGCCTACAAAATTCAAACTTGGTTTTCAGTGTTTGGGAAGTAGCTGTGGCATATACTAGTAGCTTCCAATCCAGTGTCGATTTTCTCACCTTCCTCATTAACAGAATCCAGATTTTAGAGGCCACACCATTGTGCCGGGTAAAACTTACATTTCTCAGCTTTCCTTGCCACGTGACACAGTGCTGGTCAGTGAACTGTCAACAGAGGTTATTGGATGGGACTTCTGCAAAGTCTTTAAGAAATTCAACAGATACACGCCCACCCTTATTTGCTCTTTTTTCCTATTCTTGGTTGGAATATGGCGCAAGGACTGCAACACAGCTCCAGGCACCATCTTGCAACCATAAAAGAAAGGCAACAAAAGCAAACAATATTGAAACACAAACAGCAAATGTCCACCTCTGAACTACTTCCTATGTTGGAAAATAAATCACTATTTGATAAACTACAAGTGTTTATGTTTACTGTTAATGAACCTGAGCACAAGAAAATAATCCAATAGTTTAAATGAAAACATCTCCCCTTTTGTGTGCATGGAATGAGCATGGGGTGTGTCTGTACATGCATGGGTGTGCTACATTAACTCTCAGATTATTTGTGCAGCTAAAAGTTAATTTGCTTTTGTGATTCCTTTTTGATGCCAATGTATGCAAATCAATAGGATCAACAGTGTAATACAATGTTTCAGAAGATTTATTTTCACTATATTTAGCACCTCTAGCTGTAGTGACATGAAATTGCGTAATCTGGTTCTTCTATCCATGTGTGTATCCCACCAAACAATCAGGTGGGACTATGCGTATGGGGATTGTGTAACACTACTAGAGGGGATTGGTCAGTTTTAGTTGCCACGTTCCAGGATATAAGGATGAACTCTCTTAGAAGCAGAGACAGGGAGAAGTCTTAAGACCATCCAGAAAAGAGAGCCACAACTGGTGCATGTTCAGGATTTCTGTCTGAATGGAGAGTCCAAGGCCAGAAGCATCAGAGGCTATGGCAGGAGCCAAGCTGGAACCAGAGGCCAAGGCCCAGAGACCATGAGAAAGAACAGAGAAATCACACCAAGACGAAGGCATCATGAGGCAGCGCAGGAGCCTTGTTTCTTGGCCCAAGAAGGCTCAGGCCACAGGACCGTATGAATATGAGGCTGAGGACTTGAGAGAGACTTGGCTGCTGGCCACGGAGAGGTGTTGAGGTGGGCCAATGGCTGGATCCTTAATGTTTTCCGAGCCTGGTTTATAGTAACCTGTCTACATCCCTCGTAAACCTCCTTGACTGTGAGGATCGTCTGTGAGTTCTATGCAGCCACTGCGGTGAATCATCGAATGCAGCAGAAAAGCAGAGTGAGTCAGAACAGGGCAATGAAGGCTGGAGGGTGGAGGCAGGTCTGACCTGGTAGCAATAGGCCTTGGGCCAGTGAGGAGTTGGATTCCCAGCCTGGTGTAGCTAGAGGAGGTCAGAGATAGCCCCCACGCCACTTTCTCAGTAGTATATTCTGCTCCTCCCTGAATTCGGGTCCCAAATGATTTCAATTCAAGTTGTCCCATTTTTTTTTAGTATTTATTTTATTTTTTGTTGAGAATAGACATCTAAGAAAACATCTAGCAATGCCAGTGTCTACCTGTGCAGGCTGTGAGCTGGTCGTGTTCATCGAATTTGCACCTTTCTCACCGGATTCGCTGAGGTGTTCCTGCCCCATCAATTCCCTGCCTCCCTGTCTTAGTCTGGGCACAGTAGAGAAACAAATCCACAGAAACTCATATGTATAAGAGAGTTTTGTATAAAGGGTAAGTGCACATCAAGAAAACATCACAACCCAGTGCTGCCCAAGCTCCCCAAGCCCACAAGCCCACAAGCTCCCCAAGCCCACAACATTAGCTCATATGTCCGACACCAATCCACAAATGCCTCCTCCATCTCACAAAACACACATAATGACGCCGACTACAAGAGAAAAACCAAATCAGTGAACGTGTAAGCGTCTCAGCACTGGCAGGGGTCTCCAAACAGCTGCTCCGGTACCCAGGCCTGCATTGGGGTAGGTCCATGGGGCTTCTCTCTGGGAATGTCTGACAGGAAGTGAGCCTTGCCAGCTGAAGCAGGGAACTGGCTAAGGCAGCTGCACCCTGGTCCGACCATCAGAAAGCAAGAGACCCGAGAACCAGAAAGGCAAGGCTCCACCTTTCAATTAACCCCACATGTGTTTATTGGCCAGGTTGGCACAATAAGCTAACTACCTAACTCCTCCACTGATTGCCCCCTAACTTTCCTATCTAATCATTTAAGATGCTAGTGTTTAGGTGTTGTTTTTTTAACAAAATTTCTTAAGAAAAACCATTTACTGTATGCCAATTTTCTTTTTCTCCACAAGTCCTGGTGGGAGCTTAGTTAGTTATGCATGCGGTGCCCAAAGATATCCTATGGAGAAAGAAAAGGAATAATATCTGAGCATCCAAGTCTTTTGTCTGATCACACAAACTATTTTATATACTTGTTCAATTTTATATACTTTTCTGATAGAAACCACCAGTGTGCAACCAACTAGATACTAGTGAGTAACTGTTTCCTGTTTAATAAGTTCTCAAGGCTAAGGAGATTTATAAGTTTCTTATAATGAATAACTTTAGAGTTTACAATTTGCTTTCACAGGTCCTAACATTTCATTCTTGCCATATCCTTATAAAATGGGCATTATTATCCTAATTATATGTATGGATAACATGAAGCTCTAATAAAAAGTGTATTGAATAATACATGTAATACTATGTTGTTGTTGTTTCATTCTTTCTAGTCAATTCCTACTCACAGTGACCCGTGGTGGAGAGTCGAACTCATTCATGGGGTTTTCTAGCCAACAATCTGTATGAAAGTACTCACCAGTCTTTTCTCCCCCTGAGCCACTGCTGGGCTCAAACTTCCTATTGCAAGTTAGTAAAGGTTTTTATTAGCAACCAAATGCCTAGCCCTTGAACCGTCAGGGCTCCTTTATAATATTCAAATGTATCCAAATTAAAATAAAACAATCAGCTACTGGTTGTTTAGATGTGTTTTAAAAAATCACAAGGAAACCCAAAGCAATATGTTTTTGAAGTAATAAAAACAACCAAAGAAACACAAAAAATTACCAGTTGAAAAAGTATTGAAATTTCTGAGAGGGACTCATCCCAGTTGAAAAGTGGATCATTTTTTTAAAATCTGAATGGATAAAAAGAATCAGCTTCTAGAGTCCGTAATATACTTTTATTTCGCTTTGATAAATGATGACTAGGGACCCACGTCACCAGTTCAATGGTGTAAACGAGGCTATCCAAAATCTTAGCATGTTTATTTGGTTTTTTTTTAAAGCAATGTTTGCATCGAAGCTAGAAGTTCTGATTTAAAACTTAAACTCGGCCCCCATGTTTAAGGAATTGTCTTTTTTAATAGCACACTCACTGCCATCAAATCAGTGGTAACTCACAGCGACCCCACAGAGCAAGGTAAAACTACTGTTGCAGGGTTCCACAGTTGTGACACTTTACAGAAATAGAAAACCTTATCTTCCTCCCATGGAGCAGATGATAGATTCTAATAGCTGACTGTGCTGGTTAGAAATCCAGCTTACGGGGTGGAGGTCGGGGGACAGTTCATTAAATAAAGCAATTTATTATAGATCCCTGCCTGCAATATGCACAAACATAATGATTGCAGCCAAAATGGAGATGCTGGCTGGTGGAAATTAAATAGACTGTGCAGGTTTCCGCCCTTCCCCAGGGCTCCAAGAGAGGCAAGTGTTCTTGACATTAAACTGGTCCTCACACGCACACACTGTGAGTTAATTACGCAATAGCATTCTTAAACCTGAAGTCAGTCTCACTTTGTTTTTGTTTCTAATGGGTGTGTTTGTTGCACTCTAACCCAGGACAACTGCATATTGACCTTGAGTTTTATCCACTGAATTAAGAGCATTCACTCTCTCCCTAAATTTATAGACTCATAGAAAGAAAAATAATTTACCTTTTAAAGTATCTTAGAGTTAATCTTTTGAATATATTAATTTGGAAGTTATTTTAATATAGATTTACCTAGGAAAGGGTAAAACTTTAAGCTGAAAGGGAAATTTTTGAATCCTCCAGTCTCTTTAAAGCATTTTGTAAGTATCCAACAAAGAAAAGCCAAGAATCAGATGGCTTCACAGGGAAATTCTACCAAGTATTCAGGGAAGCGTGTCACTGATTCTACACAGACTTTTCAGAAAATACAAAGAGACAGCGAATCCCAAACTCATCGTATGCAGTTAGCATAACCAAGAGTAGGCAAAGGCCCCACAAAGAGAAACCACACACTAATATCTTTCACAAACATAACACAAAAATGATCAAAAAATTCAAATTATCAATAGATTCAACAACATGCCAAAAATAAAACTTCATCATGACCAACAGGGGTGCATGCCAGCCTATCAGGGATGCAAGGATGGTTCAACATTCAGAAAACAATCAGTGTAATGCACCACATAAAGAAGACAAACGAAGAACCACATATCACACCAATAGATAGATGCTAAAAAAGCATTTGACGAGATCCAACACAAAATCAACATTTCAGGTATTTCAGTCTAAAGCCAGCCTATTCTTCCATAATTTCTGTTTCTCAAAGATCTCTATGATCATGAGCATTTCTTCATGTGTCTGTTAGCCATTCCCAAGTATAAGTCTATACCAGTGGCTAAATTAATGACACTATCAACGGTATTGCACTGCTTGTCTGTCAGTTTGTCTCTCTGCAGTGGCGTATGTGTCTCTGGGTGCCAGGAGCTTTGCCACTGGTGTTTCAAATGCCAGCAGGATCCCTCAAGGGACCAGGTTTCAGTGGAGCTTCGGGACTATGAAGAAGGAACTGGCTGTCCCCTTCAGAGGGAGGAGCCCCTGCAAACCTCATGCATAGCTTTGAAACGGTCAGATACTGAAGCTGAGTCATTGGAAGCAAACGTTGTCAGAGAGAGTGCCAGACAGGGAGCTCCTTGGGGCAGAAGGCGCTCAAAATATGACGGAGGAGGGGCTGCATCCTCAAAGTAGAGTCGGTTGACCAGGGTGACACGAATGGAGTAGAGCCGGTGGGGGTAAAGCCATCGTTTCCTGATGGGGCTCAACTCAAGCTCAGAAGACACAGCAGCTGCCTTACGTAATCCCTTCCACTACCTTTTGAAGGAGATCCTGCCGTTCCCATTTAGAGATAATGATATTGAACTGTAACAAGAAGAAAGAGAACAAGCTCACGACAATGAAGTCAATTTCAACTCATGGTGACCCAATAGCACAGAGTAGAACTGCCCCCTGGGGGTCTCTGGGGCTGTAAATCTGTACAGGAGCAGAAAGTCCCCTCTTCCGTCTTTCTCCCATGGAGCGGCTGGTGGGTCACACTGCTGACCTGGTGGTTAGCAGCCTGATGGTTAAGCCAATATGACACCCTGATCCCTTTTAAACTTTAAGGGACACCTAAATTGAGGGGGAAAGTAAAACTATAGAATTTCCAATATATCAGAGAGTGTTCCTTCCACCCACAAGAAATCTGCTCTGCTAACATGCAGCACTAAAGGCGTGGACACAACTAAAGACGCCAACCCTCGGGTCCTTGTGATAGGAGAGAAAGGTGTCACGCATTGAATGTGCCTTCCTCTCCTCCGTTCTCCTTCTCCAGGAAAGTACATATGAAAGTTCAAGACTCTATAGATGGCTTCTGTTTGGAAACAAAATGTTTATATGTTAGGCCATATAAGGGTAGGGTGGACCCTAAGCCTTCTGAGTTATTTAAAACAAAAGCCAAAAAGCACAGGACAGCCACAAAGGCACACGGTTGCTAGAAGACTTGTGGTGGCTGACATGCACATCACATGCATCCACAATCCCAGGAACGCCAAGGATTGCCAGCGTACTCACTCCCATGGCCTGGGTTCTGATTCACAGCAACTCTGTAGGAAGGGTAGCACTGCCCTGTTGGTCTCCTGTAATAGCTCTTGACAGGAATAAAAGTCCCTGTCTTTCCCAACAGCTACTAGAAATTGAAATGAACGAAGAGGGATCTCCCCTTAGAACCACTCCCTAACTTTAGACTTCCAGCCCCCGGTGTTACAAGAAAATAAGTGTCACTTGTGTCTAAAACCACTCACTTATATTCATTTCTCTTTATACAGAGACCAATGTCATTGTGTTATGTTGGGTTTTCTGGAAAAGCAAAACCAGTGACATTTACATATGTATAAAAAGAGAGGTTTGTAACAAGGCAATGGCTCACGTAACTGTAGAAGTGGCTTAGTCGAGTTTGCTTCACACCCATGTGTCAGATATGCTGGAGGCTTTTCCCCGATTCTCATGGTTACCTGGGGATAGGAAGCAAGAAAACTCTTAGGATGGTGGAAGTAGAATCAAAGCAGAGGAGCTGTCATGGCAGGCCCCAGATATCTCCCAGTATTGGCAGGTACGGGCCACCGGCACTCATCCCAAAAGACCAAACACAGGATCCAATCAGCTGGACAAAGAGAGACTCAATTCTCCCTAGTCTGTTTATAGATATGAAATAGGCAGACATCATCAGACTGACCTGCACCCTATTAGGCAGGTCTCACTACAATACTACTGAAGATCCTGGCTCAGCTAAGCTGACAGAAAACCTACCTATCACAGTCACCAAGACAGAAAGGGACAGTAAGCGGAGGGACGTCTCACAATACAAGTGAGAAGTCCTGGGAATATTACTTAAAAAAAACCCTGATTGCTATCCAGTCAATTTTAACTCATGGCAACCCTGTAAGGCTGGGTCCAACTCTTCTGTGGGTTTCCAAGCCTCTCTACAAGAGGATAAGGCCTCATCTTTCTCCTGCAGACCAGCTGGTGGTTTTGAGCGGCTGGCCTCTTGGCTCAATATATAAGAACTGTGCCACCAGGGATCCTTATTAACTTTAAAAAGAAGAAGATAAATAATCCTCTGAGTTCCTTGAAGGAAGAGATTTTTGTCTTATTCATTTTTCCTTGTATTTATTCTTTAAATAAATGTTTATTGAGTGCTTACTAAGCCCTACTTATTGAGTGTAAACCAAGGCCTACTCTAATCTCTTATACAAAACCCCTTGTAGTTCATCTCTTTATCTGCACATTTGAGCCAGTGTCTGACACAAAATATGTTCCCAGTAAAATGCCTGCAACATTGAAATGAATTGAATTGAACTGAAGCCAATACTTAAGATTCTGCCGGGTGCTGAACAGGCCCTCATTAAACTTTTCAAGAAACGATGGATTGAAATATATTTACTGAAAGAGCAGTCACTTCCTCAGAGTTTGATGGATTTCCTAATGTGTGCCAGACACAGAATGTAAGAAAAGATAAATACAAATGGCTATGTCCTCAGAGAACTTGTATAGTAGATAAGGGGAGTAATCAGATCATTCCAGCACTGCATTGTTGTTGCTGTGTTGTCGTTAGTTGCCATCAAGCCAATTCTTACTCATCATGATGCCATGTGATCACAGTAGAAATGCTCTGTAGGATTTTCTTACCTGAGTTTTTATTTTAAATTGTTATAAAAGTGAAGTGTAGGGTAGCATGCTAGTTTATAAGTAGTAGTTTATAAGAGTAGACGTATACCAGATTCTTGCCAAGTCCGTTGGTAAAGGGTCTACGGCTATTTGAAAAGGATTGTTTAAGAGTATGCATGAGTAATTTTTTTTCAAGGATCATCATAAACTTATGAGGAGGAGGTTAAAGATGTCTCAAATTTCCAACTGTTACAGATTACCATGCCACACCATTGCCCCTAGTGTTAGCTAGTTCTCTTCCCCTCAGTACTCTCCCTCCCACCTTCAGGTCTTATCATTTCCCATGGGTCATATGATGAGGAGTTGGATGCAGGATCTAGAGCATTCATATATATTGGATATAGACAATTGCCTCAAAGGAACTCCCCTTACTTTAGGAACATACATACATACATACATACATGCAACATACATCCCATCCTAATCCTCCGTCATTACCATAACAGATTTATTTCCAAAGGGGACCATAAGCATAGGCATAGAGGCACATCACAAATTACAGGATAATTACATCAGACTTCTAAATGAAAGATAACTACTTCATTCCATAACTGCCATGTCAGTGAAAATCGTGGTCCAAACAAGTTGACACATAACCTTAACCGTAGGTTCCATACCTATATTTGTGTTATCAAAGGGTATGCAATCCTCTTAGAAGGTGATAAGAAATGTATTTGCACAGTTCACCCAATCACTGTGTGAGAATCACAAAGACTACAGCTAGACTGACCATATTAAATTACTCACTGCCCTAGAAAGTGTTTGAGGCACATAATTGAATCCTCTAGTGTAACCGCCAATGTACCCATCGATTTTTAAAAGGAAGAGACAGATAATAATAAAGAAATGAGATTATTTCAAAGATAAACAAGTTCTACTAAAAAAATAAAATGTGAAGGAGAGTGCTTTCAACAGAATGAGGGTATACTGCATAACAAACAATCTAAACAACTCTCAGAACCTTATGATTTATTGGTGTGTTTTTTTCACAGCACATATTAATGGGCATTCTGTTGTATCTTGTTCTCCTACCTGACACACAAAAACCCAAAGCTGACTAAGACTACCCCTTCACCTTCCACTTTCTTTCATATCCCATTGGTCAAATCTCCTTCAGAATTCCGCCCCACTTGCTGAAAAGTGTAGGCTTCCCCTGTTTGAGGATGAGGCACGTGCAGAATGAGTCACGTTAGTGAAAGACAAAGCAAGGATAACTGAGTGGGCAGTAACCCCATCCCATAAGTACAAAGGACCATCAACCTGACTCCCCTTTCCTTTCCCTACCCCCACTGACCCAAACAGAAGCCTACTGCTGTGGAGTTAATCCTGGCTAACTGAACTCCTACATAGGGTTTCTGGGACTGTAAATCCCTATAGAAGCAGACATCCCCTTCTAAGAGGTTGGCAGATTTGAATGACAGACCTTGAGGTTAGTTTCCCAACATCTAACCCATAGTACCACAGCTACCTATTAACTGTCTTTATAGGAAAAGTCTTTCCTGTGGCCTACTGGGAGCACATTTCTTCCTTGTTTTGTAATTCGCCCACTCTTTTAGAACAAAACTCCCCAAACGAAAAAACCAAACTCGCTGCCACTGACCTGATGCCAACTCACAACAGCACGATAGGAAAAGGCAGAATTGCTCCCGCGAGTTTCTGAGACTGTAACCCTTCTCTCTGGAGTAGAAAGCCCATCGTTCTCCCATGGAGTGGCTGGTGGTTTCAAACTGCTGACCTTGCAGTTAGCAGCCCAACACACAACCACTACACCACAAGGGCTCGGTGAATATTGTAACCTAGGGATTGTCAGTGGTTCCACATGAAATGTCATCCTGTCTTCTATAGAACCCTACATAAGCCAAACCAAACACTGCCGTGAAGGCCACTCTTACTCAGAGTTGCTCTATAAATGGCCCTTTGTGAAGTCTTTAGTCTAACGAACCTGGCTTGTGTTGCTTATTTTGGGGGGGGAGGGGGGCAGGTGGGTATCCAAAACCAGTACATTCCAAGGGCTCTTCTGGGTTGTTTCACTGTCCGTGACTCCAGCCTCTTCTTTGGTCGTGCCCAGACGATTGGCTCTGGCTCAGTGAGGCACTGCCCCAGGTGTTCCAAAGGAGAGGAGACCCACGCAGAAGCACACAAGGTGAGAGTGGGGGGTGGGCTGAGCGAGGAAACTAGGGGCACACTGGAAATCTTTAACAAGTTGGGATTCTATCATGAAACGTCAATTATGCTGAGCCTTGAATGACAGTGAACCTGCCACAGGAAAATCAATAGGACATGCATTTCAGGCCGAGGAAACGGCAAAGGTCCAAGAACCTCAGACCAGAACAAGTACGGCAGGGTAGGAAGGAGGGCCTTTGCTGGGAGAGTGTGGTGAGGGAGGCAAAGGATGAGAGTCAAGAGGGTCCACGAAGCTAAGCCAGGAGAAACCTAAGGGCCATGATAAACTATGCGGATGTTAGTCAAAGTACCGCACAGAAGTCAAATTCACTAATGCTTTTCCTCTTAAGGAAAACAAACAGTTATCCTGTGTCACACAAGAGGAAGAAAACAAACCTCTTTGCTTTTCAGAGTTTTCCGTTTCTCAAAGACAAAATTGCATTGTTTTCATATTCACCTCAGGTTCACCTTTTTCGAAAGACTTTAAATACCACAGAGTGTTTCCTGGAACTTCCTACCTCAGGTCTGCATTTTCTCAGGCCTCCTTCAGTCTCGATCAGCACCCGGATCTGCGTACTTTCTTGCTGACAGAACACACGTTCTCTGAAAAGACAAACAAGGAAGTCTCCATTCTGAGAAAACATTCACTCTCTCACCAGAGACGGAATCGTTCCTAGTAGAGGACAATATTTTTAGAACAAGACTAAATATAGAAAATGATCTTATTCCCAAAGGAAATTGTCTAGATTATGGTGCTGAAGATGATTGAGTTTCCAGAATAAGTCCTCACAAGCAGTCTTGAGAGCTTCATCTTCCAGACAATGTCTGCTTAATAAAACCTCGTCCGGTTTCAAACATTGTTCCCGCTCCAAAAAGCATAAGCTTTGCATAAAACTCCATGAGCCTTGAGTTTCTCGTCTATCAGATATTCATGATCGGGAATTGAACTACAAACCCAATCACTGAGAGAAAAGAAATGCTGCTGAGCGGGCTCACTTTCTTTTCCATTTCTGACCATGTCCGTGGCCTCTTGGGACCACCAGGCATTTTTTCAAGAACAAGTAAACTCCTCCCAGTGTACCAGATGGTAGAAAGTAGCCCAGCCTGCTTCCTGAATGACATTGATATGGATGACCAGTGACCATTTGGGGAAATGTAACTGAACCATTCAGCTGCCTATGTTGTACTCCTAAGTAGTGACAGTAAACATCTTTTCTGTTCCTATTACTTTCCTTTTTCTTATTTCTATTCTGCCAGAGTGTCCCTAATATCCCACAGTATAGTGATTAAGTCTGCAAATTATAGCCAGGTAATCTGATACGAAATCAGAGCCTAACGTCTTACTAATATCAGCAATGACATCCTGCATCCCATGTCCTCTGCTGAATCCAGCTTGAGTCTCGTCAGTTCCCTGTGGATGCACTGCTGCACCCAGTTTTTAATTATCTTCAGGAAAAGCTTTCTTGCATGTTATATTAACAGTGCTATTAGATAATTTCCACATATTGTTGGAAGGGCCCAAATAAGGATCTCTTCCGGCTGGTTGACGAGGCAGCTGCCTTCCAATTTTCTTGATGCAGAAGAGCTAGCACTTCCAGTGTTGTATATGTTTGCCCAAGACATGTCAATTAATATTTCATTAATTCCCAGATTTCTTTTTTGCCAATGCCTTTAGGTCAGCTTGGACAGTTTCCATAAGTATCGTGGGTTCTTGATTATATGCGACTTCCTGAAATGGTAAAACATCAACTGATTCCTTTTAGTCCAGTGGCACAACATATTCCCTACTCTTCTCTTGATGCCTCCTGTGTCATTAAATATTTCAGTCACACAGTCCTTCAATATTGCAACTCAAGGCTCGACTCTTCTCTTTAGTTCTTGGAGCTTGAGAATGTCAAGCATGGTCTTCCCTTTTGATTTTCTAACCTCAGGTCTTTCACATTTCATCAGAATACTCCACTTTGTCTTCTAGGGCCACTGCTTGAAATCTTCTACTCGGTTCTTCGATGTCGTTATATCTTCCATGTGCTCCAGGTCAATGCCCAGGAAGCAGCAGTCAAGAAATCAAACAATGTATTGCATTTGGGACAATCTGCTAGAGAGGACTTCTTTTGAGTGTTAGAGAGCAGGGATGCCACTTGGAAGGGGCACCTGTCTCAGTCATGATATTTTCAGTAATCTCATGTGCATGTGAGAGCTGGACCATGAATAAGGAAAGCAAAGGAATGAACTGATGCATTTGGATTGTGGGGCTCTACAAGAATATTGAACGGACCGCCAGAAGAGTTAATAGGTCTGTCTTAGGAGAAGTACAACCAGAAGGCTCCTTAGAGGTGAAGATGTCAGCACTTGATCTCACACCTTTCTCGTGTTATCAGAAGGGCCCAGTCCCTGGAGAAGGACAGTTGTGGTGAAGTGAAGGCCAGCAGGGAGAACCTCAGGGAAATGGTTAGACGTGGTGGCTACAAAAACGGGCTCAAATGTGGCAACGGTTGGAAGTGCAGCACAGGACTTAGCAGTGTTTCACTGTGTTAGGCATGGGCCAACTGAACAGCACCTACCAACAGCACATGACCTTTTACTCTGTTTGAAGATGGAGATGATACTACTTGTTTCACCAGATTATTGTGAGCATTGTGATATATTTCACTTAAATCTGTCAGGACAGGATACCGTGTATAAGTCTCAGGAAACATCAGCTTCCATCGTCATCATCACCCTCATCAACAAATTTGAAAAGCCGAGAGTCACTGCATATCTCTTCACATGATTATGGGATGCCAGTTTTCAGTCATTAGCTGTCAAGTTCAACCATGCTCACTTCATTCCGAGTAAGGGAGAAACTGAAACGTCCCTCAGATGGTCCATCCTCGTGAGAAGAATGGGTTTTCAGTTCCCCGCTTCCTTCCTTTGTTTATGCTTCCCTCCCTAAAATTAGATGAGGGATCTGTTTTATATTACCCTTTTTTGTATTCGGAGTGTGATATGGCCAACTATCACCCTGTCTTTCTACTAATGCCAACCTTGCATAATCCATGGAAACTGGATTCCAATCCAGAGTTTAGATAATTCAATCAAATGCTGTTACAAGAATTAAAGAATACATTGAAAAATTGCTAAAACACACTCACATACCCATTTGTTTCCTCATAGTCCCCACATATTATAAAACTATTATGAAACTTTATCACCAAAATTATAAAGCTAACTGGGCTAACTAGTTCAACTGGTTTGAAATAAGGCCAATTGTGGGTTGTACTTGTTTGGCCTCTGCCCAATACCACAAGAACTGCCTTTGGAACCAACCATAAGCGCCACAAAAAACAAACAACTACCTACTGATGACAACTCAAGAACATAGTGCAATTTACTCCAAGTAATTGCTTTCCAATGGAACTAAATGCATAGGATTCGTAAGTCCACAAAAGATAGATGACAATATGGCTCCTCTACTCCAGCATGAAATAATCTCACGGTAAGGATCTTGTTTGGTTTTGTCCAAAAAATAAATCAAGTTTTACTTGAATTGTTTATGTATAAACTGTTTTTTGCTTCAAGATACCTGTTTTTCCAAGTAAAACCCAAAATTACCAGAAAAAAATCTTCAGAATTCTATACCTGTGAGGGTCTTCGAAAAGTTTATAGAAAAATGGAATTAAATTACCTTTGTCCTGTTGGCGTTGGCGTTGGCGTTCGGTGCAGTTGAGTTGGTTCTGACTCACAGCGACCCTCTGTACAACAGAGCCACAGTCTGCCTGGTCCTGCACCATCTTCACAGCCGTTGCAATGTTTGAGCCCTCTGTTGCAGCCACTGTGTCCATCCATCTTGCTTAAGTTCTTTCTCCTTTTTGCTAATGCTCTCCCATACCAAGCATGAGGTCCTTTTCCAGGGACTATTCCCTCTTGATAACATGCCCCACCATCCCCACCATCCATTTGTAAGGATCATTCTAGCTATTTCTTCTATGAGAAACTTGTTCGTCATTCTTACAGTATATGGGATAGTCAATATGCTTTGCCCCCAAACATAATCAAACTCACAAATTCTTCTCTAGTCTTCTAACAGCTTGTCCAACGTTTGCATGCATATGAGGTGAATGAAAACTCCAAGGTTTGGGTCAAATGCATCTTAATTTTCAAAGTGGCGTCTTTACTCTTTAGGTCTTTGGCAGAAGGAAAAGAGAAGAATTGTAGAAGTTACCTGAACTTCCTTTACAGCTTTTTGTTATTGCTGTTTTTCTTCAATTGCAACTACCATATTCTAGGCCCTCATCGTGTTAAGAGTTAGTTAATAAGAAAGCCTCCTAACAGATAATATACTTATATGCAAAATACCCAGTACACAAAACACACCCCATACTTATCATTGGCTTCCTTTATACACTCCTGAACAACTTCTCTATCAATTTACCAAAATACTACCATATTCAGTCACTCCCTGTCTCCAAAAACAGCCAATGCACCAAAAGTAGACAAAATTAATTCAATTTAGGTGAAATGACACCATTTAAAAAATCAAAACATATAAATTATAACAAAATAGTGAATGAAGAATGCCAGCTATCTGGAGGCAGAATGCTCGATGCTTCAATTAACTTGAAGAACATAACCAGATATGTAGACAGAGAGACCGACAGGCAGATAGTGGCCACCAGGTTAACTCCAAGGCATGGCAACCTTCGGTACAACAGAATGAGTGTCGCCCACATGCATCACGCTCACAGTTGCTGACATGTGCAAGGCCATTGTTGTGGTCACTGTGTCAATCCATCCAACCAGCGATCTCCTGCTGGTGAGGAATTCTAGTGGCAGAACTTTCAGCAACACAGTAGCCTTCCTAGTTCAACAAACTGACAAACCATCCAGTTGTCTTTTTTAAAGTATATAGGGAAAAATAGCTTTTACTATATAAAATATGCTAATTATAATAAAAACAGACTATCAAGTGAAATACACCGATATTTTCAGCAAAGGTTATTCTCAGGGGGTTCACATTTCTAGTAAATAAACAGGTCTGACAACTTTGTGAGAAAAGTTATCAACATTTCAACAAATGAACCGACAAGACAAGCAGAAAATTCATGCATGAGGAAATATGGTTTGCAAGTAGCAAATGAATCAACTGCTTAATCTAGCCACTAACTTTTAAAATACAAAACAAGGCAGATGACAAATTAGGAACAAAAGCATTGAAGTCAAACTTCGCCTCAGCTCTTTCCTCAGTCACTTACGATGCTTAACACTCAATTATCATTCCCTCATCCATAAAATGGAGATGCTGATACTTGCTTCACATGGTTGCTTGAAAGATTACATTAAATAAGCTTTTTAAAGCACTTAATACAAACCAAGCACAAATTAGATGCATAACCCTGGGTGATTCAAGTGGTTGAGTATTGGGTTAATCTCTAACGCGCTCATATTTCACCCTTGTCCCATGGCATCATAAAAGCGCTGGCGATTTCCTCCCCAGAGATCACAGGCATGAAAAGCCCAGGGGAGGCAGCTCTATCTAAACACATGACGTCATCACGGGCTGGAATTAAAGTGACTGTGTGTACTTTTGTATCACCACACGCATGGCTGCCATGTTTACTACCATGGCACCAGACCTTACAGCACAACGGCGAAGTGTTCGACGGTTACAAAGGCAGCACTTTGAATCCCCCAGCTGCTCTGCGGCCATCTGTTTCTGGAGCGATTACAGCCCGAGAATTCCTACGGGGCAGATCTACTCTGTCCTGCCAGGTCGCTACAAGATCAAAGCTATTTGATGGCAATGAGTTTGGGGTTGACTACCTGTAAGTTGACATCATTTCTAACATGGTCGCATTCAGTATAACTCAAAGGGTAATAAGACTGGTCTACCCATGTGGTATGGGAGAAAGGCAGGGCTTTATACTCCCATAGAGAGTTACCGTCGGGGAGGCTCACAGGGGCAGTTCTATCCTGTCCCACGGGGCCACTATGAGCCATCATGGACTTGATGGCCGGGAGTTTTTGAGTACCCATTTATTAATAGTGTTTGCAAATTCATGTAGCTTTCACAGTTAGAGTTACAAAAACTTTCATTTACTGTCTTTTTAAAATGTTCCCTGCTCATTTCTTTTTAAAATTACTTATTTATTTTTGTTCTTCAGAATATATGCAGCACAAATGTATGTCAATTCAAGTTTCTACATGTGCAATTAAGAATACAATCAATGACTGCATTCTTTGCATTATGTAACCGTTCTCGCCCTGCTTTCTGAGTCTAGCCACCCCCATAACATAAACTCGCTATTCCTTACACATTATTATACACTGCTGGCTTGATATTTTTTAACCAATTTGACCTCATGTTTAAGTAACCAAGAAAAAAATTTTTAATACAATTTGACCCTTTATAGTTTTTGACTTTTTATTGAGGGCTCTGACAGGTCTTGTAACAATCCATACATCAATTGTGTCAAGCACATTTGTACATATGCTGCCATAATTATTTTCTAGACACTTACTTTCTATTGAGCCCTTGGCGTCAGCTCCTCTTTCCCTCCTACCCCATCCTTATAGTTTAAAAGACTATGTAGAATGCTATTTGTGGCAGTTACATAATCTTTTGTCAACTTGAGTTAATGGGTGGAGTCTAGCCTATCAATCAGGTCATAGCCAATGAGGTCTCTGGGTGGGCATGGCCTTCTCCTGGGCATTCTGGGAACTCCTGCCTTCCTCCCTGGAAGCAAACATACACATTCTCTATTTGACTTTCCTGTTGACACACCACCTGGAGACACAGTGATAAAACCAGAACCCTGGAGCTGGAGGAGCCACACGGAGACCCATGCCAGCAGGGAGATGCTGCCACTGCCACTGGGTCCACAAGACTTTCCACCCATTGTCCTGTCATCTTCCAGCATTTGGCATCATTGCATGTGTTGCATGAGTCTGAAGAGAAATTTATAGACTGGTATCAGACAAATGGGCAAACATATATATAGATCGAACTTATAGACTTGATCTGGACTGGGCTGGGATGTTTTCTTAATATACAATTACTCTTTATATAAAGCTCCTTACACACATATGAGTGTCTATGAATTTGTTTCTCTAGTCAACCCAGAATAACACAATATTCAATGAAACATCCTTTTTTTAAAACTTTTGACTTTATTTTGCTTTTGTTCTGGGTTTTTAACTTTACTGTAAATTTTGAGATGCAGTCCATAATATATTCTTTCTAGCTATACTTCATTATGTGAATGCAGGGGTGAATTACTTAATGTGGTTCTTCCAGCTAAAGTCTCTAACTCACACCAAATGACCTCTACCTGCACAGGTCTGGTAAGAAGGTGGGGGAAGAGACAGGATTCTCCGGTGAGTGACTGTGAACAGGATTCCCTGGAAGGCCATCCTGCTGCATAAAACATGAGCCCACTCAGAAGCAGGACAGGGAATTTTACTACCAGCAAGGGTCAGGAGTGGAGCACTTCCTCTGGACCCAAGATCCCTGTACGGGGAACCTTCTGGATCCAGAAGATGACTATGATACCCAAGAAGCAGCAGTAGAGCCCGGAACAGGAGAATGGAACAGAGTGTGATGAACTTCCTAACCCAGGGAACAAACAAGCTGAGTGTTTGTTTGTTTGTTTGTTTGTTTGTTTGTTTGTTTGTTTACAGAAAACTGGCTTGTTAAGCAGGATGCCTCTGGGCACTTAATTCAGGAGCTAGATTTGCTAACCTGCAGAACAGAGCTGGGGTTGACTGTCTTCAGGTTGAGACTTACAGTGGGTGGCATGCTCTTTAAATGTCTATAAACAGCCCTGGAGAACTTCGTAACAGCCTGATGAACAACTGGAACCTGAGCATCTGTCACTTGCATTTCAGCCTATTCACTTCTTCATTAAACTCTTTTAACATGAATATGGTCTGTGAGCTTTCTGTGGCCACTGCAACAAATTATAAAACCTAGCTATAAGGTCCAAGAGCGTTATTTGAGTGACAGGACACAATTTGTTGTTAGGTGCCATTGAGACTGTTCTTACCCATAGTGACCCTCTGTGCAACAGAACAAAACCTCGCCTGGTGCTGAACCCAACGTTACAGCCACTGAGTCCTTCCATCTCGTTGCGATGACTTCCTCCTTTTTGGTGCCCTGATACTTGACTAAGCGTGATGTCCTTCTCCAGGGACTGGTCTCTCCTGGCAATACATCCAAAGTATGTAAGAGGAAGATTTGCCATCCTTGCCTCTAAGGAGTACTCTGGCCACAATTCTTCCGAGACAGATAGTTTTGTCTTTCTGGCAGTCCATGGTACTTTCAATAGTCTTCTCCAACACCATAGCTCAAGTGCATAATTTCTTCTTTGGTCTTCCGGATTCAATGTCCACATTTCACGTGCTTATGAAAATACCATGGTTTGGGTCAGGTGCATTTTGGTCCTCAGAGTAACATTCCTGCTTCTCGATCCTCTAAAAAGGCCTTGTGCAATGCATATGTTGATCTCTTGACTGCTGCATCCATGAGCATTGGTTGTGAATGTAAATAAGACAAAATCCTTGAAAACTTCAGCCTTTTCTCCATTTATCATGATGGTACCTATTGGTTGAATGGTGAGAATTTGGGTCTTCTTGACATTGAGTTGTCATCTCTACTTAAAGCTGCAATCCTGGATCTTTATCAGCAACTGCTTCAAGTCCTCTCACTTTCAACAAGCAAGGTTGTGTCATCTGCATATCACAGATTAATAAGCCTTCCTCTACTCCTGATATGACACTCTTCTTCGTAAAACCCAGCTTCTTGGATTCTTTGCTCAGCATGGAGATTTAATACATATGGTAAGAAAATACAAACCTGGCTAAAAAAGAAGGAAAAGTAAAACTGAAGTGGGCTTGGAGCCTTTAATAACTTACAAGTTCATGTCAAACATAGGGGGAAAAGAAGAAGAAGATACAACCCTGACTCTCACCTTCGCTGATTTCAATGAGAAAACAAAACAAAACAGTGTCCTCTTGTTTTGTTAGCACAACTGCCTCTTGGTTCTTGTGCAAGTTCTGCACGAGCACAGTGGAGTGTTCTGGAATTCTGATTCTTCTCTGGGTTATCATAGATCGTTATGATCCACACAGTTGGCATAGTCAATAAAATACAAGTAAACTTCTTTCTGGTTTTCTCTGCTTTCAGGCAAGATCCATCTCCCTTGTCTCAATTCCTCTTCTAAATCTACCCTGAATTTCTGGCAGCACCCTGTCAATGTCCTGCTGCAACTGCTGTTGGATGATCTTCAGCAAAATTTTACTGGTATGTGATATCAGTGATATTGTTCTGTTGGGTCACCTGCCTTTTGAATGGATACAAATATGGATCTCTTCCAGTCAGTTGGCCAAGTGGCTATTTTCCAAATGTCCTGGCATAGACAAGTAAGTGCTTCTAGTGTTTCATGATCTTGTTGAAAGATTTCAATTGGTATCCCATGAATTCCTGAAACTTTGGTTTTGGCTAACACTTTCAGTGCAGTTTGAACCTCTTCCATCAGTAATATTGGGTAGCTACCTCCTGTGCTACAGAATAGTGATGTATTATCTGTTCTAGCCTCTCTGCCTGTGGTTATAATCCCAGTATAGAGGAAATTTATGCTATGGTAATGAAGAGGACTACATACTTTGGACATGTTGTCAGGAGAGACTGGTCCCTGGAAAAGGCCATCTTGCTTGGTAAAGTAGAGGGGCAGGGAAAACAAAGAAGGTCCTTAATGAGATGGATTGACACATGGCTGTCCATATGGGCTCAAGCACAGGAAAAAAAGAGAATGGCTCAGGACCAGGCGGTTTTGTTCCGTTGGGCACAGGGTCACTGTGGATCAGATCTGACTTGATGGCACCTAACAACAACAAGAACAATGAACGGGATGAGGCCGGGATGTCCTCTGGTGCTTCACTTTACCAGAGGGTATGAACCAAGTCACCACCCTTTGTTTTCTTGGGGATAGGGTCTGCTGAAATACAAACTCCACACTCCTCTCAGAGTCATGCCTCTCTGCATAAGAAGCACAAGAAGAACTCTCAGGACCACCAGAGAAGAGGGGCCATGAGGGGAGCAAGTTCAGATCTCTGCCTGAAGTGGCAGCGGCTGAGACCACAGAAACCAAAGACACAGAAACCATGGGATGCAAAAATCAAGCTAGCCCAAGATTAGAGACCTAAGCAAGGAGGCTATGATACCAAAAAGAAGCGTACATGCAAGCCTATGTGATAGCAGGTGGGCTTTCTGCCCCCACAGAGGCAGGAGCCAAGAGATCACGTAACAGAGAGGCTGAGGACCAGAGAGGCTTAGCTGCTGGCTGAGGAGAAGCTCTGGTGTGCACCAATGACTGCATTCTTACTCTTAACTGATCTTGACTTGTGGTAACCTCTGAACTCCCCTAATAAAACCCATAATTGTAAGTCTTGTCTGTGACTCCTGTGTGGCCATTGCACTGAATTTTCCTTCCCAGCTGAGAAGTAACGTGTCCTTGGAGAAACAGCTAATGTCAACATGATGTGAAGAAGGGTGGAGGGTGTGGGCATGTCTGTTCCCTGACTTGCGGCAATCGGCTCTAGTTTGTGTGGAGTTGAATTCTCCTTCTCAGGTAGCCAGAGGGGGTCAGATGTGGTTCCGAACCATTTACTCGGTTGAGTGAAGATTCACAGAGTGAATCCGTTTTCTGTTCAAGAGTTTATACATAGTTTGTTTCCTGTCCTTGACTGCGTTTCCCACAATATGAGGAGACTCAGCCTACCTCCTTTTTGTGTTTCCACTCCCATTCGTCCTTCTTCCGTGACTCTTCCCAACTTCTGAACCT
Source organism: Echinops telfairi (assembly GCF_000313985.2). NCBI lineage: Eukaryota > Metazoa > Chordata > Mammalia > Afrosoricida > Tenrecidae > Echinops > Echinops telfairi. Next base: position 1,906,966 of record NW_022103902.1, on the reverse strand, counting down.
TGTCCTTGGCTAAATATTGCCCTTTGGATTTCAAACAGTTGATAGTTCTGAGATTGCGTAATCCCCTAGTGTTGTTCACCTTATAGCCCTGCCTCTCATTTGGCTGAAAACTGAGCCACTAGGTGAGTTCAGCCCCAGGTCTGACAGGAGACTAAGGCACGTAGTCTCAAAAAATCTTTTTTACTCGTCTCTATCCAGCCAGGAAGCCAGGTCTGCTTATAAGTTTTGTTTTGCGTTTTGCCGCATCTACTGCGAGAATGAAGACCATTCTCAGCAACCCGTCTGTTGGCTTCCAGAGAATGTCCACATTGCCCTGAAGGGGCGCACGGTCATCGATCAGATCATCATGAAGGTCCCCCCTGCAGAGGGGTTTCAATCACATCAACGTAGAACTCAGCCTCCTCGGCAAGAAGAAGAAGAGGCTTCAAGTTGACAAATGGTGGGGAAATAGAAAGGAACCGGCTACTGTCAGCACTATCTGTAGTCACCTACAGAGCATGATCACGGGTGTGACACTGGGCTTCCGATAGGAGACGAGGTCTGTGTGTGCCCACTTCCCATCAACGTGCTTATTCAGGAGAATGGGTCTCTTGTGGAAATCCATAACTTCTTGGGTGAAAAATACATCTGGAGGGTTCGCATGAGTCCAGGTGTTGCTTGTTCTGTTTCTCAAGCCCATAAAGATGAGTAAATTCTTGAAGGAAACGACATTGAGCTTGTATCAAATTCAGCTGCTTTAATCCAGCAAGCCACAACCGTTAAAAACAAGGATACCCGGAAGTTTGGGGATGGTATCTGTTTCTGAAAAAGGAATGAGTAAGCACTGGGTGTCCAGCTACAGTCTAGATGATTCCTTTAGACTTGTCTGTGATGCTTTGATCCAATCCAATAAAGTGTATGTAGTGGGGGGAAAAAAGTTTTGTCTCACATTTTTCTCCCACTTGATCCAAGACTCTCTTCTATGACCCCTTTCAGAGGGGTCAGTAGTGGGAGCCACTCACCATCTAGTTCTTCGGGTCATGGAGTCTGAAGTTCAAGCGATATAGTCGTCTTTGGGATAAATTTTTTCTGTGGGTCTTTGATTTTCTTCACTCTTCTTTCCTCCACGCAGAGATGGAACAACATTCGCACCTTAGATGTCACCCCAGGAGCTCATAAGAACACAGCCTAAAGAGAATGGTACCAAATATAGTCACTTAGCCTACTAAATATTTTACTTCCCACTGCCCATAGTCAGTTCTGACTCAGAGGGACCCTGATCCAGGGTGCTTGCAAAGCTGTAAGCCTGTCTAGAGACAGACTACATCTTCCTCCTGGTGGAGGGGCTGGTAAGTTTGGACCTCTGACCTTTCAGTTAACATCCTAACACTTGACCTACTGTGCCACGAGAGTTTTTAATAGCACTGAAAAATGTTTCTGCGATAAGACATGAAAATGCAGCATGTGCAATGTAATTAATTAATTTAATTAATTAGTTAAAATTTGAAAAATACATTGAGACAGTTATACTCCTTCCTTGGAACCCTTCCCTAGAGTTAGTTGTAGTCTGTGAGCAAATCTCAAGTTTTCAAATTCAGCCACCCAATCGTGCCATCCGGCTTCCTGGCACATAACCCAGTGGCACCTCTATTTATTAATTCAAACGCAGACACGAATCAATCAGGAATTATTCCATGCCAAGCCTGTTCCTGGTTGCTGGGGATCCACATATGAGTACGATCTGGTCACTTATCCTTCCTGGAGTCCACAAGCCAGGCAGGCCAGTGCACACAGCAACAGCATAACCTGGCAAACATAATGTGGACATTCTATAATTGAAACGTCGACAAAGCGCAACGGAAACAGTTCTGCTGCAGATGTTGCTGTTCTCTTCATAGACGGGCTTGAGGGTTGCTGCTGGTGTTGAGCGCCATTGACTCAGTTCTGGCTGATGGCCACCCTCTGCACAGCAGAGCAAAAGCAGGCCTGGGCCTGCGCCAGCCTCACAATTGTTCCTGTGCTTGAGCCCATTAATGCAGCCACGGTATCCATCCCTCTCTTTGACAACCTTCCTTTTGTTTTATGCCCTCTACTTTACCAAGCCGGATGTCCTTCTCCAGAAACTGGTCTCTGCTGACAACAATGTTCAAAGGTTGTAAGAGGAAGTCTCTCCATTCTTGCTTCTAAAGAACATTCTGGCTGTACTTCTTCTCGGGCATCTTTGTTTGTTCCTCTGTCAGATTAGGGTTCTTTCAATATTCTTCACCAGCACCATAACTCAAATGCATCAACACCTCTTCAGTCCTCCTTATTCAATGTTCAACTTTCACATGCATATGAGGTGATTGAAAATACCATGACTGGGGCCAGGAACCCAAAACAAAAGTAACATCTTGCATTTCAACACTTTAAAGAGATCGTGTGCAGCAGAAGTGCTTAAGTAGCTATTCAAAACAGATGTGCTGTTTGCATTTGTTATTTAATTGTTTGAAATTCAAGTACATTAAATAAATTTAACTGAGCAGATTATTCCACTAGAATAATTTTTTAAACTATTTTTTAATAGTTTCATTAGCATATACTGCATATATCACATATCATACAATTTAATCATTTAATCATATTAAGATTTTTTAATCATCACCATAATCAATTTCAGAACATTTTCTTCATACTCATTGTTGATAGCTCCCAATTCTCCCCATCCTCTCCTGCCATGCCCCTAACCAGTTACTGTCTCTATAGATCTATAGATATAACATCAAGGATTTTATATGCAGAAAAACCTATAAAGCACAAATAGGAAAAAAACAAAAATCCCAACAATAATAACTAGACAAAATATATAAAAACCTCAAACAAAGAGAAAGCAGACAATATTAAAATTTAAAACAACATTAAAATGTGTCAAAAAGGGAGATCTATAATAAGGTATCACATTTCAACCTAACTACATCTACCATATCAACTAGAATATTAAAGACACATGGTCAAGTTAATCAAATTAATGAATTACCAGCTGGCTTTACTTTTCTGAGTAAAATATGGAAAAATAGCTAGTAAGGAAAAATCAGCACATCCTGAGTACTCAAGACATGCATGTTTTTATATTTAAACGTTTCAAATCAGAGACTTTCAAAGTTTTTATCACAATCAACTTTAGGACATTTTCTTCTTCCTTGCTCTCATTAGTATTTGTGTTATTACTTATATCAAATGTGGCCAAAGTATACATAACAAAACATTCTCCAATTCAACAACTTTTACATGTATGATTCAGTGCCACTGATTATACTCTTTGTGTTGTAAAATCATTATTGATATCCCTCTCCAAATTGTTGTCCACCACCATTAAATAAACCATTAAAATAAAATAAAATGGTGTTGTCCACCACCATTAAATAAACTCAATGCCCCCTAAGCAAAAACTCTTTCTCCTCCACTCATGGTATCTGGTTTTTTTAAGTAGTAGTTTTCTTGATACATTATTCACATATCATACACTTCCACAGTTAAATCTCTTTTTTGAAAGTTATATGTACACCATCGCAATCAGTTCTAAGGATCCCTCTCCCCACATTCATTGATTGCTCCCCATTACCCCTTACCCTCCCCACCCCACGCTGCACCTGTCCCCAGTAAACCACTGCCTCAGTTATTGTCTCCATTCACCCACTCCTCCTGTGCATCATAAACTGGGAGCCCGAAGGGAACAATAAAGTAATGAATAAATAAGACAGAAAGAAGAACATAATATTAATAATAGAAAGATAAAAATTAAAATTAAGAGTAATAAAGAAATGACCACCAATAATATTTTAAAAGCCAGAGAAGAAATTTATTTTCTATAACAAGTGAGAAATTTTCATCCCAGAGTCAAGTCAGGTTGGGTCCAGAGGGAGGTCAACTGACCAACTATCATATTATTCCCTGGTTCAATCCACCGTAATCAAGTTTACCATAATCTCTTTCTGATAGTAAAGTTGTTCGATCGAGTCCCTCTCCTGTGGCTAGAGGGGATCTGCCAGAGGTTTAATCTGACTAGATAGTCTGCAGGTATATTTGGGGCTCCCAATGTTCTGCATAGCCTTCTACAAATTAGGTGGTCACAATTTAAGCTCTGATACTTTTGCCTTGACCATATTTGCATTTTGGTATAGTCACCTTTAGATTGCACAGGCTGCTGCATGTTTTCAAGTGGACTTAGTTGACTCCTCACTTAGATGGCTGCTCGCTTAAATACAAGCATGTCAAACCCCAGACACTATTCCAGTTGATAGCAGGGCACCATCTGCTTTCATCAGCACGCCTTGCTGTAGCATTCTTATCTTCAGTTATCTCTTCATGAAGATGAGCACAGAACAGGACTATAATAAAAGCTAACTGTTTGGGGCTTGGGGCTAGAATAAAGTGGGGGCCTAGAATCCATCTACTTGTCCCAGGGTTATAAATGACTCTAGTTTACTTGTTTTGGTATGATGACAAAACAACAACAATAAAAAACACAAACAAATAAAATACCCCCCGGTCCCATTTCCCGCCCCCCACCCCCCAAAAAGAAACAAAAAACAAAAAGCACCATCAATCACCCCCGTGGGGTATAAGACAATTGCATTGATAACATCAATAATTTATCCAAATGCCATAAAATGTAAGATACTGTTGATGTGAAGAGTTTGTGTGAGGATAATCCAACTGTAATCTGCAATCCATGAGTTGTGACTTTGTACAGATTAATTTTTTTATTGATTGAGATATGTTTACCTTGATCATGAAGGCTGGTGCTAGGGAAGAAAGTCTCCAAGTTTCATGTGCATAAAAAATCATCTGAAACGTTATCAGAGGCAGATCCAGTAGATTTGAATAAATGTTTGACACGTTATTTATAACATGAGTATCAGGAACAAGCACCCGACATGATGTATGCAATGATACAGATGCTACACCTTAATAAATGCCCAATGAAATAATTTATGAACATAATTTGTGCAGGACATATGCTACCATAATAATGACTTCAAAATATACCCTAATTAATTAGAAACTCAGGACAGGAAAGAAGTTAAGCGTATTTTTTTTATTTTAGAAATGTAATCACTAAATATAATATAGGCTCAAATATTAATTTTAAGATATTACATATGCTACTCACACCTGTCAGCATCACAAACTCTGTTTACCCTGTCACTTGTTAGGGTGAAAGCCAACATCATAATTTTGGATTTTTATCATCTGAAGTCTAGCTCCAGGCTAAACTGAAATTTATCTCCGGAAGTGGTGAGAAGTAAATATCCTTGCACTTCATATCAGTGATAGGCCACCTACTATTTTGCCTACCAGCAAATAAGAAGCCTGGGAGAAGAAAGCTATGGAAAATGAAATTTGTAGTTAATGTTTGGGAATATATTATCTTACATTTTACTGCCTCTAATCCACAAGTTAAGATTTCCACATGAATTTACAGCATTTAAAAAATCTGCCATAGTACTGAGAAGAAGAAAAAATACTTAGGACAAAAGAAAATTCAAGTGGAACATTGATCCCACTGTGCAGTAGCATTTATTGAGTTATATATCTATTAATAATATATATACATATATGTATATATATGTTAGTTGAGCTATGGTGTGTTATACAGGGTTTGTAAATGTGTGTTTTCCAGTAATGACAATGCAAAAGAAGCTTTATGTGCTGGAGAATAAAAAGACCTGATTTCTAGTCTCAGTTCTACCATCATAAAGTCAAGATTTATAGATGAATCACCTAACTCTCAGAATGTCAGTTTCCACACTAGGAAATAGTGTGAACACATGATCTTTCTCGTATCCTTTTCAGCTCTGTGGTCCTTAAAGAAAGAAATAGAAGAAATGATAACAAGAGTAAGTCAGTAGATTTTTGATAATTTGTTATAGTAGCAATGGGAAACTATAATGCAATGGCTTAAATTTTTTATGCCTCTAAAAAATGTAGCATGTCAAATCTTGATTAGCCGGTCAATAAACATTCTTTTTGACTTCTTTGCAAAAAAAAAATCTATTAAACAAACCAGGAGCCCTGGTGGCACAATGGATTATACAGTGGGCTGCTGACCACAAGGTCAGCCATTCAAACACACTGACCACTCCTTGAGATAAAGAGGAGGCTTTTTTCTCCCATAAAAAGTTACAGCCTCAGAAACCAAAAGGGGCAGTTCTGCTCTATCCTATTGGGTCACTCTGAGTCAGAATCAACCATGGTTACGTGCCATCCCAATGTGGGGGTACAAGCTAGTAACCTGATTACCAGCATGAATAAAAAGGAAAGCAGAGAGCAAGATATATAAAGGCCTCCTGAGGAAGGAAGTGGGTTGAGATCTTGAACCAGGTAAGCTTAATGGGCTGGAGATAAGAAGGTTTGTGAAAAAAAAAAAAAAAAAGATAAATGTAGAAAAGAGAAAGTCAAAAAGCAAGTAGAGTCACTTTACCAAAAACAAGACTTGAAAATAAATGGCACTAGTAATGAATATACATTGGGCTGCTCACCTCAAAGTCACTGGTTTGAAGTCACCTGCCAATTCTACTCCTGTAAAGAGTTACAGTCTTGGAAACCCAAAGGGACAGATCTTTCCTGTCCAATAGCTACTGCCAGTTGTCTTACTGGATAGACCTAGCAATTCACCAGCTGTCCATGCATGATACCAGCCTATGGTCAGCACCCCAAGCTGCTCAGATAAATAACCTGCCCTCTGAATAGGCTATTGCTTCGTAGCTCCCTCTTAGACCACCTAGGTAGGTGGCAGTTATAGATCCCACTCCCTCATCCTTAGATGGCCAGCTCTATCATCAAAAAAGTGTGAACCCCATCCTCTGACCTGATCAACCTATTCCTTTTAGATAATTAACCTAAATCATTAGAGGTCTCACAGCCAATACCAGACAATAAAATCATTCCCCTAGCCTTAATCTGAGCCCTACCCTGCCATTCTAAAAGACCACAAGGTAGTAAAACAACATACTACCAGACACTGTCCCCAACTGCTCAAAAGACCACTGCTCCACCAGTCCTGGTTTCCACCCAGGAAAGTTCTAAATCCCAGCTGGTGCTTTTCTTGGCACTGTAGTTGTGTTCTATCATGCCTACACCTCCCCATCTTTAAAACAAAGCTGTGTCTTATCTTATCATTCATCCTTAATCAGGACTTCCCCCATCTGATGGTGTATGTAAGAACAGAGAAAAAAATTTTATACTATTTTGCTTTCAATTAGTCCCTCAATACATCATCAATCCACAAATTAGCACCCACGTCAGAAACAAAACTGGGCAAAGCTTAGAGCTCAAACAAGCACACATAAACAGCTCTTCCAGGTCTCACTCTGACATTACACTTTCTATTTATATTTTAATACTTTTGTCTATTGCCCCTTTCTTCTTTAATTTTAATATCTAAGCATCCCTTTCATAACATTTTACCTCTTTTTTCTTTTTCTTTTCTTCTTGTTAACCCCTCTCTTTCCTTCTCTTCTTCAAAAAACCAAAAGCTGACACAACTCTTATCATTTGCTTTTCTTTGTTTCCTCTCAAATGTTATTATCATTCCTCTGACATTGCAAAACAGGGCATTTTGCGATCTAATTTCCTTTCTTTTAACTTACAAATTAACACTACCTTATCCCTACTTTTTTGCTTCCTTTTTCCTTTCTTTCTCCCTCTTCTAACACATCCTCTTACAATTTTTTATCTCCCTCCTAACACTTAATCTATAACTCTACCACAAATATTTCATATACAGTGTCTACCACCCCTCTACTGCACCACCTTACAAAGGTAATTACTCCCACATAACCCCACCTCCCTAACCTCTCTAATAGCTCCAACAAGATGTCAAGAAAACACCAACCAGCCCTAAATGAAATGCCTGTAATTAAACAGGCTATGGAATTACCAGAAAAATAATTTAAAAGAATGAGATTGCACTCATAAAAAATGGAGAAAAAGCTGAGAGGAAAAATGAAAAATTAGAAAAGCTAGAAACCTCACTACATGCCTTATAGACAGAAAAACAAAAGTCAAACACCACAATAGCAGAATTTCACAGTACAATGAAAGAACAGAAAAACAGAATCAAAGCGATGGAAAGCCTAATTACTGAGTTTGAAGAAAAATCTATAGTATCCAATCTAAGAACAAATAACAAAAGTCAAGAGACCCCCCCCCCAAAAAAAAGCTTGAGAACACAATCAAAAGGAACAACCTGGGTCTTATCGGGGTTCCAGAAGAGGAGGAAACAAACAAAAATCCACACAGAGGACAGTCCAAGAATCCCGACAAGAAAACTTTCCTCAATGCCTAAAAGATGAAAATATAATCACCTTCAAAGTTCTCTCCATTATACTTAATACATTTATCAATCTTAGGATGTCTGACATCACCTCCCTCTTTTTTGTCACCTCTTTTATGTCATCAAATCGCTGTCCTTTCATGTCCCTCTTCATTCGCGGAAACAAAAAGAAGTCGCATGGAATGAGGTCAGGTGAGTAAGGTGCATGGGACAAGAGAGGCATGCTGCTTTTTGCCAAAAACAAATGCACTGAGATGGCTGCATGAGCAGTTTCATTGTCATGGTGGCAAAACCAGCCCACCCTCTGCCATAAATCAGGACTTTTTGGCCACACGCTGTTATGTTATCTTTTCAGAACCTCTAAATAGAAAACTTGATTAACCAGCTCACCTGGTGGAATGAACTCCAAATGCACTATGAGTCGACATTTTCATCGGTTCAGGAAGTTGACCAGAATGAAACTCGTCATCAATCGACATTTCACCATGTGGTAATTACATAATCTGGTGTCAATTTGAGGAGTAAGAGTATAGGGGTGGGTCTAGCCTGTTAATCAGAATATAGCCAATGAGGCCTCTGTGTGGGCCTGGCCTTCTTCTGACATTCCAGGAACTCCTATTTTTCCTCTTTGGGGGCGGAATACACCCTCTCAGCTCACTCTCCCTGAGAGACTCTCACATGGAGCTATGCTGATCACAGCAAGAGCCTTGGAGCTGGAGAAGCCACGTGAAGACCACTGCCAGCACTGAGATGATTACACCACCACTGGATCCACAAGACTTCCTACTCATTGGTCTGTGATCTTCCTGTATTCAGTGTCGTTGCATGTGTCTTGTGAGCCTGAAGAGCACTTTACAGATTGGTATCCGACATATGGGCTAATATTGGACTTTGGACTTGATCTGGACTGGGCTGGGATGTTTTCTCAATATTCAATTGCTCTTGTATATAAAGCTCTCGGTTATACATATATGAGTGTCCATGGATTTGTTTCTCTAGTCTACCCAGACTAACACACACCTTTTTTGAAAAAGGAAAACCACTCATATACTTGAGTTTTTCCCGTAGTACTATCCTTGTAAGCTGTGTTCTATTGAACATCACAATAGCTTCTGCGGTATTCTTCCTAAGCAGGAAACAATTTCACAGCTGCACACTGCTCTCTTAAATTAGCCATCACAATAAAACAAAGTTTGAGGGCAACTGCTTTTATGAAAAAATTCACTGTGACCACAGAGAACTTTCCCGTGCAACACCACTGGGCATACTCAGAGCAAGTTGCTTGATGCTTGCGTTGCGGGGAAAATGCATACTGCAAAGCTCTGTCCAGGGGAGCTTTTTCCTTTAGGTGGTGTACCCCCTCATATACCTATAGCCACGTCACCCATGCAAAGTAATGCAGACAGATATTGAGAACTCAATAGACCCATAACAGAAAAAGATATAGACTAGGTCATTAAGAAACTACCAACCAAGTAAAGCCCAGGACCGGATGGTTTCACTGGGGAATTCTACCAAGTATCGAGATACCTGACACCAATACTACACAAAATATTCCAGAACATCGAAAAAGACAGTGAACTATAAAACTCATTCTATGAAGCCATTTTAAAGTGATACCCAAGTCAGGCAACAACCCCACTAAGATGGAAAAGTATAGACCAATGTTCCTCATGAACATAGACACTAAAATCTGCCAATGGAATCCAACATCGTATCAAAAAAATAATTCACCATGACCACATGGAATTTATTCCAGAAATGCAGGGATGGCTCGATATTTGAAAAACAATTAATTTAATCCACACATAAACAAGACAAAGATCAAAAACCACATGATCACTTCAATAGAAGCAGAAAGGTGTGTAAGTCCAGCACAAAAGAACAAGTATTGTATGAGTCCTCAACTATAAGGAGAAACACGAATTAAACAAATCTTAGAGATCAATTCCTGAAAAAAGGGGAGAAGGCTGCCTACTGGCCATGAACCATACACCACCTCCCTTTGTATGCCCCTCACCAGAGCCATCTTGAAGTAGGAAAGCTCACATAGCCTGGGGTCAGTCCTTCAAGAGAGGGCAGATGGGAGTAGACCATCCACTTGATGCTGTCCGACATTGAGACAAGGCTGCGACAAACCAACAGGCCCTCCACAGGCATGAGGAGAACCTTACTGGAAAGTCAAGGTAAGACCGGGGGGGGGGATCTACATTTTAGAGGGACCACTGATATTGCTGGGTAAATGGGGAAGAGCAACCTCACATCAGGAAGGGATGCTAATCAATAATTATAGGGGACTTATGGGGATACTAAATCTGGGTTCTATGTTCCTGGGTGGATACCTTGAATATGTTTCTACCAACTCTCGGTGAACTATGCCACAGACTGAGCACTGTGATGACTGTAGACGCTGGCCTTACGGGGATCATGGCACCCCCAAAGGGCCAACCAGAGGACTCCACGTGGAAGCCCAACTGAATGAATGGGGTTCCACCTCATAACTATCTGCACCCTTGGACTTAGGACTGAAACACTCTGATGGAAGAGGAAGCAAAGGGTAGTCCCCCCAAGACTGCGGAAATGGTGGTCTCTGGACCTTGGGGTGGGACCCTTGGCTCAGTGGGTATTCAATGAAAGGGGACTTAGAACCACCATATATTTAGTACCTCAATGCTCCCCTTACATTATACGGCAGGCATCAATCTGAGAGGCAAGGATTTGTCCTTATAAGAAATGGTACAGGGAATTCTCCCCTAGCACCAACCCCCCTACTCGATGTAAACAGAGTTCAACAAATTAAGAAATCAATTTACACAAAGAAGTAACTCATGGGTTGCAGATTGATGTTGGACAATACTCACATAAACGCGTCATATCAACAGTACTTTAAATTCTGTGCCATTGTATAATTTATTGATGTCATCAAAGCAATCACTAGGGGGATAATAGACAATGCTTTTCTTTTTCTTTCTTTCTTTATTTTTGGTATGTGCTTGTGGTTTGGGTTTTTGTTTTTGTCATAATATGACCGCCAAAGTAAACCAGCGTCGTTTATATCCAGTGGACAAGCAGATGGATTCTGGGATCCCACTTAACTCTAGCCCCAACCCAAAAACAGTTAGCTCTTATCTCATAGCCCTGCTCTATGCTCATCTTCATGAAGAGATGGGTGCAACAGCAAAGTGTGTTGATGAAAGTAGATGGTGCCCAGCTTTCACTTGGAATAATGTTTAGGTCTTAAAGGCTTGTATTCAAACAAGCAGCCATCTAAATGAGGTGTCAACTAAGTCTGAAACTAACAGCAAAACAGCGCACCAGCCTGCGTGATCCAAAAATGATAACAAAATCCAAATATGATGAAGGCAAAAGTTTCAGAGCTTGAATTTTGAACACCTAATCTGTAGAAGGCTATGCGGGACAGTGGGAGACCCAAATCTATCTGCAGAGTACCTAGTCAGATTAAGCCTCTGGCAGATCCCCTCTAGTCACAGGCTAGGAACTCAAACAGCTTTATTATCAGCCAGAGATGACTGTAAACTTGATGGTGGTGGATCGAGCAATGGTATGATATGACACTTGGTCAGCTGATCTCCCTCTTGACGCAGCCTGAATTTACTCTAGGCTCAAATATTCTCTTGTTCCAGGACAGAATTTTTTCTCTGGCTTTGAAAATAGTATTAATGGTCTCTTCTTTCTTACTCTTTATTTTTATTTTCACTGTTTTCTTCTTTCGATTTGTTTTGGCCTGTGTTTTACTGTTTCTCTTAGGTTTCCTAGCTTATGAAGCACAGGAAAAGTGGCTGCATAGAGACAATAACTGATGCAATGATTTATTGGAGACAAGGGGTGAGGAGGGAGAGAGGAATTGAGGACTAACCAATGAATGCTGGAGGGGAGAGAATGCTCCAGAACTGACGGTGATGATGTACCTACAAGCTTTGAAAAAGGAACTTAGGTATGGAAATGTATGATATGTGAACATTATATGGAGGAAACGACTGAAAAACAGACAAACTTGACCGATAGTTACCATGGGTGAAGGAGGAAGAATTTTTGCTTAGGGGCATTGAGTTCATGTGAATGGTGGAATAATTTGGAAAAGGAAACCAATAATGGTTGTACAACATGGTGCTGAATTATACATGTAGATGTTGCTGAATTGGAGAATGTTATGTTGCGTGGGGTTTTTTGCCACAATTTAAAAAAAAACAGTTACGCAAATAACAAAGACCACAAAGAAAAAGAAATATTCTGAAATTGATTGTGGTAATGCTTGTTCAACTCTTCTTGATGTGATTGAACTGTTGGATTTTTTGACATGTGTATTAAGTGCCAATAAAACTGTTCAAAGTAAATAAACAAAACGGGTGTAAGACTTCACGCAGGCACTTTGCAACATCGCTGTGGGTTACTGAGTCACGTGAGTCCCTTCCTGGTTTTCTTTGATGCTCTGAATAGCTAGTCATTGGGCAGAATTCCTCCACACTGACTGAAGAAAAAGAGGAAGAGCACTGAGGAAGCCTTCCTCATTATCCCCTCCCTCACCTTTGAAGACTTGAACAGACAAGGCCAAGGCACTGAAAAAAAAACGCTTCCTTTCGCCTGGGAGTCCCCCAGTGTGATGTCTGCAGTGAGCCTGACCCACTGCAGCTGCCAACAGATTCCTTTTGGGGAGACAAGCTGGATTCAGCCCATTCTTTTCCCAAATGACTGGCCAGTGCTGGAATGTCACTAGACATAGCTCGTTTATCACTAGACTTGTTGGTTCTGGGCTCACTCACTCCACGGTTATCAAGTCAATGATGACTCACAGCAACCTTGTAGCTTCTATGGAACAGAACTGCTCTTGAAGTTTCTAAGACCGTAACTCTACAAAAATAGAAGGTCTCCTCTTTCTCTCATGCATCAGTTGGTTTGGAACTGCTAACCTTGTGGTTAGTAGCCCAACACGTAACCCACTATGAAAGGTCCACTTATTTAACAAAAATGCTAGATGGTGCTTATTGTGTCTGAAATACAAGACCTTCGATGCACACCCACATATTTGTGATAGCATGGAACTATCAATTCTGAACCAGGAGAAACTCTCTGAGGGTAACTGTTTAATCAAAAATCCTTTCAGTTTCATCTAACACCCATAACCGTAGCCCAATTATTAAAAACAGAACCATGAATGCGGGAGAAGGTGTGAAGATATTGGAACTCTTATTCACTGCTGGTGGCTTGTAAATATGTACAAACCACTGTGGAAAGCACTGTGGTGATTCCTAAAACAGATGACAATAGAAACACCACATGACCCAGCAATACCATTACTGGGCATCTACTCTAAAGAAATAGGAAACAGGTCATGATGAACAGACAGACATATGCTCCCTATAGTCATTGCAGCAGGGTTCACAATAGCAAGATGATGGAAACAACCTAAATCCCCGTCAGTAGAAGATTGGCTGAAAACCCTCTGGTATATACATACATATATCGAATGCTCCACAGCCCTTAAAAATAGAAATGACACCATGAACACTTAATGACATGGCGGGATCTGGAAAGCATTACACTGAGCGAAGGTTAGTCAAACACAAAAGGACAAATACTGTCAGGGTGGCCAGACAACCTGGTAGAGAGCCTGATGGGTGCCAGTGAACCATACGTCATCCTTGTCATCCTCTGCAGGTACGTGTCTTGAAGGGCACTTGGGCAGAGGGCTCCTCCTGTGAGCAGGGATCAAATTGTCAAGCGGGGAGGAGGGAGTGTTGACCACTAGTGGCTGTCATGCAAGGGTATGATAAGGTCCCTCCAGACAGATAGGCATCCCTATCAGGGGGATAAGGGATACTGATGGGAAAGTCAAGACAGGAGAAGGGAAAGGGGATAGACATGTTTGGAAGAACACAAGTTCATGTCTTGTGGTAGAAAAAGGGGGAGGACCAATCTCCAAGTGGCCGGGGGGGTGGGGGGGGGTGACTGAAAACACTTTGAAGACCCTAAGGGGAGAGTAATCCTGGTAATATGCACCGAATAGGCCACATTGGCCTGAGTTTCTGGACCGCCCCCTTGGGGACCCAGGCCAAGTGCTAAAGAACACTGGGGCATTGAGTCCTGGATTTTCAAGGCACGCACCACACTCCAGAAGTTGCACCAGAAAGATTCCATGAAGAAACTCCATTAAGTGAACTGGGCTCTACCTCAAACACACCTGTCACCTGAAAGTTCATGGTGTTTGAAGAAGCAGAACACAGACATACCAAGAATATTGAACTGTCAGTAGGTGGGCAATCACTGACTTACTACATCAATGCTCTGTAAGGTGTATTGAGATATATATTATTCCAGCAAACCTGTGACTAACATACTCATTGAATATTCTTGTAAATTTCCCCTGACAACCAACTCCCATTGTTTGTGTAAGTATCATCCAGCCCCCCAAAATCGAGTCTATACAAGTGACTAATTCAGGTACTGTGATGAGTTAGTCTACATTGGCCCAACATCCTTCTCTAAAGAGTGCTTTAAAAAATTAATACCAGGAACTAATCAAAGACAATATTAATGGAAGATATGTATGCCCCATGGATATGATTACTAAGAATCTCTACCATAAATTAACAATGAGGTTTCTCTAAAGCTGTGGTTCTCAGCCTTCCTAATGCCATGACCCTTTAATACAGTTCCTCAGGTTGTGGTGGCCACCCCCCCCAAGTATAAGATTATTTTGTTGCTACTTTATAACTAATTTTGCTACTGTTATGAATCAGGCGACCCCTGTGAAAGGGTTGTTTGACCCCTGAAGGGGTCATAACCCACAGGTTGAGAACCGCTGCTCTAAAAGGAGCCAAAGGCATATGAGAAAAACAAAGACCCAGGAAGGGGTTTGGGCTCACACTAAATCCTTGCTCCAATTTAAGAACAATTAGTTCTTACATCACAGCCCTGCTTGATATATTCGCCCTCAGGCAGGGAACACAGAAGATATGGGGCTATAGAAAAGTGTGATGAAGAAATTAGATGGTGTCCAGCTATTGATAAAATAAAGTCTGGTGTCCTGAAGACTTGTTTCCAAACAAGCAGCCATCTGAGTGAGATTCAACTAAGTGCACACGGAATAAGCACACCAACATCAGTGACCAAAAGATTGTAAATCATGTAATCCAAAGCCAAAGGAAGGAATAGTATCAGAGTCTAAATTGTGAAATTCTGGTTTGCAGAAGGCTATAGATGTCAGTGGAAGTCCAAGATACATTTGTGAGATCTAAACAGGAAATAAGCTTCAGGTAATTTCCCTCGGTCCATAATGGAGGGATGGAATAAAGTGGTTATCAAACAGAGTGCATTAGAGAGATAACTATAGGAAATCAAAATGATAAGCCTGAGTTCAAGAAGAAAAATGATATGGTAGCAATCGTGTCGTACTGCTGGACGCGAGTGAACTATGGAATGATATGGTATCTGTGTCAACTCCCAATAAGATGGTTTTGGGGGAGAAAGTCCTTCCAGTGAAGGGTGTACTGGAGCCAAAGGAGATTAGTTCCCAAGAAGTCAATCATTGAAGAGCTCTTGATGATGTAAAACCTCATTTTTGATATGAAATATATGTATTCTAGTTCTATTTGTATGTATAGCTTAATTAGTACTTTAAATTAATGACATGCACAAATTGCATATAAATCCATCTAGAAAGGAGTTTCTATGTATCATTCTTTAAAGCTTACCATCTCCCAAATTGAATTAAAAATATTTACCCTTCACTGCTAACCAAACGTTGGTAGTTCAAACACACCCAGCGAAACCCCAGTAGAAACGGGATCTGCATCCGCAAAGATTACAGCCAGGAAGACCCTGTGGGCAGCTCTCCTCGGAAACACAAGGGGTCTCCTCAGTTACAAATCAACAGCAAACATTCAGCCACGGTAAACCTTCTAGAGCCCATTTCTGCTCAGGTTTGCAGGGTCTCCAGGACTCAGAATGAACTAGACCTAGACCTAGACCACCACTGCTACCAGCTGCTCTGCAGGCACCCTCCGTGCACCACAGCTAGAGTTCCATGAGCACAACTCCCCTCCCAGGAGGACACATCCCTGGATCCTCAGCTACTGGAGAAGTGGTTTGCCCTTTAAGCTGTTTGTAACGACCACTCCTTTTATAAAATGTTAAGGAAGTATTTCTTCAACAAAGTAAAATCCTGAAAAAAATTACTAAAAAGAACAAAGGATTCCCTCCTTTTAGCACCAAATTCACTTCCCACAAAGATTTTAAGTGATGTTTTGGTTTCTGAATTAATGTTCAAATTATGTATCCTAAGAAAAATGATCAATCATGGTTTTAATAACTTTACCTATATACCACTTTAGAAACTTTTCATACTTCAGTCCAGCTTCAAGAATATCAGTTTGTCCCTCTCTGTACAGCTTCATTCAAAGGACTTGTTTCCATGCTTTCAGGTTCAGTTAAAATTAGCATTTTCTGGGGCTTTCCATGCATGATTCTTTTCCTGGAATAAGAGCCAAGGCTTTTCTGTTTATACCAAGTTGTATAAGAATTACTTGTCCTCTAAAAAAAGTACAAAAAGTTGTGCAAAATGCCTTTTCTTCACGTTTCTCATAATTAATAGCCTAATGTGAAGAGGATAGAAAGTGAAAATATGTTCACTGTGAATGTGCTGTTCATTATTATTTTCTTAACTGTAACCTGCATGTGACTATTTTAAGCATCCCTGGGAAGATACGATAATAAATGTATCTCTCAACTGGAGATTCCTCTTCTTCCTAGTGGAATAACTGAGCCACGCCGACCCACCGAACCCACCCTGTGCGGGCACGAATTCCTACTCCTGGCCACCCGGCATGGTCCAGACTGCAGCTGCACTGAGCGGGGTTTTCGAAGTTGTGACCTTTCAGAAGCAGATCACCAACCAGGTCTTTCTCTCAAGGTCCTTCTGGATAGGTTTAAGCAACCAGCTTTTGGGTAACCGTTTTGCCCAGGAATTCACTATCAGCCCTAAACCCATTGCCTTTCAGTCAATTTTGACTCAGAGCAATCCTGGGACCAAGACTGTCATCTTTATAGAAGAAAACCAGCATGCCTTTCTCCCATGGAGCAGCTAGTAGTTTGAACCACTAACCTCCTGATTCGCAGTCAAACCCTTAGCCACCACACCACCGAGGCTGAAGCCCTTGAGTGCCAACCTGCTGCTGTAAATAGTACTGCTTTGGAAGCCTATCTGCCCTGGGGACTATCAGATATCCTTTTCTCAGGCAATCTGTTATTCATGTGAAATGTCACTCAGAATCCTTACTAAGAATCCAACATACTTACTAAGTAGAAGGAGGCACCATTGTGGGATTGAAGCGGGAATGGGAAGTCCAGAGCCTACCCATTCAGATGAGTACTGGGAACATAATTTAGAATCACTTATCTCGGACTCTCACACTTTCCCCCAAGGGTCTTTGACATACAGGCTTAGGCTGACAGCGGAATGACTTGTCCAGGAAGCTGTGTGCAGCTCACATGACTAATGGATAAAGGACTTTCCAGAAAGTCATGTTAGGTGCAAAGGGTATTCTGGGCCCCTCGGGGAACTAACTGTCAAACTGAGAGGACAACCGAAACGTGAAGAAAAGGCATTTTGTCCAACAGTGCTTGTCAACTCTTTACCATGCTCCCTCTGGGCTCTCGGGGCAGTTGGGTAGGTCACGTCTTCCCTTCTCAAGTCCCTGCTGCTGTCTTCCTCGGCCCGCTCAGGGCCACGTCTTTGTCGGTCCTGGCCCTGCAGTCCTCTGCTCCTACTAACAACTGGGCACGAGCCTCTGAGGGAGTCTTGCATCCTAACCATGTCAATGTTTGTACTCAGGGTCAATGGGTGCGCTAATAATCACGTATGACACATGAAGTCTAGGATGTCCTAAGCTAAATAAACGAGATGCTATAACCATGTAGTAACTTTTACTGTTTCTACACCTCTACAACAAAGCACCTAGCCCGATATACAAGTTCTTTTCATATCTACGTTAACTTTCTTTCAGTGCTAGCAGTGTTAAATTTTTACGATCTTAGGATTGGCTGTACTTCAGCGAGATAATTTTCGTCTGATAAATATCTAGCCACCTATTTCATCACCTATTGTTACTCTTGTTAGATGCCCTTAAATCAGTTCCAACTCGTAATGAGCCTAAGGTATGACAGAACGAAACACTGCCCAATGCTGCCTGCACCACTCTTACAATTGTTGTGTTTGAGTCCATTGTTGCAGCCGCTGTGTCAGTTTATCTGGTTGGGGGTCTTCCTCTCTTTCACTCATTCTTTTCTTTACCACGCATGTCTTTCTCCAGGGGCTGGTCTCTTTTGATAACCTGTCCAAAGTGCATGAGACAAAGTCTCGCCAACCTCACTTCTAAGAAACTGCCTGGCTGTACTTCTGATATATTTATTTGTTCTTTGGGCATACTACATTTAATACATGATACATTTAATATTCTTCACCAGCATTGAAATGTGAAGTCATCTATTCTTCAATCTTCCTTATTCATTGTCCAATTTTCCTATGCATATGAAGGCACTAGAAATACTTTGGCTGAGTGAGTCACACCTTAGTCCTCAAAGTGACATCTTTGCTTCTAAAACCTAAAAGGTGTCTTTTGCAAAAGATGTTCCCAATGCTACATGTTGTTTGATTTCTTGGTGCTTCTTCCATGAATGTTGACTGTGGATCCAAGTACAAGGAAATCATTGACAACGTCAGTCCTTTCTCCTCTTATTAGGATGCTGCTTTCTGACCCAGTTATGAGGATTACCTGTTCTATTTACATTGCGGTATAAGCCATACTTAAGGCTGCAGTCTTTGATCTTTAGCAGTATTTCAAATCCCCTTCACTGTCATCCAGCACGACTGTGTCATCTGCAAATCACCACTGTTAGGGGGTGTTCCTTAAATCTTAATGAAGAATTCTTCTGCATAGACATTCATACAGATTATTTGCACAGCATGCATATTGAGCAAATGTGGTGAAAGAATAGGAGTGTGATGCATGTCTTTGTGCTATTTGAATGATAGGTTCTACATGAGTGCAATTAAGGGTTCTGGAATTCCTATTCTTCACAATTCTAGCCATAGTGTGTTATGACTCACACAGTCAAATGCCTTTACATAGTCAATAAAGCACAAGTAACTGTTTTCCTGGGAATTCTTGGAATGTGTAAATCTTGGCATTCTCACCAAGATTCAGCAGCAGCAGCAGTGAGCTCCATCATTTCATTTCCTCTTCTGAATACCAATGTGATCTGTTGGCAATTCCCTCCCCGTGTCCTACTGCAACTATTTTTGAATTATCACCAGCAAAACGTCACTGGCGTGTGATAGCAATATTTTTTGACAATTTCCATGTTCTGGTACATCACCTGTCTTTGGAATGGGCACAAATCTAGGCCTCTTCCAGTTGGCTGGCCAGCTAGTTGTCTTCCAAATTTCTTAGTGGAGACAAGTGAGAGCTTCTAGCATTGCAACCATTTGTCACAATTCTCGGTTAGCGTTCCTGGATCCTTGCTTTTCACCTGCCTTTAGTGCAAATAGAGCTTGAATTTCTTCTTCCAATACCATTAGTTCTTGATCATTTGCTATCTCTTGAAATAATGGTGCATCAACTAGGTCTCTTGATATAATGGGTGTATTCCTTCCATCTCTTTTTGAGGCTTCCAATATCATTCAATAGGCACCCACGTGGCACCGTGGGTTACACACTAGGCTGTTAACAAAGTGAATGGTTTGAAACCACCAGCCGCTCCACGGAAGAGAGATGAAGCTTTTTACTCCTGTAAAGAGGAACGGCCTTCTTCTGTCCCGTCCTGCAGGGTCACTGTGAGTCAGAATGGACGTGATGACACTACGTACACCCGTCGAGGTTTTGCCCACAGAATCTCTCAGTCTTACAACGGGAAGCTTAATTCTTTTCTTTAGTTCTTTCAGCTTGCAGAAACGACAAACATGTTCTTCCCTTTGTTTTCCTCCAAGCTCTTGGGATTTCCATTGTAATTCTTTACTCTGTTTTCCAGCTGCCTTTGAAAATGTCTATTCTGCTCTTTTACTTCATCGTTTTTCCCATTTGCTTTTAGCTACTCGATGTTCAATACTGTCTCAGGGTCTCTTCTTGACAACATTTTGCCTTTTGTTTCTTTCCTGTCTGTTTAATGACCTCTTAACTTCTTCATGCAAGATGCCTGCAAGTCATCTGTCTTTGGTCATAAAGGTACAATGTGTCATATTTATTTTTAAGATGGTCTCTAAACTCAAGTTAGAGATGCTTGACATTTTACTTTCAGAAACAAATGATGAAGAGTATGAACTTCACTTTAAGGGGAAAATGCTGAGTTTTAAGAGTTTGCATGGTTTGTACACTACATTGAAGAAAAACAGGAAATTGGTGATAAATCAACCTCAAACGATTAATTCACTGGAACTGTGGTTTGTAAAAGGGCATTTCAGTTTTCCCAGAGTGTTATAACTGCTAGATTAAAGTCTCTCATTTCATCATTATCCACGTAGAAAAATGACACTATCAAAGCAAGGGAACCGGGTCACGGTGGAATTAAACAGCATGATGTTTGACACAGAACTGAAAAGAACAAACAAAATATCCAAATTTTAAAAGAAAAATCAAATCCATGAAAAAAAAAGAAGCCTACCAGTCAATGTCATGCATTTCTGTCTCTTGGTATCTGAAAAAAATTGTTCAGCTTTAACCTTGAAACGTTTAGGATTGTACCTAATTCCCACAAAAGGCAAACCAAAATCATGGTGCACTTGGTCAGCAGTATTCAAAGGAAAATGTTTTCATTCTGAATCAAGCCTTAAAAAGGAAAGCCCATTCCTATAAAGTTGATCCCAACTCATGGCCAGACCTTGGGTTGCAGAGTAGACCTGAGCTCCTTGGGATTTTCTTAGGCATACTCTTTACCTACACAGATCACCAGGCCTTTCTTACGTGGCATCACCAGGTGTGTTCCAACCATCAATCTTTAGTTTAAACTCAAGGCAAACCATTTATCCCCCACCTCAGACTCACAGTTATCAAGTTGATTGCTGACTCAAAGCAACACTAAAGGACAGAGTACTGTCCCTCGGTTTCCGAGACTTTCCATCTTTACAGGGATGGATAGCTTCATCTTTCTCCCACAGAGCAGCTAGTGGTCTGAACCACTGACCTTCTGGTTAGCAGTTCAATGTGTAGCCCACTACCCCACCAGAGATCCTTGTTTGCCCAGCTCAGAGACCTGGAATAAAACCCAGAAGTTCTATACTCGTATTGTTGAATGGCATTTGAGCCCAAATTTCAAATTTTATAAAAAGCATTAAAAAGAATAAAACCAAGCTTCCTAACTGGTCCCTAAAGCTGCTCCACATTCTTGAGATTGATATGAACTACAGATAATCTAAACTATGCCAGGCTCTTTTGGGGTTTGTTAAAAGATATAATCCTATTATTGAAAAAGTCCACATGCTGAAAGCTTTCCGCTGAGTTTTCAAGTCTGTGCCCACTTTTTAACCTACTCTGACCTGCAGAGGTTGGCTCACCCTGCTCCATCCATGGGCACCTTGGCCCACTGCCTTCCAGTTTAGTTCAGCCAATGGGGAGTATTGGTAAGATAGCAAAAAGAGAAAATGACCCTTTTCACTCATTTCCTTTCTCTCGAGTTTAGGAAATGCTTCTCTAACCTGACCCCTTCAGGTCTAAGGGAAGTAATTGCCTTCTTCTTTACAAGTTTGTAGGTTGTGGTTTTCCTCCTCCCTACCTAGACCTTAGGAACCCTGGTGGCCAAGTGGGTTGGCATTGGACTGCTAGCTGCAAGGTCAACAGTTCAAGACCACCAGGAACCCTTCAGGAGAAATACAAGCCTTTCTACTCCCTTAAAGAATTACAGTCTCAGAAAAAACTGGAGCAGTTAATCGTACCGTCCTATAGGGTCACTATGAGTCAGCACTATACCTTTGTAAAATTGTCCCCTTATTAAACAATCTCAAAATCTCTGTTTGAGAGTGTCATCAGTTCTCTAATCCTAGCTGATTGTTCTTTTAATAACAGTTTGGACAAAGGAGCATGGTCGTTACTTTGATTGTGCCCTTTAGAAGAAAGGAATGGGCTCATATGCATAATTTACATGCCCAAACATACCTGGCCTGGTCCAATAAGTTATGGTAAATGCTTGGAAAATTTTAATGAACACTTCGTATTCTACCCTTTCTCAAGTTCTAGTTGCATGCAGTGAGGGGAGACAAAGCATTTTAGCAAAGCTTATAGAACTACATGGTCTAGGAGTACTTCTGTGGCATGGAAGCAGTAATCTTCAGTGGGGCCTTAAGATGTCCAGCTGAAAACAACAGCCCCACAGCCCTGAGACCAGAAGAACTATAGGGTGCCCAGCTCCCAGCCGCCACCATCCCAAAAAGGATCCCAGGAGAAGGTCCTGGATCGAGTGGGGGTAAAGGGAGGAACAAACTTTAAAAGAACACACTTCCCAGTCAGCTGACGACTGATAAGACCCTACGATTATCACCATTCCCTCTTCAGATCTGGAGCTGAACTAACCCCCTTTAGAATAATCAACCACTTACGATCAAAATGGCAGTATTTACCCGAGGATACAATTCAGAAGGTTAGGAAAGAAGTAGGAATGGAAACATAAAGTTTAGAGAAAAAGTGGGATAAGCGATGGTACATTGAGGGGATTGCAAGGGATGAGTTAAAACTAAATGCATTTGCTGATATGCTTTGTAAACTTTTACCTAATTCAGAATAAAATCCATAATAACGGGCCTCTATGAAATTAAATCTTAAATGTCTAACTGATGCTCCTCACCAATCTACATTCACTACAAATTTACATTTTTTTTCTTTTCCTTTTCTGCTAATTAATCATTTTATTGGGGGCTCTTACATATAAGAATCTATCATTCAATTGTATTGGCACACTTGTACATATGTTGCCATCAACATTTCCAAAACATTTTCTTTTTATTTGAGCCCTTGATATCCCCTCCTCTTTTTGTACCTCCCCCCCCCACCCTCTCACCCTCGTGAATCCTTGATCAATTATATATTGTTGGTGTTATTTCATGTCTTACACTGTCCATTGTCTCCCTTCACTCACATTTCTGTTATTCATCCCCCTGGAGGGGTGGGCAATCTTGCGATGGGTTCTCCTTTCTCCCTCTCCCTCTCCCCGCCCACCCCTACCCCCACAGTCCCTTTACCCTCATGGTATCGCGACTCCCACTACTGTTCCTGAGGGTTTTCTCTGTCCTGAAGTCCATGTGTCGGAAGCTCTTATCTGCACCCATAAGTGTACTCTGGTCTAGCCGGATTTGTAAGGTAGAACTGGGTCTTGATTGGGGGGAGGAGCATTCAGGAGCTAGAGGAATGATGTGTGCTTTGTCTGTGCCAAACTTCACCCTGGTTGAATCATCCTCCTTAATAGTTTTTATTTCTTATAAACTTGAAAAGAAAGCATAATTGATCTAAAATGTTTTTGACAGCGATGATGGATTTGCCTCTACTAATCTCTATCCTTTTGCTTGGATTTTCTTGTAAACAAGCAGAGGTAAAATGTATGCTAGATCTTTGGGGGTTTAGCTCTACTGTTATGACATAAGTGTTTATGTATTTCCTCTGTGCAGTATTCAGTGCCTTGAACAGAAGTCAAATTTGGACTTCTTCAGCAACACATTCAGGTGAAACAAGTTACATTATAGAGCCCACCACCATGAGTGAATCCAAAATCACTTATCCAATGAGAATAATAGTAGAATTAGTAGTAATTATCACTTACTTAATTCCCGGAGTGTATCAGATGCTAGGCATGAGGAATTCTGTAAAAAGCTAAGGTACCTCGTGATTGCGCAAGCTGGTGTGCTTCTTCCATGTGGATTTTGTTGCTTCTGAGCTAGATGGCCACTTGTTTACCTT
>NW_022103902.1:1875452-1881129 GCF_000313985.2 Echinops telfairi | reverse complement strand
GACATATGGGTTAATGAGTTAGTGTTGGACTTGTGGGCTTGGGCAGCACTGGGTTGGGATGTTTTCTTGATGCGCACTTAACCTTTATATAAAACTCTCTCTTATGCATGAGTTTCTGTGGATTTGTTTCTCTAAAGTACCCAGACTAACATAACATTACCCCTGTTACAGAAAGAAATATCATGGGCAATGTGTGACATCTTGGAGCCATTGATTATACTGCACCTGCAAAGCATCTGAATTTCCAATCAATTATACAAGATAATAAATGGCCTTATTGCTGAAACCCATTTGAGACTGGATTCTCTGACCCAGGAAGTTCTAAGTGGTGAGGGTTAGTATGACTCGCTCCATTTCACAGAAGAGGAAAGTGACCCTCGTTACAATGCCATTAAGTTATAGGACTCCATCTAGGTCTGTAGGATGCTAGGTTCCGTATTTACATTTCCATAATAAATTAAGCATGAAAGCCTTCAGTTTTCACAGACTGTAAGTGACATTATTGTACAGCCTCTTTTCTCTGTAGAAAGAGAATTTGAGAAAGTGGACGAGTTTTTCAGTCCTGTAGCTGCTTCTCTATTTTTCAGAAAAAAATAAATGTTAACCATATATCTTAGGTCAAGGATTAATGCTACTCAATACATCGCCCTTGCCTTTAGAATCTAAAAGTACATCAAACAATGAAATCCTGTTGACATCAATGAAAGATGCAGTAGTTCATTGAGAGCACTTTATAACTTTCCCACAACTGCCTCACTGATAAACCTGAGCCATGGTCTTTCACGTCAAGACCATAAAAATACTTTCTGGAGTTTATGATATATACTTTCTGGAGTTTATGAAACATTAAATTCTTGTCATCCAAGAGTGATAAGACCAGCTATGGACAATGTAGGTAACCTTAGTCTCCAAGCATTAAATAAATGATAAAGACCTAAAGAGAACCCTCACTTTGCTTTTTAAATCTATGTGCATGCTCTTAGTTCTATTGACATCGTTCTGCAGTGAATGGGTGTTATTGAACTCCGTGCCCTATGTATAATCCTCATTATTTTCTTTCTTTTTTTATGATCATTTTACTGGGGCTCTCACAGCTCTCATAACAAAATGCATCCATTGTATAAAGCACATTTGTACATATGTTGCCATGATCATTTTCTACATATTTACTTTCTATTTCAGCCCTTGGTATCAGCTCTTCTTTTTTCCTTCCCTCGCTGCCTCCCACCCTCATGACCCGTTGAAAAATTATAAATTATTATTATCTTCATATCTTACACCAACTACTGTCACCATAAACCAATGTTTCTGTTGTTCTTCTAACAACCTGGAATTCTGTGATGCTCACCCTCCTGACATGATCACTGAAGACAAAATGGGTGCACAAGCAAATGTGGTGAAGAAAGCTGATGGCACTGGATATCAAAGATCTAGCATCTGGGATCTTAAAGGCTTGAATTAAACAAGCGACCATCTAGCAGAGAAGCAAGAAGCCCACATGGAAGAAGCACATCAGCCTGTGTGATCATAAGGTATTGACGAGATCAGGTAACAGACATCAGAAGACCACCCCCACCCCCCCAAAAAAACACACATTGTTGAGAATAAGGGGGGTCAGAGCAGAGACCGAAACCCATATGTAGACAATAGGACATCCCCTCACAGAAGGGTCAAAAGGAAAGGATGAGTCAACCAGGTCACAGTATAGCACCAATGAAGCACACAATATTCCTCTAGTTCTTTGAGGCTTCCTCACCCCCCTTATCATGACCCTTGTCCTGCCTTTAAGTTCTGGCCAGACCAGAACATATACACTGGTACAGATAAGAGCTCATGAAACAAGGAATCCAGGTCAGATAAACTCCTCCAGAACAGAAATGGGAGTAACGATACTAAGAGGGTAGAGGGGAAAGTGTGGGGAGGGGGAGAAAGGGGGTGTGTTAGTCTGGGTAGACTAGAGAAACAAATCCATGGACACAGAAATGTGTATGAGAAAGAGTTTTATATGTAAGAGGAATTGAACATTGAGAAAACATCCCAACCCAGTCCAGTACAAGGCCATAAGTCTGATATTAGCCCATATGTCCGATACCAATCTATAAAGTCCTCTTCAGACTCACGAAACACATGCAATGAAGCCAAATGCAGGATGATCACAAGTCAGTGGGTTGAAAGTCTTTGGGTCCAGTGGCGTTGTAAGCATCTCAGTGCTGGCAGGGGTCTCTCTGCGGCTTCTCCAGCATCAGAGGTCTGGTTGCATCCATGTGGCTTGTCTTCTGCAATGTCTCCCAGGGAGTAGCAGAGAGAGAGAGAAGTGACTTCCGCCTCCAAGGAGGAAGTCCCAGATCTCCCAGAATTCTCAGGCGAAGACCAAGCCCACACAGAAATCTCATTGGCTATCTCCAGATTGACAGCCTAGACTCCACCCGCTACACTCTTGATCCTTAAATTGACACCAGATTAAGTGACTACCACAGGGAAATCGGTTGCAATGATCAACACATAACCTCATTGTTTTCTTAAACAGAACTCACTTAAGTTTTTTAATCTCTGTAAGTTAACATACCATGTGTTTTGGTCTAAAAAGTGTTTCCATATATGAGTAACCCCCGCCCCTTATGCCAATAGTATTTTAAATCCTATGCCATTGGCTATTTTAATGACACTATAATTAGAATTAGCAAAGACCTGAAGGTTGCTTATCTCTCAATAATGCTGCCACTAAGTGGAACAGAGAATATATATACATATATACATATATATCCCTTAGATATATGAATGGATTTTGAGCTCACTTAGCAGTAAGCCCTCGCCTAAGAAACATCGGGGGTTTTAAATGCAGCCCTGCTCAATCCTTAGCCATATGCGCGGATCACTAAAGACATGGGTGCTGTAGAAAATCTTGGTGAAGACAGCAGATGGTGTCAGCTGCCAGAAAGGGCTCTAAAAATGATCGGATTGTATAATGCACGAATTACATGTCAATAAAACCGTTAAAACAAAACAAATTGATGTTTGCTATATTTTATGTAATTCATATTTGTATGAAATTTAGTTCTGAATTTATGCTACTGAGAAGCTTGTAATTTGGTAAGAGGTCAATGAAATCAATTCAACTGTTTAGGAACAGCTATATCAGACTTTTCTTTGTCTCAGACTCTGAAAATCTAATTTGAGAAGCCACTTTTCATTGTCACTAACCACGCGTCTCATCATCTGAGCCTGAACATCCACAAAATGGAGCACTGATTCCTCCTTCTCTCCCAGGGAGCATTCCTCCATGAAGCTTCCTCCTGTCTCTAGTTATATTTCAAATAAATAGCCTCCCTGTGTAAAAAGTGATTTACTCAACAGAGCAAAAAACTGGCCCCAAATTATTTTTCCTTGATCTATTAAAACCTCAAACCTAGATTAATCTAGAAATGCATGTCAACATATCCTTTGGTATATCTGATGTAGATAATGGATCTAAGACCTCATAATATCTTCCTCCCTGGAATCCTGTTCAAAGGCCAGATACAGATAAGTGTGATATTTGAGTGTAAACAGAATTATGACCCTACATTTCACCTGCTTTGGACCAGAGCCATAAGTCATAGAATCTTGTCTCTACAAACAAGGATAAAGAAATGTTATTATTTCACCAGAGAACATTGAATAGAGAACAAATAGAAATGCTAGCCATCTGATCGCAGCACATTGCAATATATCTAGTTTATGTCCTGTTTAAAATGAGTTTTTTTTAACCCTTTTAAGATTTCAAAATGAATTGTGTGTCTTGTGGTGCCTTGAAGCATTCTACCTAGTGGTTGGGATGCAAACTACAGACACATTAAGGTGGATTTACAAGGTTTAGAAATTGCCTAATCCAATATATTTGGAGCAATCAGTTAAATGAGCTGACCATAATATAAGGAAATCATTACCAGGTCCATGTAGACAAATTTTACAATTAAAATGTTGTCATGTCTAGCTTCCATTGTTAGGCAAAGACATGACCTTTAAATTCTAGAGCAGTTGGCCCAGGTTAACCAAGCCAAAGGATGCTCTTAGAAAATTATCCTGAAAGAATCTGCTCTGAACTCACAGGCCTCCGTATGTTTCTGTGTGCACTCATGAGTTTCTGCTTGTGATGATGGGGAATTTAAAATAGGACATGGGTGACTATTATGCAACACAATGTATGCAACTGAATGGTATTCGTGAAAAAATATTGAATTGGTAAATGTCATGTTGTATATCTTTTTACAATGGTTAACCTATATATATTAAAACATGAAGAATTACACTGTTAATAACAGGAAAGACACTTCACCTTTTTCCCCTGTATTTTGTCCATTGGCCGACAGAGAAATTTGGCTCTCACATCGCTGCACAGAGTCTGATGTGTGTCCTGCGACCAAATCTGCAGCCCCTCACTCTTATGACTTTGTGGCATCGTTTCCTCAACCGAACCTTAAACTACACCATTACCACAGTCAGACCTGTTTACTTTCATGCTTAAGAAGGTCTTCCCTCACTCAAAGTTGAACATTGTTCTATTTTTTTTTAGCATTTTTACTAAATATCTTTAGCTGGAATTTTTCATGCATAAATTGAAGTAAACAGGCCACTAAGAAACATGAAAGGATACTCATTTCGCTAACATCACCAGAAGAAAAATGGCAGCAATCTGATGCCATTGTGTTCAAATCAGAGAGCCAAAAATTATAGAGACTAATACTATCCATTGCTGGTCAATATTTCTAGGTCCTGCTCATAGATTTGCAGTTCCTATATTTTTGACAGCATATTTATTTTGGGGATTCTGGCCTTTACTTAGAAAAATTTTAAAGCACTGCTATATCCAGCTGCACACAAAAAGTTATTGCTGCACTGTTTCTTAATAGTAGAAGTTATCTATGTTTTCAGCTGAGAGAAGAATTTGTGTGCAAGAATTTAATTTGCAAGGTTATCCAAGCAACCGGAGTGACGGATGATGGAGGTGGAACAGGGACGGTTGAGGAACCAGAAACAAGGAAAGTTGGCGAACCAAAATGTAAGAGCAGAATAAGCTGGTTCTGCATTCACAGGGAACATGGGTGACTTTTCACCAGGCATCACATATAAAGTCTGTCAAGGTGAGAACACTGCATACATTAAGGGGTA
This sequence comes from Echinops telfairi, assembly GCF_000313985.2. Taxonomy (NCBI): domain Eukaryota; kingdom Metazoa; phylum Chordata; class Mammalia; order Afrosoricida; family Tenrecidae; genus Echinops; species Echinops telfairi. The sequence goes on along the minus strand of NW_022103902.1, from coordinate 1,875,981 downwards.
TCGATTATATAGAAAATAATCTAATAATTGTAAATGAGTTTTTATGTACAAGTATTAAGCTAGAAAGATATCAACAATACATTGATAAGTAAAGTCAATTGTAGAACAAATTATACTTCTTGATCTCATTTCTATAACGAATAAAGACTGTGCGTGTCTTTGTGTAACTCTGAATGAATGTAAAGGAACATCTGCAAGACTACACACTGCCAACTTTTTCACATCAGACAGTGGGACTAAGAAGGAGAAAATATTTTAACATTTATTGCAGCTCTGCTTTGTATAACTTGTTCCAAAATTAATTCCATATATCCAAAAGGGGGGAAGTAATTATCTGAGAGAAATTAAAAGTAAACTAATTAATTCTTTTGATTTTTTTAAAATCATTTTATCGGGGGCTCGTACAACTCTTATCACAATCCATACATGCATCCATTGTGTCAAGCACATTTGTACATTTGTTGCCATCATCATTCTCAAAATATTTGCTTTCTACTTGAGTCCTTGGTATCATCTCCTCATTTTTCCC
>NW_022103902.1:1867276-1873876 GCF_000313985.2 Echinops telfairi | reverse complement strand
ATTTTATATTGGCTATATGTTGAAATATTTTGAATATACTGAGCTAAATAAAATCATTTAAGTTAGTTTCCCTTATTCCTTTTAATTTTTAACATCACTACTAGAAAGTTTAAGATTACATATGTATTCTTGCATTGCATTTCCAATGGGCAGTGCTGCTCTAGAAAAATATTCTTCATTCTCCATGATCAATTCTTAAGAGAGTTAAAGGTCCTATCCCAACCTAATTTAATATTCACTTTTTAAAGTTACACTTAGCAGTTTCCTCAACTCTCCTACTACTTTTATCACCAGGAAGCACCCAATACATAATATGGACTCAATTAATGTGTTGGAAACCAGGAGAAGATGCCTCTCAGGAAAGAGCTGTCGTGAGCAGATTTGGTGACTAAGAGGCCATTTGTGTACTTGGAGTAGCCCACCATCCATGCTGTGTAGGATAAAAATAAAACTGCACAAAGTTTGAAAATGAGTTGGAAGTGACTAAGGGGAGGCTCTAAACATAGATTCCTTTGTTAGTAAGGGAAGGAAATAATTTAGAGGTACATAGAAATGTTATTTTGAATATAAACTTAAGTAGATCTTTTGTAAAGAGAGATCAGACACAATTCCAGAGCCTCGACCTATCATTTCAACCACCCTTCCCTTTTTAATCAGTCAAGGATAGTCATGATGACAGCAACAAGCAGGAGTAGCTTACCTGGAAAGTGGAGAATTCAAAAATGTATTCAATTTAGGGCCACCTTGCAGTATGGCAAAGGAGTCAGTCCTGGTGGTATCGTGGAGTAAGTGTTGGGCTGTTAGCCACAAGATTGGAGGTTCAAACCTTCAGCTACTCCATGAGAGAAAGATGAAACTGTGTACTCCATAAAGGGAAACGCTAGGGAACAGTTCTGCTCTGTTCCCAGGGCCACTATGTGTTGGCATCGAGTCCATGGCCATATGGTTGGGCTTCGTTTTGTAAGGTGTACAAACAATACGTTGTCCAACTGGGGGGCATCATGCTCATCAGAAGTAGTGGCTAATGCCATGGAAAGAGAGTAAGGAAGAAAAGTAAGATCCCAGAATAAACTACTGGTATGTATTAAGTACACTATTGACAATTATCTAAAGCATCTGTAGTAGTTGCATAATCTAGTGTCAGTTTGAGGATTAAGAGTGTAGGAGTGGCGTCTAGGCTGTTAATCAGGATGCGGCCAATGAGATCTCTGTGTGGGCGTGGCCTTCCCCTAAGATTCTGGGAATTGCTGAATTTTCCTCCTTGGAAGTGGGAGACTCTCTGCTCACTCCCTGGGAGACATTGCAGCTGACAAGACACATGGAGCTACGCTAGTGCCTGAGCTGGAGAAACTACATGCACCTACCCCGATGCAACCAGGCCTCTGAGGCAGAGAAGTCACATAGAGACCCCTGCCACCCCTGAGATGCTGACAACACCACTAGATCCAAGGACTTTCTACCCACTGGCCTGTGATCGTCCTGAATTCAGCATTATTGCATGTGTTTCGTGCGTCTGAAGAGGATGTTATAGATTGGTATCGGGCATGTGGGCTAGCATTGGCCTTATGGGCTTGGACTGGACTGGGCTGGGATGTTTTCTCAATGTTCAATTCCTCTTGTATATAAACCTCTTTCTTATACACATATGTGTGTCTATGGAGTTGCTTCTCTAGTCTTCCCAAACTAACAGCATCTAAAAGTGAATGATGTTTTGAGAGATGAAGAGAGTAATGAACTAAATATAAAATTATTTGGTATTTTCTCTTGAGGTCAATAATTTCATTATCACAATAATAATATAGTTCTTTGCTTGTTTTTGTCTTTTCTTTCTTTGAAATGAACGAATGGTGATTTTGATTAACCCAAATCTCCACTTCTGGACTTGACATATGAGAATTTCTGTCTCATATTTCAAATATGTAGTAGTGTTTCCTTTTCCTTTTTCACTATTTTATTGTCTTGTAGGTGAAAGTTTACACTGTAAATTGAATTCTGATCTAACGATGTTTATGCAATATGTTCTGTGGTATTGAATACGATCTTCACAACACTCAGCATTCTCATTATTTCCATTCTGCTTATTCTGTTTCTATCTTTGCTTTTGCTTTCTCATCTTTGCTTTTGAGTAAATGTTTGGTTTCAGAAAGTTGATTTTTTTCTGAGTGCATATTGGTTTATTATAAGCCAATCTATTATTTAGCTGAAACGTGAATTTCAGAAATAGCTTCAGTTCCAACTTCAAAGAGTGTCTTAGGACAATAGTCTCGAGTTTCCTCTGGTCTCTCAGCAGACTAGTAGATCTAGCCTTTTAAAGAAATTTAGATTTTGTTTACCATTTCCCCCCATCTGTCCAGGGCTGTAGGTCTGGTCAGAACCATAATGGGTGCTGGGCACTATCTAGTGATTTTGATCTCAAGTTAGAAGAGGCTGTGGTTTGTGTGGACCAGTCTCATCTGTGTGAAACTACTAAGTAGAATAAAACTCATAAGCCCAGCTAAAAAGGTAGGGGCAGGGGACTTCCCTAGACAAGAACAGACGAGTCAGCTTCCCAATGCAGCAACAGTAAGGGGACAGCATCACACTGCAAGTTTTTCATGGGACACACCATACGTGTATCACTGCCACATTGTCACTTCTCTGCCACCCTTCTGCAATGGCAGGAGAAATGGAGGGAAAGGCTTGTTCTACGTTGCAGTTAATTTTTTTGTAATAAGAGAAAAGAGAAAGCTCATTTTATCTTTTAAGAAACCATTTCAAACCGAAGTTACTGTCTAGAATCTGTGCTCAATTTTAGTAATATTCTGCTGTTGTTCTTTAATGTTTTCACTTGGCTGTCCGATTAAAGGGCTTTGTAAACTTTGCTTCATTCTTCAAACCCTTATCGGAACTGTGGCAGGAACTATTTCCTCTACCCTTTGAGGGCTCTAGATGATAAAGACCTTGCCCAGATCAACAAGCCTGGAGCAGAGGACAGCTCTATTTCCTTTAACACTCGTTCTTCACCTGTCACACAGGGGGGAAATCAGGCCTTAAGCAAAGCTGCCAGAACCCATCAAAAGAAGGAGGAGGAGGAGGAAGAGTGTGTTCCTCCTATCCAAATTCCTTCCTCTTGGTATTCCATTCTTTCACCCAAGACTCGGTTTGAAGCTCCCTTCACTAAAGACAATATTGTGAGGATGGCACAGTACCAGACAGCATTCTGTTCTGTTGTCCTTCAGCCCACTGTGAGGTGGAACCAGCTTGAAAATGCCTAATAACTAAAACAAAATACATGTTTATGTACATATACATTTCTATGATTAAAGATATAGCTTCAAGTGCCAATACCCTGAGACTAAAAACTATATTTACTTTCGATCAGATGAAAATGTGTCTGGAAATCCATTCTTGTTTGAAGAGAAAGGGAATGTCCGTCTGTTTGCTGGTGGGGAAGGAAGAAGCTGGGAATGTGAACCGTGTGTTTGTTTTCCAGGTTCGGCCACTTCACCATGGCGCTTGAGGTCCAGCAAGAAGGGGCTCCTGCTCCTCGGGGTCAGAAGGAGGTAGACACACAACCGCCTGGCATTCCTCGGAATCAGAAACAGAAAAGCCAGTGGCAAATGCTTTTACAAACCACAGTTCGGTTTCTTTTTTTTTTTTAACACCGTGCTACTAAGTGACCTTTATTGAGTTGCTTTTTTTAAAAGTTTTAATATTTTCAAAGATAAACAGCTTACCTAGCCCCATGTTCTGAAAGCTGCAGATGGTGAGATTTCAAAGAATATTTTTAAGTAGGGCATGTGGTTTTTCTTTACTAAACAGAGCTTTGCACAAACGTGCTTCATTGAAAAGCAAGTTGAGGTAAACAAGATCCCACTGAAATAAACCATCATTAAAGATAAAGGCTCTTGGAGATCGCTTGATGTCTGAAATCTCCACCAGAAACCACCTCTTGGAATTAAAACAGTTGACTCATTGTTAACATCTACGCACACGACAAATCTCTAGTTCTATCTCTGGCACTTAAGAACTGTATGGCTTTTAGCAATTTACTTGTAGTCCTGGTTTCTGTCTCTGCATTCGTAAAGAGAGATAATGATGCTCTTTCCCTGTGGTTGGTGGAAGGATTAAATTAAACAATGTGTGAAAAGTCCCATCACCCATCTGCCAACTTGCCATGCTGTGGTAGTCTGTGCATGGTTATGGGGTTGGAAGATTTGATGTCAGTATTTCAAATGCAAGCAGGGTCACTCATGGTGGACAGGTCTCAGCAGTATTTCAGATGAGGAAGAAAGGCTTGGTGATTGATTGCCAAAAGATTAGCAAATGAAACCTTGGGGATTACAACTGAGTATTGTCTACCTGAGCTCCCTTTATTGGGAGGTACTCCACGATAGCCAGAGGAAGGATGAGGTTTTCTACTCCTGTAAACAGTTGTAGTCTTGGAAACCCACAGGGGGATTTCTCCTCTGGTCTATGGGTCGCTGTGAGTCCAAATCAACTAGATAGCGAGCGAGTGAGCAAGTGAGTGAGTGAGTAGTGAGATGCAATGAACTCTAATGCGCCAACAAGCTTGAAGTCGGCACAGGACCAGGTAGCGCTTTGTTCTGTGGTCCTTTGGGTCTCTGGAACTCAGAGCCAACTTGACCTCAATAACAAAACAATAAGTAAGAAAAGTGCAATGCCAGACATTTAATAAATCACAGCTATTGTAGCCAGCTGTTATTGTCAGTCCTCCGGGAACATGACTATCTGATCCTTGATCTGGGGAAGGAAAGGCTTACCCAAAGAGAACTGGGACCTTGTGAAGGTTTCAAGCACCAAGGGCCAGCATGAGGACAGTACTGCAGACTAGGTAAGGGCCAATCAAAGGAGTCTTGACGACCCATTCGCAGCATTGCCCCAAGCTGGCTCTACTGTTGTTCACGTGCTAGAATCTTCAAATAAATATTGTAGAAATGTGTCAGATATTCTCCTTAACACATTTTAATAGAAGGGGGCCTAAATATAGACTACAAAGAGAATGAGGAAAAAGTCCAATCCATTTTTCGGTTCCCCGTTCTTCAGCTATTGTTCCTGACCATGAACATGGAAAGAATGCTCCTTCAAAGTGACGCCAAACAATGAGAACAAGGTCTATCTTCAGCCCCAGGGGAATCCTGTAGACACACCAGGCCTCGGTAAGCCCCGGCTTTACTGGCCAAGAGAGCCAGGCTTACAAGTTAGGAGTTTATGCAAGCCTTTGCCGTATACTTCCCTCTAACAGCAAGAGTAAAATAAAGAGTTTGTGACTGGTAACTGGATTTCTACTCTGCTAGGTAGCGAATGTGTCCCTGAGCCAGCGCAGACATGGTACAGGAAAGAAACCTCTGCTCAAAACCCTCTCCTTTGAGAAATTAGTCATTTGTCACCTATCAAAGAGGGGGGTAAGACAGCAGAGTAGAGGTCAGATGCCCACTTTCTGACCTAAACCAAACTTGGAAGGAACTTTTAAATGTTAACCCTTGTCCAGCTCTGGCTCAAACTTCATGTTTTTCAGGCAGTTACGTATATACTCATCTATAAGCCAAGCTTTCCAGCACATTTTTTGTGCAGTTTTTATGGTACAATTAGGTGCCTCGGCTGATATTTGGGTCGGCTTATACTTGAGTATATACAGACTTTTCTATCATTTAATTAATGCTTCTACTCATTTCTCCAAGCAACTGCAATTAATCTGCTGCAGCAACACAGCTCAGCTCCCCAAGACCTAAGACATCAAGAACTGACAAACAGGTCTATTCTCCTGTCTCCCGAGAAAAGGCAAAGATCAGTCAGCCAGCGTGAAGCCTTCGTGGTTTTTAAACTAGCAATAGATGCCTTTCCCAAATGGTTCTTTTGTTGGATTCTGTCTACAAAAACTTTCCTTTCCTCTGTGGGGAGAGAGATGACATTAGAAATCTCAGGCCCTGTCTTACTGCCTGATCAGGTAAAATAAACTGTGACTCCTTTTCAAAAGCTGCTTCAGGGTGATTTGGGGCTGTTTACTCTGGGCATCAAGGCGATGATTCCGGCTTTGTGGTAACAATCCTGAGGGGTTTCTTCGTCTCTTGCAGGGACAAGGCAATACTGCCAAAACCAAAAGATTGCCTGGGAGTTCCATTTACCAGAGGGTTCTCTGTCACCAACACTCACGGGGAAGTAGACAAGCTATAGGAAACCCAGCCCAACCACAAGCCTGGTACTTAGAGAGCAACAAAGGAAGTCGGGCCCCAGTGTAGACACTGAGAAGTTTAAGGAGATGAGTGTTTTAAGACAGGTTAGAGGGCTAGGAGGATATTCTAAACTCCTACTAATGATCTAGCATATCAACTTTTACTGTACAGACTAAATAGCTTTGGGTACACAGACTCCCTGAGAACTCAGAATGGTCTATAACGGCCCTCGCCGTTGCAGTCTCTGCGTCTGCCACGGATCAGTTCTTTTCCGTTCTTATGTCATCGAGTCTGTTACGTCTTCCTCTTTTCTTCTGAGACCCCCATCCAGGCCCCTTCCCCCTGCGTAGAATCAGATTATGATGTTCTTTCTCCTTTTTCTCCAGTTTCCCTCCTCTTCGTTTAAAGGAATGTATTAAAACCCTCT
>NW_022103902.1:1864125-1866074 GCF_000313985.2 Echinops telfairi | reverse complement strand
CTATGGTAAGATTTTTTGTTCCACCAGAAGGTTCTTGACACCTTGGCAGCTGCTTCCAAAGGACTGTCAGCCCCAGGAGCAAATGACCACATACCGCTAAAGCAGAGACGCAAACTCCACAGGGAAGCTAAGAGCGCCGCTTGGAGATACGTGATTCCATCCTAGGGACTGGAGGGATTTCTTTAAGGGACTTTGTAAGACCCCACCTATAGCATGGTGGGGACATATGCGATGTTGTGGTGGTCCTTTTAGTTTATTTTTTTTAACCGATACCTGGGACAGCTTGGAGAAGGTAGTACTGAATTTAAGAATCAAAAGAAAAGACAAGGTCCTTACTCCCACAGAGATGGTTAATCTGCCCGTGTTTATCGTGATTGCTTTTATACGTGTGTGTGTGTTGGTGACAAGTCACTGTGTCTTTGCCCTCACTATTCTTGGTCTTTGTTTCTCTTCTGTATCCTTTATTCTGCTGTAGTAATCTAGTTCCCCTTGTTGGAATTGATTTCATTGCATATCTTGGAAAGGTCACACAAGTGTCTTATATGATTAGCAAATATTTCTCTCCTTTTGGCTTTTCACTTGCTTTGGTATCCTTTGAGGCATATACATTTTTAATTTTTCAAGTCCTACCTTTTCTTCTTGTTGTTATTGTTGCCTATGTTTTAGTGTCATATTTAAGAATCCTTTTCCAAGTCCAAGGTCATGAAGGTTTATCTCTATATTTCTTCTGAGAGTCCTATACTTCTTCCAAGATACATCAGTTTGTCCTTCTAGCCGTCCATGGTACTTTCAATGTTTATCGGCAGCACCACATTCAAATGCAATGATGCTTCTTTGGTCTTTTTTTTTTTCCAATGTCCCACTTTAACATGCATATTAGGCAATTAAAAATACCATGGCCTAGGTCAGGGGCACCTTAATCCTCAATGTAATATCCTTGTTTTCCAATACTCTAAACGAAATCTTTTGCAGCAAATTTGCCTAATGCAATGCATCTTTTGATCTCTTGATTGATGATTCCATGAGCACTGATTGTGGATCCAAGCAAGTCAAGATCCTTGGCAACTTCAAACTTTCCCCCTTTATCTTGATGTCACCTGTTAACCAGGTTGTGAGGATTTGGAACTTTATTACATTGAGTTCCACAGAGTTGTAATACACTCCAAAGGTTTCAAGTCCTCCACATTTTCTCTTCCCACAAATACAGTCCGTTTGAATTCTGTGTGTTCCTTCTGGAGAAGTCCATGTGCATTGTCTCCCTTTGGGTTGCTGAACAAACGTATTTGCTGTGAACAAGTTGTTGGTTTTGTAACTATTTAAATCCAGTCTGGCTCAAGTCAGGGTCCTCCCGACTCTTGTTGCTGCAAGCTGTCAAGCAGGAAGCAGACTGATGAAGCAGGAAGAGGGAAGGGAACCCACACACTGGTGAGTGCAGAGGTAAATAGATCCAAGGTCAGCCAAATTAATCCACCAGAGGCAGTCTACCGATGGCTCCTGGGATCTGCAGGTGATGCAATAGCAGATCAACAAACCGGATGCAGGATACAGCGCCTGCAGAAGGCAGAGGTCTAAGGAGATCTGGGCTTTGCTTACGAACTCTCTCTGACACGGGAGGGCCCGCCCCCAAGGAGGTGTCATCAACCTTAGCCTGACTGGTAGATGGGGCCCACCCCTACCTTTGCCCAGGAATGTCTCATTGACATAGACTCCGACCATAACAAAACTGTAACTATAATCTAATTGGTGTTCGGACTGGGTATTATTATGTTATTCTGATACTGTTTTATCTTCATAATTTTCCAATATGAAAAGGTTAGAATACTGAAATAGTTTACATTGGAACTTGTGAAGGATGGGGGAGGACTGAAATCCAATACACATGCATCTCATTGCAAAACTAAATGCTGTTCACAGACGAGTGCTGGGCTCCTTGTCTATAAAACAGAGAA
>NW_022103902.1:1862549-1863589 GCF_000313985.2 Echinops telfairi | reverse complement strand
TGTATCTTTTTAATATTTAAATTCAATTTACTAAATGTTTATGGGGGTAAATGAAATTTAATCTCTACTTAAAGAACAATTATTTATTTTTGTAAAACAATTACTGTTCATGAAACAAAGCCAAACCCACTGGCACCAAGTAGATTCCAAGTCATAACAAACTTTTATAGGGTTTTGAGACTGTAAAGCTTACAGAAACATAATCAGTTTATAAATAGAGTATAAACTGGAAGGTTGAACTTAAAAGAGTAAGAAAAATGGTTTTAAATTTACAACTTTATTAAACCACATCCTAACTTAAATATCCCAACTCATAGTGATTCTCTAGAACAGTGTAGAACTATTTCAGAGGACTCCCAAGACTTTGCAAAACACTACCTCATCTTTCTCCCATGGAGAAGCTTGTGAATTTGAACTGCTGAACTTTCCATTAGCAACCTAATACTTGACCCACTGCACCAATAAGTATCCTTGGTTTATTCTCAGAGAACCACAAATAGTCCTTTGTAACAACAAAACCCAATCCTTATCAATTAAAAAGCTTAAATAACACTTGTGATTATGACTTCGCACAGAATCAGAACAGAGAACATTAAAAAACGTTTTGTGATATTCCTGGGATGAGGACCAGGTAGTATGGCAGGGGCCAGACCAAATCCAGGGATACATATGGTAGCGGACTAAAAAGGAGGGGGAGAAAAGAAAAAAGAAATGGGTAGTGGAGTCACAGGGCACTAACCCACCCAAGGGGAGAATATTATCTATATCTCCACAGGGACAAAGAGACCAGACTTCAACCCAGTGACCCAAGACGTGAATGCAACACGCCGGCGTGGAGTAGGGAACCAGTGGAGAGGTCTGAGGGGCTGGCCCCAATCCCAACTACGTGAACACCTGCTCCCGCCCCAGAAGAATTTATTTCAGAGGACAGCACTGAAGTTGTAGCTCAGGGAGACGGATATGTCAGATCAGAGCACAAGGGAGCAAATGAAGGGGGAGGAAGAGAGAGTGGAGCACATCCTGGCCCACCAAGCCTTGAG
>NW_022103902.1:1850648-1854840 GCF_000313985.2 Echinops telfairi | reverse complement strand
GGAGGTAACTTTATAACCTTTCATCTTAAAAGCAAGAGGTAGGGTGGTATCTTCAAGTTAGGCCAGTGATCCATCAAAGTCCAAGTACACAGACAACCTGGGGCTTTTTCCCCCCTTTCTCAGGAGGTTAACCAAGTGACCAAGCAAGAGCTCTCATCTTACCTGCATCTTCCTGGTCTGTTCAGCACAGAATATATGAACATATTAGGAATGTAGATGACATATCAGTATTGAATAGCAACAAAGGTATAAATGGAATATGAGGACAGAAATCTCATTCTTCACATTCAATGCCCACACACTCCTATGTCCTGTGGAAACTGTTTCTATTTCTGGTTGCAGTCGCTTTGCAGAAAAGAATCCAATACGCTTCAACTCTGTGTCCATTTCTCTAGGTCACTTTTCTGTGTGAAAACACATAATCTACATAGGTGCCTGCAGAAAATGACATGGAAGGGGACTGGCTTTGCCCTCCTTCTGTTATCCCCACGGCCAGGAGGCAGCAGTCATGCATGCCTCCAGCCTCCGAAACCTATTCTGTCACCAACCTTGGTGCCCACGGCACTCCCCTTCTGTGCTGGGGTTGACTGTTCATTGTAATGTGCACACAGACCTCACAGACAAAACTCAGAAGTAGAGGGGTTGATCAGAGACGTGAAACGGTCACCAGTGAGCATCAGTAGAGAGTAAGGATACAGTTATTGGTCAACAGCAACACCCCTCCTCAGCCAGCAACCAAGCCTTTCTCTCTGGTTCTCAGTCGCCCATCCCTGTGGTCCTGTGGCTTCTGCCTCAGGAAGTCCACCCATTGCTCTGCCTCACGATTTATGGTCTCAGTGCTGCTGCTCTGTCTGTCTCGCGGTTTCCTTACCTCGGCCTCTGGTCATATCCTTGCTCCTTTGTCTCCCTGGCAGTCTCTGGTGCCTTCAGCTCGGCCTAGGCTACAGCAGGCAGAGAACTCAAACGTGCGCTTATTCAGGTATCCTGAGATCTCTCTCTCTCTTTCTTCTCTATAGCCAGGAAGAAGCAAGGAAAACTGACCAGCTCCCTCTCTGAGTGGTACACAGCCTTATTTGCATAGCCCCACCTGCCAATCATTTGATAGTAGAGACTTGGATAGAAGAGCCACATTAAGCATTTCCACTTCACCACTGTATATTTGTGCATTCTCTGTGTGTTGTATATCAGTCTCCTAGATAATCTCTTAGGGAGCTTTCTGTGCGTAAGGAGTCCCGGAGTTATTATTATTATTATAAAGCATACTTATAATGATAAAATAATTATTTTAATGTATTTGGCTTCAAGGCATTCCATCTTCTTATAGCTTATTTATTTAGCTATTGCCTTCTTCTTAGACTTCTTCCTCTTTTGAGGTTGTTCTCAGCTAATGTCCTTTTAAATGTGAAACATGTTTACATATATTACGTTTCTGATGGTTCCCCTTGGGTGTATTTCCTTTGGTCATCAGCTCCAGGTCAAAGGTCACAAACAGCTCTGCTACCCAAGTTAAATAGGACTTTCGGTGAAACAGCTGTGGTCTCCTCATGTGATTGCCTTTCGAAATAGTGAGTTTCTGTAGTCAGAAAAGCATCTCTGGTGGGAACCACCCAGCTGTGAGCCACCGCCCATGACCACTGCCTGAAACAGACTGATACTTTGCCCAACCACCTTCAAACCCGGGGCCTGGAAGTTCCCAAAGGTCAGTCTGACCCAATCATTCAGGAGAAAGACCTCCTCTGTGGGCAGCTGGCTTTGCTGTCAGCCTCAGCACATCGCTCAGATCCTTGACCCCAATGTAGGGCCTTCATCTTAACGCAGACAGCAGGCACCTGCTTGTTGCAGGCCCTGACACACCGGCTTCAAATCATTCTTTGTGAAGCATGACACCCCGTCAGGATTACCCATGCGCAGCTTGCTTAAGGAGCTGGGTCTTTGGAATTGGTGTTCCCCAATTAGGACATCGGGGCTGTATGAAAAATTCAAAACTCACATCAAGTCAAGCCCACCTCATGCTGGACCCTGCATACTGAGCAAATAACCTGAGATGCTGCACTACGAAGATACCGTGTCAGATTTGGAGGAAAATCCATTAATATGCAGATGACACACCTTGCTTGCTGAAATTGAAGAGGAATTGAAACACTTATTGATGCTGACCAAAGACTACAGCGTTCAATATGGATAATACCTCAACATAAGGAAGACAAAATATTCACAATTGGATCAATAAGCAACACCATAATAAACAGAGAAAAGAGTGAAGTTGGCAAGGATTTCAGTTGACCCCAATCCACAACCAATAGCACCTAGGTAAGCAGCAGTCAGGAAATCAAGTAATGCATTGCCTTGGCAAACCTGCTGGAAATACTGCTTCAAAGTGTTTAAAAGCAAGGCTGCACCTGTGAGGGCTGTGACAGTTAGGTTTTCTGTTCCCTTGCACTGAACAGGATTCCCCTATGATATGATCTAACAGTGTGGTCAACTCCATGGTGTGATCTTTTGTCAAGCAGCCCAGCAGTGAAGCTAGTCACAGTCATAATAAAATCGAGGGAGGTTTCGTCGGAGGCGTGGCTGACTCAGAAGAGACGGACAGTGTGGGGAAGTGAGCTCACTCCTACTGTGGGACCCGGTCCTCCATTCGGTTCGTGGGCCTCCTGTTATCTCACCTGCCAAGACCAGGAGCCATCAGCAGACTGCTGACCTTGGGCTCATTCGGCTGATCTCAGATTCCTTCAGCTCTGTATCCATCAGCATGTGGTCTTCCTGCTTCATCTCCCTGCTGTCTGTCCAGCAGCCCCTGCAGCCACATAAGACAGGAGAGGCCTCCAGCTGACATCTGACCTCAAACTTGAACCAGATTTGGACGTACCCGCTTCTGTAACTGTGTGAGACACTTCTTTCCATAGATTTCTCTATAAGCACGCATCAAAAAGCCATGGGTTTTGCTTCTCTAGGGAATCCCACCCAACGTAAATACTGAGGTACACCTAACCCAAGCCATCACCTCCGATGGATGAGAGAACTAGACAGTGACTAAAGAAGATGCAAGAAGAAAAGGTGTCTTTGAATCACAGTGTTGGCCTAGAATCGTGAATATATTGTAGACAATTCTGTTTGGGAAGAAGTACAGCCAGAATATCCCTTGGAAGCAAGGATAGCAAGACTGCATTTTATAGACCTTGAATATGTTATCAGGAAGAACCAGCCTGTGGAGAAAGACATGCAGGAAGACTTCCATGCTTTAGGTACACAGGGTACAAAGGAGAGGTTGATGCTGGGTGAACTATGCTATCCATTATCTCTAGGGAAGTTATTTAATCCCCCTATGAAGGTGAGCAGTTCAAATCTGCCAGCTGCTGCATAGGAGAAAGATAAGGCCTTCTACCCCCATAAAGATGTACCCCCATAAAGCACCTCAGGAGCTCACAGGGGCAATTCTCTCCTGTCCTGTGGGGTTGCTATAAGGCAGACGACTTGTTGGGACTGAGATTTGACATTCTCATTTATTTCAATGGAGATAAAACTACTAACCTCACAAGGTTGTTGTGAAAGTTACGTGTTGTTGCTGTTGTTGTTGTTGCTGTTTGGTGCCACCGAGTCAGTTCCGACCCATAGCGTCCTCATGCACAACAGAACAAATCATTGCCTGGTCCTGCGCCATCTTCACAATGGTTCCTAAGCCTGAGCCCCTTGTTGCAGCCAGAGAGAGTGTCAGTACGGCTCCTTGCGGACCGTGTTGGAAGGTCTTATATCAATGCTACAAGAGCCCTGGAGGCATAGTGAGTTAAGTTTGGGGCTTCTCACTTCAAGGTCAACCATTCAAAACCACCAGCCAGTCTGCGGAGTAAAGATGGGCTTGGTCTGCTCTCATAAAGGTTCCAGCCTCAGAAGTTCTAAGGCGTAGGTCCACTCTGTCCTGCAGCATCTCTGAGTTAGAGTTGGCTCCATTATTACGTATATTGATGCTAGTGAGAGATGCATGAGAAACATGTTAATCATGTGGTTAGCAAATCAAAACTTACCCCCCTGTGCCATTTAGGCTTGTTACATCCTTGAGTTAGTTAAAGTTTATTGTGCCAACCTGGCCAATAAACACATGTGGGGTTAATTGAAGGGCGGAGAGCTAAATGACTCAGTGAGCCTCACCTTTCGAGTTCTCAGGTCTCTTGCTTTCTGAGGGTCCGACCAGGGT
>NW_022103902.1:1817661-1849210 GCF_000313985.2 Echinops telfairi | reverse complement strand
GCACCCCCACCCCCCAGAAGAATGCACTTCAGAGGACAGCGCTGAAGCTACAGCTTGGGAAGAGGGACATGTCTGATCAGTGCGCACAAGTGCAAACGAAGAGGGAAGGAGAGAGAGTGGAACACATCCAGGCCCACCAAGTCCCTAGGACCATATTCCTACTCAGAGCAGCCGATGCACAGAGAGCCATAGGGCCAGCCCCACCACGAGACACAGACACAACATCCCTCACTGACCCATAACACTACAGAGGACAATACTGGAGACACAGTGGGGGAATTGTGCCTGATCTAACCCCAACACACCTGGGCCAAAGACTGAGGGCATGCAACAGAGCAGCAAGGGGAGCAAAGCAATGAAGTTCCTGGGGAATACCAAAACTTGACTTTGGGGCCAGGGCATGGCACCCCATCAGACTTGACTGGAAAACACTCCTAAAAGTCAACAAACAGACCTAGAACTATTTATAGACTTTGCTTTTTTTGCCATTGGTTTGTTGTTGTTGTTGTTGTTGTTGTTATTTGGGGGGGGTTGTTTGTTTGTCTTCTTTTGTTGTTTTGCTTGGCTTTGTATTGTTTTTGTGCTTATTATTATCTCTGCATGTCTATCTAGATAAGATAGGTGGGATAAACAATCCAGAAGAGATAACAACAGGACCAACAGTTCCAGGGGGATACAGGAGAGGGGAAGGGAGGGAAAGGAAGTGGGTGTGAACAAACCCAAGGACAAGGGAACAACAAGTGATCCAAAATTGATGGCAAGGAGAATGTAGGTTGCCTGGTAGGGCTTGATCATGAGCAATGTAACCAAGAGGAATTACTAAAACCCGAACAAAGTCTGAACATGCTAGTGGGTTTCCAAGACTGTCATTCTTTGCAGATATCGAAAACCTGGTCTTTCTCCCTCCCACATAGTGGATGGTGGGTTTGAACTGCTGACTTCGCCGTGAGTAGCCCAACATGTAACCACTACTCCAAGCCAGGGATAATCCAGTGGGTAGTTTCTAAATTTGATTAGGACAAAAGTTACTGGGCAATGATGATATATTTGGGGACAAGTGAATGTTTGACAATCCAGTCCAGTGGTGCCTTCAGCAGAGATTAAGTTCTTTCAACTTCCGTGGTCTAACTTTGCCACAGCCACACGTCCAGGCTCGGGCAATTGATAAATAGCAGAAGTAATGTCACAAGGCATGGGGCTTTCTGAGCAGGAAACCTGAAATAGCAAAACCAAGAACTTTATTTAGAAGAGTCCTTACAAAGTCAAATTTACGAAATAGCCTTTAGGAGCATTTTTTAAGCGTATGGTGGAAGTTTTTGAAAATAAGGACTATGTGGTCTTTTCTAGGCGTAGACCACCTAAAGACGAAAGCTTGGACTGGGGAGCAGTCCCTCGCTCGTGTCCCCGTTTGTTAGGGCATGCTGAGTTTTCAGAAGAGGCGTTGCTTCGATTGCCATGACGACTGTGGACAAGGAAGGTTTAAGCATTCAAGCTTCTACCTGTCCTCCTCAGACCCTAACGTGGCCATCAGTCTTTGTGTTGCTTGTGGCTTCTCTACTTGGTTTAACTTGCTTTTGTTTGAGCTGATCCTGAAACCACTAGGCTCAAAAACAAACAATGTGAAAAAGGAGTTATATGAAGGCGGTTGATTTCTTATTTTACTTTCCTTAAAGAAGCCTCCCCAATTGGAAGCATGTATTCCACCTAATAATAATTAAGGTAGGGGGGGAAATAAAGAGTAAGTTAACCATGCCAATTTCTAACTGCTTGTGTTCCCTTCATAGAGCCTTGTCCCAAGAAATCCATAGGCAAATAAAAACAAGTCGTGGAACATGACTTCCCTTCCTTCCCCCTCCCCCCCACCAACCTCTTCACACACACACACACACACACACACACACACACACACACACACACTCCTACTTAGAAATGGTAAATTCCCGTTGGAGCTATCCAAGATTAAGTGAAATGTTCTTTGAATTTCATAGTAATTCACCCATGACTCCCATTTCCTATTTCAAGAATCCTTAAAGAAATGCAGACTTGGGGTTGGCTGGAGCGGAGTGACAGGGGTCCCTCTGCTCAGGAGAGAGGCAGCAGGGCTGCCCAGGAGCTCGGGGCCCAGCCCACGAGGGTGCCCTCACAACGAACCAGGCAATCTGGGCCTGGGACGCCCAGAAAGGGCCTCCTCCATTTCCTGCCGCCCTCCGAGCCCCTACTCCCTTCCTGGGTGTCGGGGGGCCTGGCCCAGCCCGGCTGCGGCTGACTTCATCTCTGGAGGGCAGTGTGGCATTCGTCCAGATCAGCATCACCAAAGGCAAGGGAGTGGCCGTGAGGCAGAGGCTCAACAGGCCAGGCACCTATAAGCGAGCAAACGGTGTGAGATTCTCCCAGGTGGGGTTGACACCCCACTAGGCTGGCACAGTCAAGAAGACTACACTATACTCCTCACGGACCTTCTCGGGCCCAGCCTTAAAGACCTCTTCAATTTTGTTCCAGGAGGTTCACGGTGAAGGCTGTCCGGATGTTAGCCCACCAGATGATGAGTCGAATTGAATACGTGCGTGCGTGCAAAGGATTTTGTACACCGACATTAAGCCAGGAAACTTGCTCGTGGGTCTTGGGCATCCGTGTAATGATGTTTAGAGCGTCCGGTGGGGAAGAGGGGACCAAGCGTGGCTGTTAGTACTTCTCAGGACCCGTCTTTCTCGTTAGTTATTCCTTATCGGTTTGGGTTTCGCCAACAGGCACCGAGACGACAGGACAAGGCGACACATACCTTACAGAGAAGATGGAGGTCTCAGCGGCACTGCCCGGTAGGCTAGCGTCAAGGCACACCTTGGGACTGAGCAGAGCCACCGAGATGCCATGGGATCCTTAGGAGATGGGTTGATGGATGTTCATAGAACCAGTGTTCCGTGGCAAGGACTAAAGTCTGCGACAAAAACAAAACTATGAAACGATTCGTGAAAAGATGTCCACTCCTGTTGAAGTTTGGTGTAAAGGATTTCCTGCACAATTTGCCACGTACTTAAACTAGTGTCCTGGGCTGCGCTTTGATTACATTATCTGAGGCAGCTGTTCCGCTTTCCTTTCAAGACCCTTAGCCACCAGTAGGACTACACGTTTGCTTGGCCAACGTTAAAGCAGACAGCAGCCCAGCAGGCAGCCTCTTCTAGGGAGCAGGGGCAGCGGGCCCAGCCCCCAGGTTTCTCAGCAAGAACTGAAGAGCTACAGAAACCAGCAGAGCGGGTGATCGGAGCAGCATTTGATTGTCCCCAAATCTAGGCATTTGAGTTCATCTGCCCACTAGCCCGTGGCAGTGAACAACCATTTACGTGGTGTAACGAACTTGATTTCGTATAAACTGGCTCTACGTCCCGGGAATGTCGTGCCCCGGGACGTAGCCGCTGTCCTTGTGAATATTAACAGATACTGAAGCACGGTGTCCAGTTTCTATGGCATTTTTTCAAGTGGAAAAGTTAACTAAACGGTTGACGCACAAATTGGTGGAGAAATTGTGCTTATGCCAATTTTTTTTTTCTTTTCTTACAACCTTCTATCTTGAACCCCGCTGCTTGGAGGTGCCCCTCCAGAAGCAGGGCTGCACGGTCTGCAGCCAGTGTTGGGGGTCGTAATGCTCCCCACGGGGAGTTCTCAGGGCTGTTCCATCCCTGGAGTTGGCAAGCCGTTCCCTGAAAACATTCTCCAAATGGTGGGCGTCTTGGCTGCCAGCCAGCGGACATGGTAGCAACCAGAGATGCCGGTGTTTGCGCCCAGGGGAGCCGGCCTGCTGACCTGTGCAAGAATAACACATCTACAGTGAAGACTTCAGAAAGACTTGGTGACACTAGGCTATCTTTCGGACTCTGCATTAACTCTATGACGTTCTTGATATTAAAGAGGGAAAAAAAGCATTTGTCAGGGAAAATTAGTTGCCACCTTACAATTGAACATGCATGTATGTTGCTGAGATACATGTACATGGATATGATAGAGGGTTTCGTTTTTATTTTGAAACAGGACAGCTTTTTTGTTTACAAGTTCATTAAAAGCTAAAAACTGTTTCTGTAATTTTTTTAAACCCAACAACCAAAAAAATGCCTTGCTAACTCACTATGAAATCAAGATATCTCCCCAAATTTTAATAGACTCCTCGAAGCCATTTGTTAAGTACGTTCCTTTGCAAACTGTTTCAGATGGAGTGTTTGCATCTATCGCCTACCCTACCCCCCACACAAATATATTTCGTAGAGTTTAAAAAGAAAAGAAAAGAAAGAAATGCAGCCAAGACACATTGTGCCAGAAAACTACAGAAAAGTGTGTTGTTGTTGTTGTTGTTGTTGGCCATGGCGGCAGCTCGGACTCACAGCGACCCAGGACAATAGAACAGAACCCGGCTCAGTCCAGCGCCACCTCCCAACAGCTGCTTTGCGCGAGCCCCTGATCACAGCTGCTGTGCCAACTCATCTTGCCAATGGCCTTCTTCTTTCTCCCTGCCCCTCCCTTTTGCCAAGTCTGATGCCTGGGGGGTGATGTGATTCTGTGTCACCTTGAAGATATATAAAAGGGTAGGGGTGGACTTTAGCCTGTCCATCAGGTCAACACCTGACAGTGCCTCCTTGTGAACAGGAACCCCCCCCCATCTCGCTCTCTTCACCTTCCTGCTGGTTGACCTTGGTGGCTGCAAGCCCTGCGATCTGACCACCACCGTTGCATCCACATAACTTGCACCCACCAGCTGTGATCTTCCTACGTGCTGCATCGTGGCATGTGTCTGTGTGAGTCTGAAGAGGGACCACGAACCAGTATAGGACTTATGGACTTGTTCTGGACTGTGCTGGGATGTTGGCTTGGCATATAATTCTTGATATAAAGCTCTCTCCTACACATAGATGAGTGCCACTGGATTTGTTTCTCTCGTCTACTTGGCCTAACACAATGCTCTTCTCCAAGGTCTGGCCTCTCCTGAAAACATATCCAAAACTGTATGAGACAAAGTCTTGCCATTCTTGCCTCTCAGGTGCTTTTTGGCTGTGCTTCTTCCAAGACAGATTTGTTTGTTTATTTGTTTGTATACTTTGTGATACTTTTAATATGCTTCACTAAAGAAAAGTGCATCATCATTACCATTTTTAAAAGTGGAATGAAGTTAACTTCTACAAACTCTAGAAGAATGATAAAAATATTATCAAAGACGAGCAAACAGATGACTTTTGAGCACGTCAGAAAAGGAAATAATGAATCACTATAAAACATGAGTGTGACAAAAATGAATTATCCACTACTGAGCACATTTCCATTTTTGCAAATTCAATTAAACAAAAGAGCAAGAGAACCTCATAGATATTGTGTATCTCAATTTCATAAGATGTGCTGGCCTTCATAATCTCCACTAATACGGCAAGAAGTGTAAGCTGCTGGGCTCGATTTTCCAGGCTCAGGATCCATGCCTTCCTGAGTTAGCTCCCTCAATGATGTGGGACAGGATTCATTCTTTGCTCTATGCTTCTTGCCACACACTTAGTACAACAATAAAAACTATACACCGTGAAAATCAAATTCCCCAACTTAAAATTATAAAGGGGACTGATAATTGGCTCCACAGGGGTCTCTGAAAATGTAAATATCATAAAACACAATAATACAAGAAGTAACAATAAGGCCCTCCAGTAAGTTACCAACCACATCACAAATGTTTCTATGCAAAGCAATAGGCATATGCTTTAAGAGCAGTCATTATGGGAATTCAATGAGGCCATAGGGGTCTTAAAAGAGTGTAAATCAATGTGAAAAAAGATGTGTTCACCCAAAAGAATCAATTAAGACTTCATTTGCATCCATAGATAAGATAATGGGTCTGGAGTAAGGGAAGGGATAGGTCCACTTCAATCCACACCCTAGAAGGATACACCCTTAAGATGTTGCCTTGAAATGATGTTACGTGGGCACCAGCCAAGGCTACGAGCGCTTCTTAGACCATCAAAGTGTCGTCCAATAGCTGAACAGCTGTCAAGAGGATGCTATCCGTGAAGAACCAGAAAATAAAACTGCAACCAAGGAAACCAAGTTGAAGGTAACACTTTGGCTCAATATTATAGGAAAGGTCTTAGCAAAAAGATCTATCTAAGAACAGAGTGGCAGCCTGAGAGAGCAGTTGATCGCCCATTTCTACTAAAGGCTAAAGGACTATTTGACAGATATTGGCAGAAGGATTCATGCAGGAGGAAAGAGACTGAAACAGATGTCCCTGGGGCCACTTCCAGTCTTAACTTCTATAACTCTAAGAAAGAAACACTGCACCCAAGAGTCTGAAATCTAAGTTCTTCAAATACGCTGCAAATGGGGAGGCAGAACCTAAATTGCCTTAGTTGAAAAGGTTTAAAAGACACTTGCAAAATCTTAACAATAATTATATATTTTTTCTACATTAATCTTTGGTACCTTATTCCGAGACCTGTTAAAGGGGCATTTTCATATCTGTATTTCTTCAGTCCATCACTGGAAAGGTGGGGAAAATGACACTTGCATTTCCTGGCAGAAACAGAAAAGCATTCTCAAATTTGATCTCCTGAATATGTAAAGGCTTTAGGCGTCCTGGTGGTATAATGGGTTACACACTGGGCTGCTAACCACCAGGTCAGCAGTTCAATACCACCAACCACTCCATGGGAGAAAGGTGAGGCTTTCTTCCCTAAAATAGTTACAGTCTCAGACACTCATGGGGGCAGTTCTACTCTGTCCTATCGGGAAGCTATGAGTCAGAATTGACTCAATGGTAATAAGTTTGAGGAGTTTTTTGGTGGGTGGGGGAGAGCCTTTGGATAGCAAAGATTGATTAGATGGACATGTTTATAGGTGTGATCTAGTCAGTTCCAACTCATAGCGACCCTATTTACAGCAAAATGAAATACTGCCATGCCATCATCACAATTGTTCCAATGTTTGAGTTCATTGTCGCAGCCACTGTGTCGATCCATCTTGTCAAGGGCCTTCCTGTTTTTCACTGCCCCACCACTTTACCAAGCGTGATGTCCTTCTCCAGGGACTAGTCTCTCCTGATAACATGTCCAAAGTACATGAAACTGAGTCTCGCCATCCTTGTCTCTAAGGAACATTCTAGCTGTACTTCTTCCATGACAGATTTGTTTGCTCTTTTGACATTTCATGGTCCTTGAAATACTCTTCACAGGTCCCACAATTCAAAAACATCAAATTTTCTTGGGTCTTCCTTATTCAATGTCCAACATTCATGTGGATACGAGGCAATGGGAAATACAGTGGCTTTGGTCAGGTTCACCTTAGTCTTCAAAGTAACATCCTTGCTTTTCTCAACACTTTAAAGAGATCTTGTGCAGCAGGTTTGCCTAATGAAATGCATATTGCAGATTGTTAACAAACCTTCCTCCAATCTTGATGCCTCATTCTTCTTCATAAAATCTAGCTTCTCCAGTCATTGGCTCCGCATATCAATTTAATAAGTATGATGAGAATATGCGACCCTGATGCACATTTTTTTTCTAATTTTAAACCATGCAGTATTCCATTGATCTGTTCCCATAACTTCCTCTTGATCCATGTACAAATTCTACATGAGCACAATGCAGTGTTCTGGAATTCCCCTCCTTCTCGAGATTATCCAAAGTGTGTTTTGATCCACGTGATCAAATGCCTTGGCATAGTCAATAAAACACTAGAAAAGCTCTTTCTGGTTTGGTTGTTTTCAGCCAAGATCCATCTGACACTAGCAATGAAGTCCCTTGTTCCACGTCCTCTTCTGAATCTGGAACAAACATCTGGCAGCTCCCTGTCAGTGTACTGCGTAACCATTGTTGAATGATCTTCAACAAAATTTTACTTTCATGTAATATCTATTATATCATTCTATAGCTTGAGCATTCATGTGGGTCACCTTTCTTTGGAATGGGCACAAATATGGATCTTTTCCAGTCAGTTGACCAAATAGCTGTCGTCCAAATTTCCAGGCATTGATGAGTCAGTCCTTCCAGTGCTTCGTCGACTTGTGGAAACATTTTAATTGGGATTCCATCCATTCCTGGAGCCTGGTTTTTGGCTCATGCTTTCAGGTCAGCTTGAACTTCTTCCTTCAGTACCATTGGTTCTTGCTTATATGTTACTTTCTTAATATGACTGAGTGATTACGTTGAATGATATGTAAAGTATATACCAATAGAACTATTTTTTAAAAAGAAATACGTGACATGGCTTCCAGCATCACAGAAACATGCCGATGAACATACAGTTTGATAAAATAGCTGTTTATCCTTCCCGTGCTCCTCCCAACTTCAGTCACTATACCTTTTCAATAATACTGGCACATGCTTTACATTCAGTGCAACCATCCCATGTGTTTTCTACAAACAAGTGTAGGACCAGTCGTGTCTGAGCCCCATAGCTTGATTGGATCAAGATGATGTGGTTCCAAACCATGGAAATGCTCTTGCTCAACTCCATTACACATCACATGCCTTGAAGCTTTGACCTCAGCCTTCCAGGCTGCACCATCCCAAAGAGTGTTACATCCAATCATAAATTCAGTGTGAAGTTTGCACGATCCACCATGGAGTTTTCTTTTTCTCTTTAACTCAAATAGTCTCACACAACTTCACAACACTACAATTTGAGCAAATGGATATGATAGAGGCGTGGGAATTTAAAACAGAAAGTGCTAAGGTCGCATCTGAGTTCCTGTTCTTTGAAAGAGATGTCCAAAATGTCCTTTACCAATGAAAGAGTTAGTTTTCCTCTCAACATGAAGGAGACATCTTTAGGTTTTTCAGCCTCATATGTCCCCAACTGCCGTTGACTCTTAAATTTCCTTTCTGGTTGTTTTTACATAGAGATGTGTTAAACTTTTATATATAGCAAAATCTAAATACATTTCCTTTGCGATTTATTTCAATACTTTTATATGTATAACAAACATTTCAGAAAAGTAAAATTACTCGGTGTGGGTCTTTGATCCATAGTCTTTATAACTCCCACCAAAGGATTGGATGAGAACATGCAAATAAGATGTAGAGGACTCTAACTCGGCTATTGGTCGGATTCGCTATTCCAATGGTGCAAGCCATTTCAGAAGCAAGAAGGGAGACTCTCATGGCCACATGGATGTAGAGCTGTGAGAGTGAAGCACATCTGAGACCCCTTTGAGGGCCAATAGAAATGGCAAGAACAGAATGAGACAGCATGGACAACTTCCCACCCCACCGAAGGAATAAAGCTGAGGCAGACTTCCCGAGTGGGGTGTCTTTCAAGCACTGACCAGTGCTAAAGGAACTTGGAACACTTGTCTGAGCGAGGCAAAGACTAAGGAACCAAGTGGCTGAGAGGTTGGGGACCAGAGAGAGATGCCTGCTGGCATGACTAAGAAGAGGTGCAGTAGACAAAAGGACTCTATG
Source organism: Echinops telfairi (assembly GCF_000313985.2). NCBI lineage: Eukaryota > Metazoa > Chordata > Mammalia > Afrosoricida > Tenrecidae > Echinops > Echinops telfairi. The sequence continues at coordinate 1,839,788 of NW_022103902.1, read as the reverse complement.
TGTCCTTAATGTTTTCTGATCCTGACTTGTAGCCTGTTAACTACTCTAATAAACCCAGAAACATGACTGTTGTCTGTGAGTACTGTGGGGTCATGGTAAAGGATTATCAAACCCAACAGACAAGTAGAGCGTCATGGGAGGGACAGTGGGTGTCAGAATAGGATAAAGAAGAATAGAAGATGGAGACATATCTGACCTCTGCCAAGTAGAAATCAACCTTGGCCCCAGGCTAAGTGGTGAGATTTTGGTGCACAGAAGGCAGTGGATGATAGTGGAAGCCCAAAATGCATCTGCAAGATCTACACAGGGAATAAGTTTCCAACGATTTCCCTCTAATCATAATTAGAGGGATGGGAATTACCCGATTATCAGAGAGAGTATTGGAGAGACGGCAATAGTAGGATAAAAGGATACATCTGACTTGAATGGTGAAAACCTTGTCATTGGATCTCCTTTTGATACACGATGTACTTGACCTGGTTTCTAGTATGTCCTGTGTATTTTTTCAAATTGGGATCGGTCTCTGTTGTATTTTGTCATTGTTGGCAGTCTTCCTGACTCCCTGTTCTGCTTTTCAGAATATGAAACCCAGGATAGGTGAATCCATAGAAACAATAACTAGAATAAAAGTTCTTGGAGGTAGGGTGGGGAATGTAGGGGTAAGGAAGCGCTGATATCAAGGAGTTCAAGCGGGAAGAAAATGGTTTGAAACTCATTGTGGTAGCAATTGTATAACCCTGGTTGATGAAATATGAGATGGTATGATGTCTGGATTCACTCCTGATAGAATGATTTGGGGAAAAAATAAAATAATGACAAAACTCTTGACACGGCTTAAAAGAAAGAAAGAAATTATCCTTGGGTTTGTATAAAGTTGGAGTTTCCTTCCCCTTATGTGGTCAGAAGAGGTTAGGCATGACCCCCACGCCATTTCCTCAAACATTATCAACCAAAACACAGGTAAAAACATACCATTGATATTTTTATAGTCTAAAAATGTTTAATGTTGTAAGATATTTAGAATTAATATTTGCATATGGTATGTGATAAGGCTCCAAATGTATTTTTCTTTTAAATAACCAAATTCCCCAAACATTTATTGGCTGATTCATCCACTGCCCTTTGATTTGTCATGCTATACTTATCATCTATGGACTCCTTGTTTCACCTGGGTCTATCTCTCAATTATCTTGCTAGAAATATTTTAAAGGTTTAATTTCAAAATAGAGGAAAGAGGCCTGGCCTGAGGGTAGTGGAAGGAAAGAAAAGGTGATAACATTTTAAAATATAATTCTACCAAATTCTACCCCCTGTATTTAGATCAACTAAGGGACTTGCCATCCTTTTCTACACTTCCCCTGATTGTGCTTGAGCTGAGAAACAAAGCAAACTGGAAGCCAGAGGAATGGCTAGTCCTACCAGGTGCTGCCCCACAGCCAGCGTGGTGGGTCCACTGCCGTCACCGTCAGCCAGGTTCTGATTCCACCCCGTCTGGCCTCGTACCCATGAGTGTGATTCTGAGATACCTATAATGCCCATGTCAACAGCTCTTATGAGATAAATTAAATAATATATGGGTGGCATTTGACAATGCCTGGCACAAAGCAGGAATTCAAAAACAGTTGGCATCTGGCGGCCTCTTTCCAGAAAGGGTCTACTAGTATATATGAAGAGCAGCCCATTCCACAACTTCAGGGTGGGACTAAACCAAACAGTACTTTCACTGGGGCAGTGGCCACAAAAGTTTCCCAGCCACCTCCCCGCTCATTCACCCTTATTCCACCAAGCCCAATGATTGCCTAACATCAAGTTTTGTGGAAACTCCACAGATATTTAAGGAACTGTTACTGTCCCAGCTTCTCTGATTGTTTGCTCAACATGCAGATTGAATAAGTATGGTGAGAGGACACAACCCCAATGCACTCTTTGAATTAGAGAAGCTGGGTTATATGGAGAAGTAGGCAGTACCAGGATGGACGAAGGCTTATTTACAACCAGCAATGTGCAGATGACCCAACCTTGGTTGCTGAAAGAGGAGTGAACCTGAAGCACCTGCTGATGAAAATCAAGGATCGCAGCCTCCAATATGGATGACAACTCAATGTAATGAAGACCAACATCTTCACAACTGGACCAATAGGTAATATCGTGAAACATGAAGAAAAGATTGAAGATGTCAAGCAAGATTCATCTTGCTTGGATCCACAATCAACGCTCATAGGAACAGCGGTCAAGATATCATTGCATTAAGTAACTCTGCCACCCACAACCTCTTTTACAGTGTTGAAAGACAAGGCGGCTGCTGTGAGGATTAGAGTGCTCCTGACCCAGGCCATTGTAGTTCCAGTCGCCTCACATCCATGTGAAAGTTGGACACAGAATAAAAAAGAGCAAAGAAAAATAGATGCATTTGAACTATGGTGTTGGCCAAGAATATTGGAAGGATCGTGGGTTGAACCAAGAACAAACAAATCTGTCTTGGTTCAAGGGCACAACAAAACATTGCATGTACAGAAACTACTGTGATAATCAGAGAAGATGATTATCTACACCACCCTTCACCAGCTCCCTACTCCTCAAGACCAGGGTGCATCTGAGAATTAGAGGGAAGCTATTTGGACCAGGTATCATTTATTGTGAGTCAGGGTGAAACTGCATGCAATGTAACTCAGGGCCAAAGGGTCAGTAAGTAATGCATTAGCAGCAGTGAGCAGCCTTATTCCTACTAGAGGAAATGAGTACAGAACATATGTCAAAGCACTGACAATCAACAATGCCCGAGGCTTCGAATTTTGCAATGCCTTAGAAGGAACTGAGGGATTGGGAATATGATTTCTGCGTAGAGGGTTCCAGGAAAGAGGGGTGTGGAGGTGGACCAAACATATCAACCAGGAAGGAATCACAGTCAGGGAAAAGTAGGTGCTGTTGGAGTCAATTCCAACTCAGGGCAACTTAATATATATGAATGCTGGCTTTTCAATAACCCATCTTTTAGAATTAGATAGCCAGGGCTTTCTTCCAAGGTGCCTACTAGGCAGGATCGAATTCCCAACCTTCCAGTTAGAAGCTGAGCACATTGGTTATTTATTTGTACTGCCCAGGAAGTCCAAAGAAAGAGAACTGCTGGAAATAAAAGAGAAATCTCATGAAAGGAATGATCCCTCCTCCCCAAAATCTAACCAGTGAGGTCTGGTCTTCCAGAGAGCTATCGAGTCCCAGATCAATACCATGGACACTACCTGATTTCTTCTCCCACCCACAAGCTTGTCCAACTTTGGAAAAATTACCTGAGCCATAGTTATTAACTGTGAGGTCCAGGGTGGCATCAGTTGAAAGGGTGAATGCTGCAGCATCTGGGTCCAGAAGAAACCAAGCACCCATCCTCCTCCTCCTTCACCACGGGCTGCTGTCCAGTGAGGAAAGTCCATCCACAGCGGATGGCCTGGTTGGAAGCATACAAAGTTACACACTGAACAGTCTGTTCTGTAACAACTGCCTCACAGATCGTTTACAGGGCCATGAGTTACTCAGATTGGAGGGGGAAATCCTAGGGAAATCACCCTCCTATTTCCTTCCAGTCCAGATGCTCTTTTCCATATCGTGAGATACTTAGACAACTGAGTTCTTCTGGCCTGAACTTCAGCTCTTCCATTTTAAAACTTTCCATTCATGCCTGCATAGCCACTACTGTTAGAGCTTCAGCCTCCAAAATCCCTTGGCCTTTCTTTGAAGCCCACCTCTTACCTCCTAACTCAGTTCTCCAAAACTGGACCACCCATATCCAACAGCAGTTTCTGCCTCCACATTAGATCTCCTACTTATCCCTACCTGACCATACTATAAGGCTCTTCTGGCCATCTTTCCCCCGTGGTTTGATAAATAACTTCACCCTGCATCACACTATTCCTGTGCAAACGAATTAATCAAATGTTCTATATATAAGCCCCACTAAGGTGGGGTGTTTGATTTGTTTTGCTCACTACTATTACTACCAAATGCAATGGGTTCCCCACGTTAACTCTAGTTCAGAATAATTTATAGTCATGCAGTATGGAGCTAGCATAGTTCACTATTAATACATGTAGGGAGATACCGCCTCAGATAGTACTAATAATAATGGCACATAGATCCAGGAATGGGTTTGTGGCTCCCACTAAATCCTATCTCCAGTTCAAGAACAATTAGTTCTTACATCATGGCCCTGCCTCCATACTCACCCCCAGGAAGGGAATACAGAAGATATGGGTGCTATAGCAAAGTGTGGTGAAGAAATTAGACGGTGCCTGGTTACCAGATAAAAGAATGCCTGGGATCTTAAAGGCTTGTTTCCAAACAAGCAACCATGTAAGAGAAACGTGAACTAAGTCCACATGGAAGAAGCACACCAACGTCAGTGACCAGAGGATTGTGCATCATATAATCCCGAAGCCAAAGGAGGGAATAGTATCAGAGCCTAAATTGTGAGAATCTGGTTTGCAGAAGCTATGGATAACAGTGAAAGCCCAAGATACCTTTGTGGGATCTACCTAGGAAACATGCTTCCAGCAGTTTCCCTCTCTCCATAACGGACGGATGGGAAGACACTGGTCACCAAGCAGAGTGCATTGGAGAAAGGACTATCAGAGATCAAAATGATCAACCTGACTTGAATCGTTGAAACCTTGTCAGTTGATCCCATCACTGATACATATTGAGCCTGATCTGATTTTCAACATTTTCTGTGTTTTTTGTTTTGTTTCTTATTGGGGTTTGGCTATGATGTGTTTTGCCATTGGAGGTAGCCATCTTGCATTTTTGTTGTATGATTTTTCTGGTTTGGGGTATACAAAACCCAGGATTGATGAACCTTGGAGACAGCAAGTAGAATGGGGGCATGGTGGGGGAGGGTGGGGTAAAGGGCAGATGATATCAAATAGTTCAGGAAGAAGGGGAATGTTTTGTAAATGACAGTGGTAGCAATTGTACAATACTGCTTGATATGATTGAATTGTGGAATGATACAATATCTGTAAGAGCTCTCAATAATATGGTGGTTTGTTGTGGGGTTTTTTTTGGGGGGGGGCTGTCTCATTGAACAAAGCACCTGGGGAGATATTTAAGCAGAAAGGTAACAAAGGGTTATCTATTTTCAGGGTGGGGGGGGTGTTCTGAGAGGTTATATGTTGTTCGTTAGTTTCTTTTAGCTATAAAGAGCGGATTGGACCCCCTTGGTTCTGAAGTGCATTCATGTAGCATGAATGATGTGGTTTTGGCGAGTGTAGATTCCTTGTTGTGAGTCTTGACCTTCCAGGGTCTGTCGGAGGACAGTTAAACCCTGTGCTTAACAACTCTGAATTCCACTGCGCTGGCTTGGGGTCTGGTGGCTGAAAGGAGCTCTGTAAGTGCTGAGATTGACAACTGGGAAAGATTAGCAAGTGGGGAGTGCCGTTTCCTCGATACAAATGTCTTCTCTATAAATGCATTAGCCCTATTGGTTTTATTTCTCTAAAGAACTCAACCTAAGACACCGGCCATGACTTATCAATTAACAAAAATTTGACTGACATAGTTATGCGGAGCCTATGTTTCAGTACTCTAGATATATGTATATATAGCCCTCATGACCTATTGTTTTATTTTGTAAGTTTTCTAATACTTTTATTTTCTCCCTGGTGGCCCAGTGGTTCATCAGATGGCTGCTAACTGAAGGGATGGTCGTTTGAACACACAAGTCACTCCATGGGAGTTAGAGGACACGTTCTACTTATTTAAAGATTTACAATTTTGGAAATTTGAACTTCACGAGACTCGGCAAAAAGAGTCTGTGTGAGAGGACTGCAGGGTCGACAACAGCTCGAGACATGATGGCCCCTTGCTGGGCACACCGGGACAGAGGACAAGACTGAGGACACGTAGTGCGGAAAGAAGCCGGTCTGAAACCCGCCCCCCCCACACACACAGCAGGGCGAACCAAGAAGGGAACATAACGGATCAGCAACGGGAACACAGCAAAGCCACAAAGCCCCTGAGGAGCCCCTAAAAATAGACTTCAGGCTAGGAAGGGCAGTTTCCGGAACCCCCCAGGACCAGTGGGGAGATAGTCATAAAGGTCAGTGGACAGACTTGGAATTATGTGTGGGAAACAGAAAGATTTCTCCCAAGTTGTCTCCCCCAAATATATGCCAAACTTAGCTGCTTGCTACACATGGCGAATGACTATACACTTGGAGGTCAACAGAAGTAGGTCAGGGATTATTCTCCCTAAGGGTTATCAGCCATCTAGAGCAAGCAGTCACCACTGTTTATCCCACAAGTGGGGCCCACTCCCTTCTGTTAAGGATAGTAGTAAATTGTTTCCCTGAAGGAGAGCCCAGGGAGGTCAAGCCCACCCAAGGATGACCAAGGTTAGGCTGCCATCAATGAATCTAGGGTTCACCCTTCTTGTCACATGTATACCCCTAGTCCCTCCCATTCCTATGGGCACACCCCTAGTTCATCCCCTTCCTGTCACACTTATGCCTATCATTCATCCCCTTCCTATGATGTGTATGCCTGTTGTACTGCCCCTTCCTGTACGTGTGGTTACCTGTAATCACGCCCCCACCCCCACCACCCCCACCCCCGATGTAGATATAACCCTTGGTTAGCAATAAATTTCCCTCCTACTGGCTGTCTCTCACCTCACTCTCCTGACCTCGGCCTACGCTGTGTGCGGACCTGGCTGGTAAGATCATGGTAAGATCCAGGAGGTGAGCATGCTACCATGAAATGTGTCTGATTCCATTATTTCAATTTCTCTTCTATCTCTCATGTTCTCTATGACTTTACTATAATCTTTATGTATCTTAACCGTATAATTGCATTTACCAAACCTGTGATTAGTTGTGGGGGGCTGACCTCTCCCCACAAAATTATGTATGCTTTTTCAGGGTTTTTTTCTCTTCTCTTTTTAGTCCATCTTTTGTTTACTTTTTGTTTTGTCTCCATTATTGGTTTGCCTGCCTATATAAGATGAGCATAGGAAACAAGCCCAAGGAGAAAATAGTGAGCACACAAAACGCTCCTCCACAGGCAGGGGAACAACTATGGAACTAAAGCAACAATGAGGAGGACTCAGAGATCCTGCGATTGTTGGAGCAACAGTGATCGAGCTGAAGGGAATTACTAAGAGACAGAAGAAGGGTGAGCGAGTGTGATGGTAGGACAGGAGGAAGGTAAAAGGAGACAGAAGAAAGAAAGATCTAGAAAGCAAAGCTATGGATAGAAATATAAGCATAGGTGTGTACATATGTAAATATATTCATTCATAAAGCTAGAGGCATTGGCCTATGTACACATACTTATATGGCAATACATGGAGGTTGTGGATGGACTTTGGGCCTCTGCTCAAGTGCTCCCTCAATGCAAGAACACATTGTTCTAACAACCTGGCATTCTGTGATGCTCACTCTCCCAACACAATCGCTGAAGACAAAGTGGGTGCACAAGCAAATGTGGAGAAGAAAGCAGATGGTACCCAACTATCAAAAGATAGTCTGGGGTCTTAAAGGATTGAAGTTAAGCAAGCAACCATCTAGCAGAAAAGCAACAAGCCCACATGGAAGAAGCACACCAGCCTGTGTGATCATGAGGTGTTGACAGGATCAGGTAACAGGCTTCAGAAGACCCAAAACAAACATATTGTTGAGGACGAGGAGGGTTAGAACAGAGACCCCAAACCCTTCTGTAGACAATGGGACATCTGCTTACAGAAGGGTCACAAGAAAGGGAAGAGTCAACCAGGGTGTATTATAGCACAGATGAAACACACAATATTCCTCTGGTTCCTTGAGGTTCCTCACCCCCCATTATCATGTCCCCAGTCCTGCCTTTCACTGTGGGATAGACAGACAAGAGCTCACGACACACGGAATCCAGGTCTGATAAACTCCTCAGGAACAGAAATAAAAGTAGCAATACCAGGAGGGGAAGGGGAAGGTGGGGGGAGAAGGGTCAGAAGGGGAAACTAATCGCAATGATCAACACATAAGCATACACATCCCCAGGGGTATGGACAACAGAAACCAGGGGGAAGGGAGACACTGTTAATAATAATCTATTATTTATCAAGGGGTCACAAGATGGGGAGGGAGGGGCAAAGAGGAGCTGGTACCAAGGGCTCAAATAGAAACTAAATGTTTAGAAAATAATAATGGCAACATATGTATAAATATGCTTGACACAATTGATGTATGGATTGTTATAAGAGCTGTAAGAGCCCCCAATAAAATTATCTTTAAAAAGAGAGAGAGTGGGAGAGTCTGTGCCCCTGTGATAGTTACATAATCTGGTGTCAGTTGGGACTGGAGAGGATTAAGAGTGAAGGGGTGGAGTCTAGTCTGTCAATCGGGTCATAGCCAATGAGGCCTGTGTGTGGGCATGGCCCTCCCCTGAGGATTCTGGAACTCCTGTATTTTCCTCCTCGGAGGCAGGAGACATTCTTCTGTCTCTCTCTCTGTTCACTTCCTGGGAGACATCCCTCAGGAGAAGACATATGGACCTCCCCTGATGCAGCCCTGGGAACTGGAAGAGCCACGGGGAGACCCCTGCCAAAGGTGAGATGCTTCTACCATCAGTGTCTTTGCGCCCACTGGCCTGTGAGCTTCCTGCATTCAGCGTAATTTCATGTGTTTAATGAGTCTAAAGAGGACTTCATAGATTGGTATCGGATATATGGGCTAATATTGGACTTATGGGCTTGATCTGGACTAGGCTGGGATGTTTTCTCAATATTCAATTTCTCTTGTATATAAACCTATGTATGTCCATGAATTTGTTTCTCTAGTCTACCTGGACGACCACAGTGACTATGTGGTGGTTTGCACAAGAATTTATGTTTGCGTGTGAAGGGCAGCTGGCTTGAGTGGAGGGTGGGCTATGTGCTCACCAGAGGAATATGTCACAGGCCCAAGCTACCAGTGGTCTGCCCCTTCCTCCATCAACATTAGACGATCCTCTGGTTCTCCCCTGAAAATGTGGCTTCTCCATCCTGTGCTCCCTCCCCCTTGCCCACCCCCCCACCCTCCCACCCCCAGCCTTTGTGCCTTCCTCGTCCCTGGTGATCCCAGGGTGGCATTTGCATGGTTCCATCAGTCATTAAAATGGATGGACACACACACACCAAACAAAAAAATAAACAAAAAGATTTATAGCTCTGGGACCCTATGGGGAAGTTCTAATTTTTCCTATAGGGTTACAGTCAAATTGACCAGAAGACAATGGGTTTTGGCATGCTAAAACGTGTGAGTTCGACAATTTATTTGTGCTCGTATACCAAATAGTCTTTTGAATATGTATCTTGTAGCACAAATACACTTTATAACTTTTAAGAAGTATGGAATTTAACAGGCTCATACTTTATAATCCATTTAAATCAATAATCTGCACTTGTCTTAAATACAAAGAGTATTTTTGTTAATCCTCAATCTTGCATAAACTCCCATATACAATGTCCCCATTCCTGTTATAAAGGAGGCTACAAAGAATAGCTAGGGAAATTGTTATAAGGTATGCCCAAAAGGGTTCTGGACTGAAACAGCAAGGAGCCTAAATATATTTAGAGAAAATATGGCCCTAGTGATAGAAATGAAGCTGGAGATTGCATGATAGAATTTTTCATGACACGTGACTTTTCACAGAAAATACCTCTTTTCAACAACACAAAAAGCAACTTTATGCATAAACTTCTCCAGATGAAATACACTGAAATCAAATAGACTATATCTCTTGGAAGTAATGATAAAGGAGATCAAAATCGGCAGCTAAAACCAGCCCAGAGATCAACTTAGAACAGACCATCAATTGCTCATATGCAAGTTCAGGTTGAAGCTGAAGAAAATTAAAACAAGTCCTTGAGTCAAAATACAATCTTGAGTCTACCACACCTGAATTTCAAGAACATCTCAAAGACAGATTTGACACATTGAAAACTAATAACAGAAGACCTGGTGAGCTGTTGAATGACAACAAGAGCACCATTCCTGAAGAAAGCAAGGGGTCATTAAAGAGACAGGGAAGAAGGAAAACACCAAAGGAGATGTCAGAAGAGACGGAAACTTGGTCTGGGTTGTAGCGGAGCTAAGGGAAGTGGAAGAAATGATGAAGTCAAAGAGCTGAAGTGAAAATTTCAAATTGCATTAAAATTACGTATGTAAAGATCTCGAGTTAGAAACTCAAAGGGAAGAACACACACAGCACATCTTAAACTGAAAAACTAATCAAGCCTTCAGTTGCAATACTGAAAGATTCTATATTGATTCTATCTTGGCAAAATATTGAATGATTCGGGAAGCATCAAAAGAAGATGGAAGAGGCAGGTGGTCAAAGGGAGTTGATGTCAAGGAGTTCAAAATGGAAAAGAGTCTTTGAAACTGTATGTTGGAGCAATTGTACAATACTGTTTGATATGACTGAACAATTGAGTGATCTGATATCGGTATCAACTCCCAATAAAATGGTTTTGAAAAAGAAGATGAAGAGAATACAGGCACTGCACCAAAAAGAACGAGCCTACATGCCATCGTTTCAGAAGGAAGAACATGGGCAAGAGTCAATGGTGCTGAAAGAAGAAGCTGTACTAAAAACATTAGCCAAAACAAAGCTCCAGTAATTGATGGAATCCCAGCTGAACTGTTTCAACAGTTTGGGGAAACACTGGAAGCACTCCCTGGTCTATGCCAGGAAATCTGGAAGACAGCTACTTGGCCAACAGACTGGAAAAGATCCACATCTGTACCCATTCTAAAGCTAGATGACCCAACAGAATGTTCAAATCACAGACTATCATTGATATCACATAAAAGTAAAACTGTTGAAGATCATCCAACCATGGTGGCAGCAGTGCCTGACGGGGGCTTCCAGAGGCTCAGGACAGACTCAGAAGAGGGAATAGAACAAGGGACATCATTGCTGATGTCAGGTGGATCTTGACCGAAAGTAGAGACTACCAGAAAGAAGTTTGATTGTGTTTTATTGACTATATCAAGGAATTCATTTGACTGTGTGGATCATAATAAACTGCGGGGTAGCCTTGAGAAGAATGGGAATTCCAGAACACTTCATTGTGCCCATTTGGAACTTATACATAGATCAACAACGATGAGATTAAGAAAATATCTCCCTGTGGATTTCATTTGCTTCTTCCTAATGGCTACTAGAGCCCTGGTTGCATAGTGGATTCTGCATAGTGGACACGTAGAAATCACCAGCAGCTCCATGGGGAAAAGATGAGCTCCCAAGAGTTACAGTCTCAGAAACCCACAGGGGCAGTTCTACCCTGTTCTGCACAGTCACTGTAAGTCAACATTTACTTCACAGCAGTGGGAGGAGCGAGAATGGCTAATGAAATTGAGCATCTTTTCATGCATTGGTTGGTTATCTGAAAATCCTCTTTGCCCATATTTTGATTGGGTTGTCTTTTCACTGTTAAATTATAGTAAGTTTTAAAATTAATTTTGGATATTAGACCCTTAGATACGTGGCTCCCAAAATGTATTCCTCTAACTGTAAGTTGTCTTTTCACTTTCATGGCACTTGGAAGCAATGTGATCCTTTTGATCTTGGTTTTGAATTTTGTTAGACAGTTCTGGCCCTGTGTCTACTGTCATTCCTCCTCACTGGACCCTCTGTGAGTGCTTTGGGCCCTGTTCCATATAATCCTTTCCGGCGGCGCTTGTACCAACAGTGGGTAGTTTCCTCCCATACAAACATTGGTCAGAATTCTGATAAACATTTGAGTTCTGTGGCTTTTCAGAGTTCAAATACCTGAAAATCCTTCTATTTTCATTCTATAAGAGCCCACGATTATCCTGCCTCTATCAGATGCCTCAGCCCTAGTTGGCGTGAAGACACCCCCAGAAATGAGTTCAGTAGCTGAAATTGCAGGGGACCTTTTTCTGAGTCTCTGCTGTATCTCTCTCATGATTCCTTAAGGTATTGCAGAAGTTACATTGTTGCAAGCAATGACACAAGCAATGTTTCTGTTTTTATTTCATACAACACTATGAGAGTAAAATTTAGATGATGGATGCATAATTAATTTTCTTTACGTGAGTGTTCAGTCAGAAACTTTCTATTCTGACAAGTCATCTTCTCGCCCTGTCCAGTAGATTCCAGGTGGTTCAAATGACTTTTCGGTTGAAGTTTTCCTCCCAGAGACAAAGAGTAGCTAGTTCCAGGTGTCCTACACCATAAGGGAAGGACGGCAATTCACTATCCTTTCTGGTAAAGAAAATAATGTTGAGCCAGAAATCTGAATATCTCTTTTGAGCATCATTATTTTAGTTTGTTTTGTCTTAATTTCTGGTAATAATTCATTGGATTTACTTAATTTCAGGGATGGCGTAGAATGCCTAAGCTTTTCATTCACCCCACTGACTAGCATTTAACAATCTCTAAAGAAACATTTGAGAAATTGCCACATAAAAGAACCAAATAATTCGTATGTGGTCCCTCTCTAAAGGGAGTGATTTCAGCCTTTCATTATCCACCGGAATTAATTAACGGATACTATGTTTAAGTGCTATGACTAAGCAGCGTGTTGGATAATGTAAAATATCAGAGATTGTTGTAAGGTAGTGTGTCTCTATTTTGGTGCAGGATCGCCGTAGGAGCACACCTCCTGGAGGCCCTTCAATGGCATCCTGAGCTTTCATGAATCCTGTCAACATTCTCTTCGTTGTGTAGCAAAACCAACGTTAATTTTAAGAAAAAGAAGGAAGAGGGGGAATCGCCCTCCTGTCCTGAGGTGTTCTGTGTCTCTTTCTTCTGCCATCAAACTTGCAGCTTCCATTCCTACACCACCTACTCACTCCTAGATCCCTTCCCCAAGTGTCAAACTCACTGACAGCAGGGTGCCTACTCACAGTGACCCTCAGAGGACAGGATAGAACTTCCCCTGTGGATTTCCGAGACTAACTGTTGATGGCAGTAGAAAGCCCCATCTTTTCCCCCTCGAAACAGCTGGTAGTTTCTAACTGCTGGCCTTGCAGTTAGCGGCCCAAAATGTAACCACTCTGCCACCAGGGCTCCCCTAAATTCCTTAGAAGACAGCCTTTTCTCATTTATAATTTGGTGAAATTAGGCTATCAACGGTGACAAGCAAAAGTCCCTTCACCTTTACATCTCTCCGCCGTTCGCTGTCCTAGAGCGCTTTCTAGGGATTCTCCTCTTCGGTTAGCATTTAGTGCTCTTTGGATGCTTGTCCCCTATCATTTCCCTTCTTCGTGTATTTAATGAGCCCTTGATTATGCCTCTCACCAAGAAACGAAGACTCCCCCCGCCACCCTCCCTAAGAATAAGCCTTTAAATCTCTTTCCTCTTGCTGCTTGTACTCTGTCCCTCAGCGTTCTTAAATGTCATGACTCAAATACTACTTCTATAAATGTGGCTGCCAAGTCACATCCATCTCCAGCCCTACCATCTCTGCCACATTTTCTTTAACTTTTTGTTGTAATTTGGATGAAAGTTCATAGAGCAAATTGATTTTCCACTTCCATCCATATAGACTTAGATTTGTAGCCTTGCTTGAAATCCCCACAATATTAACAGCATTCTGCCCACTTTCTTCCAGTGCTTTCCAATGTTTATTAATCTTCTTTCCTATGTGTTTCTACCTTCTAAAAATTATTTCTAGGTAAATGCTACCATTTTTATCTCATTTGACTGATTGTTCTAAGGAATGTGTACCTCCCAAATGTCCCTCCCCTTATAGACCTATCTTTGGCTGAAAATTGAGCCATATGGGGCAAATTCAGTTCCAACTTGAGGACTATCTAAGGGCCATGGTCTCAGAGATTTCACCCATTTCTATTAAACCAGAAATCCTGTTTAGTTTTGTTTTTATGATTTTGAGTTTTGGTCTACATTTTTCCTTCACTCTATCTAGGTCTTCTTATTTTGATGCCTTTCAAAGTGGTCAGCAGTGGTACCCAAGCACTGCCTAGGGATTGTCATCTCAGGGCTGTGGAGGGTAGGAAACCACTAGTTAAGATCTGTTGTACTAATTGTTTCTTGAGTCTTTGGTTTTGTCCACTCTTCTCTGTTCTGGACAGAGAGAGACAAATAGTTGGTCTTTGGATGGCTGCTCACAAGCTTTTAAGATGCCAATCACTACTCACCGGGATAAGATAGAACCTTTTCTTTGTGTTATTATGCCAAATGGTCTTGGTATCCTGTGAGACTATGGTCTCCCACTCAGGCACACTGACTCATCATCTCAAGATGTTTGGTTAGAACAATGTTTTTCATAATTTTGACCCTTCTATGCTTTATCACTCACCAAATCCGTTATCTGTCAGTTCGTCATGCTGTGGTGGCTTGCAGTAAGCTTGGTGTGCTTCCCAGTGGCTATGTTACTGGTATTTCAAACACCAGCAGGGTCACCCAAAGTGAACGCATTTCAACAGAGCTTACAGACTAAGGAGAGGCTATAAAGGAGCAATATACTGTCCACTTCTGAGGAACTGGCCATTGCAAACCTTATGGATAGTATGGAAACACTGTCCGATACTGGCCCTTCATGACTAGAAGCAGACCATAGTTGGAGACAGTGCCAGAAGGTGAACTTCTCAGATGGAAGGCCCTTGAGAGATGACTGAGGGAGAACTGCCCTTTCACAATAGGGTTGACTATTACAACAGGGAGGAGTGAGGTCTTCAATGGCAAAGCCTTTGGGACTTCCGTTTGCTGATGGGTACAAGTCAAAGTGAGAAGAGGCAACTGCATGCTCAGTTAATAACGAGAACCTGAACTGCACAAAGTACGAATCTAGGGAAATTGGAAGTCACCAAAAGTAAATGGAACACGTAAAGATGAATGTCCTAGGCATAAGTAAGCCAGAATGACGCGCACTGGCCATGTTGAATCAGAAAATAATACAGTTTACTATGCCTGGAATGAGAGATGCAAGAGGAAGGGCTTTGCATTCATCATCAAAAAGTGACATTTCATGATCTGTCTGAAAGTACAATGTTGTCTGTGATAGGTTACTAAATGTCTACATACAAAGCAATCAAGTCAATACAACTAGTATTCAAATTTATGTATTAATCACTAAACTAGGGAAACAGAACTTGAAGGATTTTACCAAGATCTTCAATCTGAAATTGATCAAGATGCATGGATAATTATGAATGATTGGAATGAAAAAGCTGGAGACGAAGAAGAACAAACAGCGGTTGGAAAATATGGCCTTGGTGATAGAAACAAAGGTGGAGATCACATGGTAGAATTTTGCCACACCACACTTCTTCATTGAAGATACCTGTTTCCAACAACACAGAATGTGGCTACACATGTGAACTTCTCCAGATGGAGAAAACAAATTGACCACACCTGTGGAAAGAAACCATGGAGAAAGCTCAATCTCAGCACCTACAACAAGGTCATTGCCTACTGTGGAACAGATAATCAATTGCTCAAATGTAAGTTCAAATTAAAGCTGAAGAAAATTAAAACAAGTCAATGAAAGTCAAAATATGACTTTAAGTCTATCCCACCTGGATTTTGAGGACATTTCAAGAACAGATTTGCTGCATTGAACGGGATGACAGAAAACATAATGAGCTATGGTAGGACATCGAGAACATAACACATGAAGAAAACAAAAGGTCCTTTAAAACAAAAACACAAAGAAAGAAAAGATCAAACTGGATGTCAGAAGAGACCCTGAAACATCACCTTAATCATAGAATAGCTAAGGCAAATGGAAGGCACAATGAAATAACACAATTGAACAGAAAATTTCAAATGGCAGTTTAAGAAGACAAAGTATTATTTTAAAAAAATGTGAAAAGACCTGGAGTTAGAAAATCAAAAAGGAAGATCATGCTCAGAGTATCTTAAATGGAAAGAATTGGGGGTAACCAAGCCTTACATTACAATATTGAAAAATCATATGGGTAAAAAGGTGAATGATGCAGGAGGAATCAAAAGAAGATGGAGAGAATACAGAGGGTCAGTGTATCAAAAAGACCTGTCGACATCCCATCATTTCAAGAGGTAGCATCTGCTCAAGAACCAATAGTAGCTGAAGGAAGAAGTCTAAGTTGCACGGACAACATCAGCAAAATACAAGGCTTCAGGAGTTGATGTATTAACAATTGAAATATTTCAACAGGCTGATGAAGCACTGGAAGCACTCATTTATCTATGCCAGGAAACTTGAAAGACAGCTAGTTGGCCAACTGACTGGCAGAAATCCATATTTGCACCCATTCCAAAGAAAATGACCCAACAGAATCTACAAGTTATGTAACAATATCACTGATATCACATGCAAGTAAATTGGGCTGAATATCACCCAACAATGGTGAAGTGCATTGACAAGGATATGTCAGAGGTCCAGGCTGGATTCAGAAGAGGACATAGAACAAAGCTATTATTGTTGCTGTCAGATGGAGCTATGTTCAAAGCAGAATACCTGAAAGATGTTTCCTTGTGTTTCGTTGTGTAAGCCAAGGCATTAGTCTATGTGGATCAAAACAAACCATGGGTAATCTTGAGAAGAATAGGAATTCCAGAACACTTGGTTGTGCTTATGTGGAACCTGTACATGGATCGAGTGGCAGTTGGGCGAAGATAACAAGGGCCTACTGCATGATTTAAAATCAGGAAAGATGGACATCAAGTTTGTATCCTCCCATATTAATTCAATATGTGTGTTGAAAAAATAAACAGGGAAGCTGAACTGTACAAAGAAGAACATGGTATTAGGATTTGAGGAAGGCTTATTAAAAGCCAGCATTATGCAGATGACACAACCTTGCTTCCTGAAAGTGAGGAGGACTTGAAGCACTTGCTGATGAAGACCAAGAATTTCAGCCTTCAAGATGGATTGCCACTTAATGTAAAGAAAAAATAAAATTCCTCAGAAGTAGACCAATAAGTAACATCATGATAAGTGGAGAAAAGATTGAAGTTGTCAAAACTTTCATCTTTGGGGGACATTGGGCCTCCACTCAAGTACTCCCTCAACACAAGAACACTTTGTTCTAATAATCCGGCACTCTGAAATGCTCACCTTCCCAACAGGATTGCTGAAGACAAAGCAGGTGCATAAGCAAATGTGGTGAAGAAAGCTGATGGTGCCTATCAAAAGATATGGCGTTTGGGGTCTTAAACAAGTGGCCATCTAGCTGAGAAGCAACAAAGTCCACATGGAAGAAGCACACCAGCCTGTGTGATCATGAGGTGTCAATGGGATCAGATATCAGGCATCAAAGACCCAGAGAAAAAAAATCATAATGTGAATGAGGGGTGGGGGTGGGGTGGGGGAGTGGAGACCCAAAGCCAATCTGTAAGCAATTGGACATCCCCTTACAGAAGGGTTGTGGGGAGAACACGGGTCCGTCAGTGTAGCACCAATGAAACATATAGCTTTCCTCTGGTTCTTTAATGCTTCTTCCCCCACATTATCATGACCCTAATTCTACCTTACAAATCTGGCTAGGCCACAGCATGTCCATGGGTACAGATAAGAACTGGAAACACAGGGAGTATAGGACAGATAAACTTCTTGGGATCAATATTGAGAATAGCCATAACAGGAGGGGGAGGTGGGAGGAGAAAGGGGGAATCGATCACAATGACCTACCTATAACCCCCTCCCAGGGGGCTGGACAAAGGACAAGGGGGTGGGTGGAAACATTGGACAGTGCAAAATGTGGAAAAATAATAATAATTTGTAAATTATCAAGGGTTCATGAGGGAGGGAAGAAGGGACGGAGGGAGAAGGAGGGAGGGAAATGAGAAGCTGATGATACCAAGGGCTCAAGTAGAAAGAAAATGCTTTGAAACAATGATGACAACGTATGTACAAACCTGATTGAGACAATAGATGTACGTATATATAGATTGTGATAAGAGTTGTAGTAACCCCCAATAAAATTATTTTCAAAAAAATTCGTCTTGTTGGATCCACAATCAATGCTAATGAAAGCAGCAATCAAGATATCAAACGACACATTGCATTGGGTAAGTCTGTTACACAAACTTCTTTAAAGTAATGAGAAAGCACAGTTACTTTGAGGACTAACGTGAACTTGGCCCCATATGCATGTGAAATTGGACATTGAATAAGGAAGATCGAAGAAGAATCTATGCATTTGAAGTATGGTGTTGGAGAAGTATATTGAAAGTACCATGAAATACCAAAACAAATTTCTCTTGGAAGAGGTACAGCCACAATGCTCCTTAGAGATCACGGTGGCAAGACTTTGTCATCTCAAGTGCTTCGTGTGTTATCAAGAGAGCTCAGTCCCTAGGAAAGGACATTTTGCTCAACCTATAAATGTTAGCAGTTTTGGAAACAGCAGCACTGTTTAGATTTTTTTTTCTGAGTAAAGTTACAGTAAGGGATTACTGAGTTTCCCCCATACCCCTTCTCATAACCCACAGACTATGAAGTAATCTCCCAAATTATTCTGGGCCCTGCTGGGGAAGAGGAAGAGCAATGGATGAGGGATTTTCTCTCTTGGGTGCTTCATGACCTCAGAAGTTTAAGATGCCAAATATAGTGCTCTCACATGAAACTGCTGACAGCATCGTTTTTGGGTGCCCATTGACTTCCTCTCTCTCTCTTCATCATTTCCTCTTTAGAAGTTGTTTCCAGTGTCAATATCTTCTTTCATATAATAGTAATTTTTTGAAGGTGGGAAACAAGCATGAGAGCTCACAGAGTTATCAAGTGGAAAAATCAAACATAGCAGAAAAGGAGCAACGGCAAGTTTCGTAGTCAATATCCTCTTTCCCCACGAAGAAGCAGATTAAGGTTCTTTTCTGATCAGCAGCTTCGTTGGTTTTAATAACTGCTGAGATGGAGTTACGTCATCAAACATTGATGTAGACGGCTGAGGAGTGCCCGTTCAGAGCCTAGTAGATTGTTCAGTAGAAGAAAAGTGGTTATTTGAGGAAGAGAGCCATTAAAATATCCTAGAAAAGCTGGGGTGACATGCTCTGGCTTTACATATGAGAGAGGGAGTGTCCGTAAACTCTTTGAAGTCCCCTCTCAGAACATTCCTACAGCTCTATGAGCCTATGCAAGGTCAGCAGTTCAAACACACTAGCCATGCCTTGGGAGAAAAAGGAGGCTCTCTGCTCCCAAAGAGATTTGCAGCCTGAGGTGCCTAGAGTGCCAGTTCTATTCGGTCCTATGGGGTCACTAGGAGGTGACATCAGCTCGGTGTCAGTTTGGCTGTGTTTGTTTTGGTTTTACAGAGAACAGGAAATCCTACCTGTTCCCCAATTTGAAGTCAGAACGACTACCCTCAGGTTTGAGGAAGATCGCATGCTTCAGGTGGACTAGGCCATACGAATGGTCATTGGGTCAGAGTTATCAGAGGGCAATCTGATAGCCTCTCGTGAGAGATGGATGGTTATGGTGTACCCAAAGTGCCAATATCACATTTTCTCCAATTTCCTGAATCACCAGAGCTTGCAATGACACTGTGATCTCGGGGGAGGAGAGGGGTGATGAAAATTGCAACAGGTCAAAGTTGTTTTGTGGTTTAATTTGTCCTGAAGCAGAAAGAACAGTCATGCCCTATCGGATTCCCCAGAAAAAACGAAGATCAATAAGTTACAGAAAAGGAATCCTGCAATTCCACAAGGACACACACACATATACACACACACACAAGAACAAGAACAATAGAAGTAGCAAGGGCAAAAACTTGAAACAAATGTGTAGAATCAGAGCGTGGGTAAAAGCCCACTAACTGGCTTAGCATAGTACGAGGAATTGAACCTTAAACACCTAGAGTGAGTTGGGAAAGGGAAGCAGGCTGTTTACTCCACAGAGTCTCTTGCAGTCTTCGCCTGCAGAAGCAACAGACACCGGAACATGGAAGTGTGAAGCTCAGGATGAAACAAAATCTCTATATGCCAACACCAAAAATATTTTCTTTTTAGTTTCTTCCTGAACCAAACAATCTAGGTATTATCGCTCAGCATCGTGCAGAAGAGAGGCTTTCTGCTTAAAAAAAAAAAAAGCCAACAGGTTTGATTTAGGGTAAAGAAGATAAGTATGTTAGGAGCTAATACAGAAAAATTCTGCATTGTAATCAGTGAGTATCCCCAACTCCCATTTACCCCACTATTCCCAGTGGCAGAAGCCAGACTTCCCTGCCTCCTCATCAGGTAATTGATACTTTCTCTCTAGAGAAACTAAGCACCTAGGGGTTGGGAGGTGGGGTATGTGTGAAATTGTGAACCCCCAAACAGAAAAACTGGTTCCTATGTGATCATACTTCAGATATGACCCACAGAGGACACGTTCCTGACAGAGCTTCCAATCAACTCTTTATGAATGGACAACGAGCGTCACCCGATGCTCGAGGAAAACGTTCAACATGAAAGAGAAATGAAACAACTAGGCAGAAAAGAACTTACAGAACATGGAGGGAGTGCAGAGAGCAGATGGGCATTTGTTAAAGAACATATATTTACTCAGAAATAGAAGAAATCATGCCCATGGAAAATAAACATTACTCTGTAAAAAGGATCAGTCAGGCTAAAAATACTTTGACAGACCCTAAGGAGGGAATACCTCTGGTATTGTGCACAAAATAGTGCACCAACAATATTTAAAAAACCGGACAAGAAATTTCTGTCATGGAACTTGAGTGTCTTCATGCCTTTCACTGATGTCCTACTTTACCAAGCATGGGGTCCTTCCCTCGGGAATGGCTCCTCCAGAGAACATTCCAAATTATTTGAGGTGAAGTATCACCATCCTCACTTCTAAGGAGCATTCCGGCTGTACTTCTTTCAAAATAGAATTGTATGTTCTTCTGATGGTCTCTGGTATATTAAATATTCTTCGAATTCTGGAGGAAGCCTATTCCATACCTGGTACACTACCACTAATTATTTACTGAGGGACATGAAAGGCTTCTAGCTCTGAGTGTGGCCCGGGGCATGAAAGAACTAGTGAACCAGCTCAGGCTGTTGTGCAAGTGGCATTACTGCTTGAATCTTTGGCTAGTCGTCACTGGAGCACTGGAGGAGTCAATAATGGGTAAAGCTGTTGTGTGGTGCTTATGGTCACTGCTGATGAAAGAGCAAGCCAAGTCACCTGTGGTGGAGAATGCTGTTGTGGTTGTGGTTGCTGTTGTTAGGTGCTAGTAAGTCCCATCAAAACCACAGCGACCCTATGTACAACAGAATGGGGGGAAATAATGCCCAGACCTGCACCAATCTCAAAAATGGTTGTTATTTCTCATCAAGGTGGTAGAGAGGGGTCAAAGTAGAGACAAAGATCCATCCATAGATAAATGCACATTCCCATGCAGAGGGGCTTCACGGAAGAGAAAATACATCAAGGGAGATGTTTTGCACTGACGAAATATACAACAGTTCTCTAGTTCTTCAATCCTTCCTTCCCCACTGTGTTAGTCTGGGTAGACTAGAGAAACAAATTCATAGAGACACTCATATGTGTATAAGAAAGAGCTTTATCTAAAGAGTAATTGTACATTAAGAAAACATCCCCCCCAAATTAAAAAATTTTTAAAAAGAAAACATCCCAGCCCAGTACAGATCAAGTCATAAGTCTGGTATTAGCTGATATGTCCAAGACCAATCTATAAATTCCTCTTCAGACTCACAAAACACATGCAGTGATGCTGAATGAAGGACAATCACAGGCCAGTGGGTGGTAAGTCTTGTGGATCCAGTGGCTTTGTTAGCATCTCAACATTGGCAAGGGTCTCCACATGGCTTCTCCAGCTCAGGACACTAGCATAGTTCCATGTGTCTTGTCAGCTGCAATGCCTCCCAGAGAGTGAGCAGAGAGAGTGTGTCTCCCACCTCCAAGGAGGAATATGGGAGTTCCCAGAATCCTCAGGAGAAGGCCATGCCCACACAGAAACCTCATTGGCTATGGCCAGATTGACAGCCTAGACACCACCTCTTCATTCTTAATCCCCTCAAATTGATAAACGATCATATAACTACCACACCCACTATTATGAACTCTGTCCTACCTCGCAAATCCCACTATACCAGTGTCCAGACAGCAGCACAGATGAAAGCGTTCAATATACAGAACTCATGATAGACAAACCCCCTCAGAAGCAGTAATGGGAGTAGCAATTTCAGAAGGATAGGGA
>NW_022103902.1:1810435-1816657 GCF_000313985.2 Echinops telfairi | reverse complement strand
ACTTGATATAATGGGTATATGGGTTGTTATAATATATGTAAGAGCCCCCAATAAAGTTACTAAATAAAAAATTGTTGTTATGTCTGAATTCATTGTTCAGGTACTATGTCACTCCATATCATTTGGGTCTTCCTCATTTTTGCTGACCCTCCCTTTCACCAAGAGTCTTAGGCTGGCTTCTCTAGAGAAGCAAAAACACTGAAGCATATATATGTATATAGAGAGGGAAACTTATATCAAGAAGATGGTTCACACAATTGGGCAAGCAGTCAATTGCTCAGTCCCAGTCTGAGCAATCTCAGGTACCTGGATCAGATGTCAGGCTGGCGGCTTCTCCTGATTCTAGTAACTTCAGGGGCTGATGAACCCCAGATCAGTAGGAAAAGGATACGTTAGTGGTCTTCAGATACAGGGGTACATGTATCCAAAGTCGACAGGTCAGGCTTGTGGCTGCGAAGGGAAAGGAGTCAAGTTTGAAAGATCAGCTGCTAGGCTACTAATGACTCCCATAATTGGCAGGCTTTTGTCTTCAGTCCAAAAACCTGGAGGTCAATGAATGTGATAGTTAGAGGCTATGTCAACTAGACACTCCTGGGTAAGGGTTAGGATGGAGTTCCACTTCCTCGTGTTGCAGTCTGATGATGCTTCCTGGGTGTCGTATGCCGTTTTGCGTAAGAGAGAAAGAAAGAGCACATCTTAGTCCTCTTTGGCTCTTAGACTTCTGCCGGAGCTGAATCTTGCGATAGGTTCCTCAATCTCATGTTGAGTTGCCTGCCAAACCTAGGAGCCATCGGCAGATTACCAATGGTGGATTCATTCTCCCAATTCACAACTATGTAAGCCTTTTCTTCATATAAATCTCTTTCTATATACAATGCATACATGTGTCACTGGTTTTGCTACTCTGCATAACACAATGAGCCAGAAGTAAGATGCAGGCCAAGCATAAAGAAAGCATTTCCACACTACTCACTTATATTGGAAGCAGGTTACACCACCAAGGAAACTTTCTGTTAATGACACCAAGGCTGTGATATGAATAAGGGTGTTGGGGTGAAGTGTTTGTACATTGGGCTGCTAACCGCAAGGTCAGCAGTTCAAAACTACCAACCACTCCATGAGATAAAGATGAGGCTGTCATATACAGTTATATACTCTCAAATACAGTTACAACCTCAGAAACCCACAGGATGGTTCTACCCTGACTTATAGGGCCTCTATGAGTCAGCAGGTGACTTGATGGCAGTGAGCTTGTCTTGAGTTTATCCTGCTCTAATCTTCTTATAAATGGCAGACAATTCATAATAGATCTCATTATGGAAGTGATTACATTGTATTAAATCAAATCGTGGGAAATTATTAGGTCTTAACTACCAAGCCACTGAGAATCCTGGCCCAGTCAAGTTGACACAAAACCTAACTATCACACTAAGCATGATACTGTTTTCCACAGACCGGTCCCTCCTGATAACATGTCCAAAGTACACGAGAGGAAGTCTTGTCATCCTCGTTTCTAAGAAGCATGTTGGCTTCAAAGACAGATCTGTTTGTTTTTCTGGCTATTCATGGAACCTCGGTGAGGATTTGTTTTCTTTATGTTGAGATATAATCCATAGTGAAGACTATCTTTGATGCTCCTCAGTAAGGCCTTCAAATAGTCTTTGCTTTCAATTAGCAAGATTGTGTCACCCGCATATTTCAAGTTTTTAATAAGCTTTCCTGCAATCCTGCTGCCACATTCTTCTGCATATACTCCAGCTTCTGAAGCTATTTCCAGCATACAGATTGAATAATATGATTAAAAATATGAAACCTTTATGCACACCTTCTTGATTTTAAGCCATCCAATATCCCCTTGTTCTGTTCAATGACTACCTCGGGTCATAATGTATTCTGTACGAACGCAAGAAAGTGCTCTGGAAACTCCATTCATCTCGATGTTATCCATAGTTCATTATGATCCACACCTAAGGTATAGTGAGTACCTTTGGATAGTCAATAGAACACAAGTAAACATCGTACTGGTATTATCTGCTTTCCACCAAGATTCCGTTGACATCACCAATGCGATCCCTTGTTCCAGGTCATCTACCCTCTTTTAAATCCAGCTGGAATTTCTGGTAGCTCCCTGTTGATATACTTCAACCATTTTTTAGTGATAGTAAAAATGTATTTGCATATGATCTGAATGATATTGTTAGATAATTTCCACAATGTGTTGGGTCACTTTCTTTAGGTCAAACACATTTCCAATCAGTTGCCCAACTGGCTGTCTCCTAAATTTCTTGGCATCGATTACTGAATAGTTCCAGTGCTTTGTCAGCTGGTTAAAACATCTCTGTTGGTATCCTGTGAATTTCTGGAACTTATTGTTTGTGGATGGCTTCCGAGCAGCATCGACTGGTTGGATGTTGACCGGTTCCTTTTGGTACAGTGGCTTCTGTCTGATTTGGAGGTCTCCTGCCTCCTTAAATATTTTGCCCGTGGGGCCCTGAAGTCTTTCAACTCCAGGCTTGAATTTATTTTTCTTCTTCAGTCCTTTCCACTTCAGATATGCTAACTCTTTTCTTCCTTTTTGACTTTCTATTCTAGGTATTTGTATTAACTCTAGGTATTATTAAAACATTTTGTTTTAATAAATTTCTTCATCGTCTCAAACTCTATTCAGCTCTTTTCCTTCACCATTTCTTCCCTTTGCCTTAGCTACTCTGTGCTCAGAAGCAAGCTCAGAGCCTCTCCTGACATTCACTTTGATCTTTGATCCTGTTAGTCTGGATAGACTAGAGAAACAAATCCACAGAAACGCATCTGTATATAAGAGAAAGTTTTATATAAAGGGGTAAGTACATTAAGAAAGCATCCCAAAAAATAAATAAATAAAATTAAATTAAAAAAGAAAGCATACCAACCCAGTGCTGTCCAAGCCCATATGTCTGACACCGATCTACAAAGTCCTCCTCAATTTTATAAAACACACACAATGACAATGACTGCAGGAGGAAAGCTGAATCGGTGAACGTGTAAGCATCTCAGCACTGGCAGGGGTCTCCATGGGGCCGCTGCAGCACCCAGGGCTGCAATGGGGTAGGTCCATTCTGCTTCTCATCAGGGATGTCTTGAAGGAAGTGACCCTTGCCAGCTGAAGCAGGGGACTGGCTAAGGCACCCTGGTCCGACCATCAGAGAGCAAGAGATCCTAGAACCAGAAAGACGAGGCCCATTGAACCATTTATCTCTCCGCTCTTCAATTAATCCCACGTGTGTTTATCAGCCAGATTGGCACAATAAACCTTAACTATCTCAGATTCCTTTCATGCCTTTTTAATGGCATTTTGCTTTCTTCCTGTATGATGTACTTGATGTCATTCCACATCTCATCAGGTCTTCTGTCATTAGTGTTCAATGCATCAAACGTAATCTTGTGCTTTTCTCAAAATTCAGGTGGGCTATATTCAAAGTTCTATTTTTGTCTGCTTTAACCTGAGCCTCATGTTAGCTGCTGATGTTGACCTGCTCCATTGCCTCTTCCCACGCTACAGTCAGTTTCACTTCTGTGTATACCATCGGGGGAAGTCCACATGTAGCATCACCTTTTGTGTGGTTAACAAAAAGTATTTTCTATGAACAGGTTGTTGATGTTGCAAAAGTCTGTCTGAAATATCCAATCCAGCTTCATTTCTATCACTAACTCCACATTTTCTATCACCAATCCCACAATTCCACTACACTTCCTTCTTTGTTCCAACTTTTGCTTTCTAATAGACACTAATCATCGATGCATCTTGGTTACATGTTTGTTCAATTTCAGACCAAAAACATTGGTAGATTCTTTGACTTCTACATCACTATCTTTAATAATTGGTGTATATGTTTGCATAATAATTGTATTGATTGTTGGATTTCCTTATATGCAAATAAATAGCACATCACAGACAGCATTGTACTTCAAGATATATCTTGAACTATCCTTTTCGACAATGAATATAATGCCATTCCTCTTCAATCTGTTATTGCCAGCATAGTAAACCATAGGACTCAAAAAGGCTAAGATAGATAGATAGATAGATAGATAGATAGATAGATAGATAGATAGATAGATAGATACAGATAAGGTTAATACAGTCCATATCAGTTCAGTAACTCCTAGAAAATCACTCTTTATGCATTCCTTTTAATTGTTGACCACTTCCAGTTTTCCTACATTCATACTTAGTACTTCCTAAGTTTTAATTATTAATGGATGTTTGCAGCTGTTTCTTCTCATTTTGAGTCATGCCCCATCCATAAACGAAGGTCCTGAAGTCTTTGCTCTCAAAGGCTTTACTCTATCCACATCAACATGGTCAACTCTACTTTGAGAAGGCAGCTCTTCCTGGGTCGTATTTTGAGTGGCTTCCGACTCGAGGGGCTCATCTTCTGGCCCGATCTATGACAATGTTCTGCTGCTATGCACAAAGTTTTCAGCAGCTAATTCCCCAGATCTGGGAAGCCTATTCCTTCTTCATGGTCTGTTCTTATTCTGGAAGCTCTTCTGAAACCTAGTCATTTTGGGTGACCCTGCTGGTATTTGAAATACCAGTGACATAACTTCCAGCAACACACAAGCCACCCCAGTACAACAAACTGACAGCCAAGTGGTGTGATACTGAGGTGAACAAAATGGTTTGACCAGTTGACATCAGTTAGCCTCTGATATTAGCCAGCCCACCTGATATTAGCCACCCCAGGACAATGAATACATAAACAACGTAGCCATATCGGCAAAGATGAAGGCTATTCATGGACCCATAACCAAGAGCTCCCACTTAACAAGGCTGGCATAGCTACTGCTGCTGAGAAATGTTCCACCTAACAGCGAGAAAGTCCCTGCTACAGCATTCTCCATGTCCTTGGTAGCTTGGCTTCAGTGTGGACACCATCCATTTCTTCTCTCTATATATATATGCATTTCCATTTCCTCATTAATTAACTCTCTCGTTTAATTCAGTCTCTACATTAATAACTTGCTTGGCCAATAGAAATGTACACATTTTGGAACTTCCAAAATGAGGTGATAAGAAGCCTTGAGAATTCCACTTGAGCCTTAGGAAAACTTTAACTTTCTCTTGCACCTCTTATTTGTAAAAAACAAACAAATAAACAAAAAAAACCAGCTGCCATATAAGAAGCCAAACTACCATTTAGTTGCCATCGTGCACCATAATTAGGAGATCAATCTATGCGAAGAGATTAGGAAGGAACATGCACAGAAAGCAAGAGGCCAAGTTACACAATACACTCAGATACCAGACACTGGAGTAGAGGCCCATACAACCCGATTGATGCTTTGTGGATGTCAGATAGCCCAGGTGATTCCTTCCTCAATTCCTAGACCAAGAGATCATGATCAATGAAATTATTTTAAGTCATGAATCTTTGGGGTCATTTATTATGGAACAACTAGCCACTTGGTGGCAAGTTAATTGCATGACATGCCTTCCACTGTAGAACAGGTAACAATTCCCTTTTATAGCAATATGACAAATATTCCACGGAGTCTGTGAGTGGTGAAAGCATTAACATGATCAACTACTCACCTAATGATTGAGGGTTCAAGACTATCCAGAAGTGCTTCAAAAGAAAGGTCTGGGTATCTAATTCTTTGAAATCAGCCATGGAGAATCTACGGAGCGCAATGCTGCTCTGACCTGCATGGAGTCACTCTGAATTGGAATCAACTCTGTCACAACTAGGATTTCTTTCTTTTTTTTTCCCTTCAAATGTACCACATAGGGGTTAGCCCCTCCTCTGTGTTGTGCTTGAGGCGACAGCCTTATCTGCGGGCTTAGAGAAAAGTTGACTCTGGCTCAGGGTTCCTCCTACTACCCCTTCATCCCAAGAGAACCTGAGCAAACTAGGACAGGAGTTAGCAGTAGGTGTGTAGAAGCTGCCAAACATCTCCTGGACCAGCCAGGCTCCACTAAAGTACCAGTTGTCTTTGTGCTCACGAATTCATTCCCAACATCTTCATGTACCTATTAACTATTAGATACTCAATATACATATATGGATATAAATAATGAATGAGCAAAGCTTTTCTTTTCTTTTTTTAATAGTTTTATTAGGGGACCATACAACGCTTATCACAATCCATACATACATCAATTGGGTAAAGCACATTTGTACATTCATTGCCCTCATCATTCTCAAAACATTTGCTCTCCACTTAAGCCCCTGGCATCAG
>NW_022103902.1:1807607-1809852 GCF_000313985.2 Echinops telfairi | reverse complement strand
TCATTCACTATGGTAAGATTTTTTGTTCTGATGATGCCTTATACCTGATCCCTTCGACACCTCATGATCACGCAGGCTGGTGGGTTGCTTCCATGTGGGCTTTGTTGCTTCTGAGCTAGATGGCCGCTTGTTTACCTTCAAGCCTTTGAGACCCCAGACGCTATATCCTTTGATAGCCGGGCACCATCAGCTTTCTTCGTGAGCAAAGCTTCTCTCATCTGCTTTGTCCCCATGCTGACAATGAAGCTGTCCCGCCTCTCCAAATGCATGCCCCGCCTCTCTATGCACGTGGTTCTGCTTCCCCAGTGCTATTTCCACAACTCCCTCCATAAGGTCCTCCTCTCTGGGCTTTGGGGAGACCACTCCTCCTCCAATCCCATTGTGTTTTCTCCTCCAAGGTACCCCGACAGTCCCTTCATCTTCTCTGAATGTGTATTATTGCCTCACGGCTGAACCTTGGGCTTTCTTCTCTATATGTTCTCTCTCCCTGGGTGAGTCATTCAATTTAGGCCAAAAAACTGATACGTTGTTTCCTTTGGGGAATTTCCATGTACAAGTGAGTTGGAGCATAAGAAAGACTTCTGGCTCTTTCTTTCCCAACTGGAATTAATTCACGGTGGAATATATGAGACTTCATAATAGGTAAGATCATTTTTTTCATGTGAAAGGCAGAAGACGGGAGATTCCACATAAAATGTGTACCCTTGCCTTTGGGGTTTTGTGAGCCTCTCAGCCTCTTGGTTGCTTGATCTCCTAACTGAACATTGTTCCTTTTCTCTGCCCAGGCTTGCCATCGGCTCTTGCTCTGATCTGTCACTCGCCCACTCCCAGCTCCTGTGTTCTCACACTACACCCTCTCAGTGTCTCCTATCAGAACCATCTATTGTGTGTTTTTGGCCTCCACACACAAAGGGGAGGTGGAGGCAAGTAGAGCAATCAATCAGGCGTGAGAAGAGGAAAAGTAATTAACATCTGTGCATTTTATCACAGGGTCAAAAGTCATCTCCCTGAAAGAATTCAACTCAACATACTTTCTGTGATTTGACGTCCACTTCTGCGTGCTTCCCTCCAGCAGTGACCAGACCTTCTCTGGAGAGTTCAAAGACACTTGACTCACCACAGAGATATAAATCAAGAGGGAGAGCCAAAAGGAACAAGCTGCAGAGCATCCACTTCTCACAGTCTCTATCTGGCCAATTCCAGTCCTGCTTAATCTGCAGAAGGTCCCTGGGTGGCATAAATGGATTGCACGTGATTACTAACCTGAAAACGGGCCACTCCAACCCAACGGCCAGCCCATAGAACACAGCCCTGGCAACTGGCTTCTGCCAATACTACTGTCAAGAAAATGCGTGATGCCAATGGCAACAGTTTGGGCTTTTCATTTTGTTTAAATCAGTATAAATCAGAGTCACTTTTTTCAAGGGGGCATTGTCTTGAAATGCAGGAAGGATATTAAAGCCTATCACTCCAAACAGAAATGTGTGACTAGATTTTACAAGCAGAGATTATACAGTTTAAGGCTCCTAAATAGTTTTGCTGGCTAATGGATTTGGCATGTCGTGGCGATAGTCAATAAGTGAAGGTGATCTGGGGGAAGAAGTTCAGGGAATTAATCTAATAATTCTCTGTTCAGGTACATGCCTGGGCAGACATATGCCACCTAATTAGGAAGCTGATCACTGGTGAAGGAACCTGCGTCTTCACCAAGACAAATTGCCAATGTCCTTGGGATTTACAATTCTAGAAGGTAATGGATGAGTAGACAGAGTGCATGGGAGAGATGAGTACAGAAAATGAAAGGGGTAACCCTGACTGGAACACTTAAAACGTTGCGAGTTGATCCCCTCTGATGCGCGATGGACCCGATCTGGTTTCCAACATTTTCTGTGCTTTTGTTCTGTTTTTGTCTGTTCTTCTCGGGGTGCATCTTGGAGGTGTTATGCTATGGGGGCGGGTCACCCTCTGGAAGCTGTGGCATGTTTTTCTGTTTTTCAGTATTTGAAACTCATGATATATGATCCTATAGAGGCAGCAGTAGAATAAGGGCTGTGGGGAGTGGAAAGTGTACAGGGAGGAGGGTTAAAGGAGAGACAATATTAAGGAGTCCACAGAAAAAAAAGAATTGTTTGGAAACTGATTGTGGTAGCAAGTGTACAATACTGCTTGACATGATTGAACTATGGAATGATATGATATATGTATTAACTCCCAATTAATAATAAATTTTAAAATATATTGCTAC
>NW_022103902.1:1805488-1807149 GCF_000313985.2 Echinops telfairi | reverse complement strand
CAAGGTGAACTTTAGCACTGTGTGGAATCACGTTACTTAATAAATAAATAGGTAGGTAGATAGATAGACAGGCAGGCAGATGATAGAGATAGATGATAGATAGATGATAGATAGATAGATAGATAGATAGATAGATAGATAGATAGATAGATAGATAAAAACAATATCACCTTTTGATCTTTATCCCCAAGGAGCGCTGGTGGCACAGTAGTTAAGTGCTCAGCTACTAAACAAAGGGTCACTGGTTTCAACTCACTCCTGCTGCTAGAGAGAAAGAAGAGGAAGTCTGCTCCCCTGAAGATTTATAGCCTCCAAAACCTGACAGGCCATTCTACTTTGTCTTACAGGGTCACTATGAATCAGAATAGTCTGGCTTTAAATGGGTTTGGTTTGGTTTGAGTTTTCAAAGTCTCATCTTGTAGCTGACCTTCACTGATATTAGCTAATGAGCCTAAACTGGTCTGGCCTTTCCTGAGATTAGCCTTTATACAGAGCGACTCTCCCCCACCCAGTAGTTGACCACCCCACTACCACCAACATGAATGATAAAAACCCTTAAACAGGTGGGCTCAGATGAAGCTTCCTGATGGAAGAGCCAAGAGAGGGCATATCCTTTAGACACCAGAAACCAGCTCAAGTAACCTGTGAGTGCGACAGAGCCAGCAGAGACAATGAGCAGCAGAGACAACACAGATCCAAATGGTAACGCCATAGGATAAAAATCGAACTCCACTGGGAACTGAGAGGAGGTACCAATAGCTAAGCTTGTCACTGGTATTGCTGAGTTTCCTGTGGAGGGGGCAGTCTAATATTTTCCAGACAAAATCCACAAAACAAAACTATGGTAGAACTCCAGTACTCAACTGCCTCAGTATTCGACATCATTGGATTTCAAGGTGGAATGATGAGAGCATTTTGCACCGGAGCTCACATCGCTGTCCGACCCCACGCCGTGATTTTTGTAACATAGCAGGCTTTAGATGGCGTTGTTAGTGTTATTTTTAAACCTTTGCAACTGTGTTCCAAGTATGTTGCTATAATCTTCTTAGCTTTTGTGGCTTTTTGTACTGTTTTTAGATGAAAAACATGGGTCCTAAGAAAGGTTTTTTTGAAAAGAATCATCGTGATAAGGAACTGGTTAACCGTGTTATTGATATTGTTGATGATATTGTAATACACCCTTTTAGAAAACAGTTAAGGAAACGCCAACAGCATTAGACAGATTTTTTTATTTTTTTTTTAGAGAAAGCCAGCCAGGTGCTGGTGAAAAAGGCAAAGAAGGGGGGAAACCTCCTGAAAAGCAGCGACCAGTTGATTTGATGGAAGGGGATCCCCTTCCGAACAGTGACTCTCCACACCTCCTCTCCACACCCGTGTCCACAGATTCAGATCCTCCTCAACCTCACACTGCAGTTGTTAACGAAAAGTGTGGGCATAGTACAGTGCTACATTAGTTTTCTTTTGCTACTCTAGCAAATTACCACAAAGAAAGCAGCTTAAAACAACAAAAAGTCAGTATCTAAAATGGGTCTCAGGTAAAATCAAGGTATCAGCAAAGCTGCTTTCCTTTCTGGAGGCGCTAGGGAGCAATCTGGTTTTTTGCCTTTTCCGGCTTCTAACAGCTGTCTGAAGAGTCCTGATGATGTAGCCGTTACTAGTTA
>NW_022103902.1:1793214-1803754 GCF_000313985.2 Echinops telfairi | reverse complement strand
AGTCCCAGGCACAACTGCAAAATCTCTCTCTGTCGTGTAAGGTACCACAGTCACACGGTTCAGAGATTAGGCTATGGACATCTTCCAGGAGCCATCATTATGCCTAACACAAATGCCTCAGATCCTCTCTCATCCCGATTCAGCGGCATGAAGTTGACTCTGATTTATACTGACCCTGTGGAGCAGAATGGAACCGCCCTTTGTGTTCCCAAGTTTTTAGTCTTTACCAGAGTAACCTTGACAGGAGCGGACAGTGTCATCTGACTCAGAAACGCCCAATTCTCTGCAGTACGTTCAATGACAGTCATCATCACGTTGGGAGGGAAATCCCTCCAAAAGTCGAATTCTACAGTTGCTCCTCGGGGCAAGCCCCCAGATGCCCCCTCTCCGAGCAAGTCTTCCTCCGGCGTTAGTCATACACCTCACGGGGATCACTTGACTGTGATCCAGGTGCATCATGCTGACCCATTCTGCTTTCAGAGAGACAAAGATACCGGCCAAGCGGAACAGCTACTGAAATTCATTGTGAACCAGAAAAAAAATATATGTAAATTAGCTTTCAGCAGAAATTCTTTCAGTTCATGCTGTATGAGAATGGTGTGTTCCACAGTTAAAGTCACTGTGTATCCAGTGTGGGTTGTGAGGGCTCCTCTTACGTTTAATAGTATTGTTCTCACTGTGTTTCGCTCTTCTCCCACCTTTCCAGTTGGCTTGGCGCTTGTTCTTCTCTGTCCGTGCTTCCTGGGTCGCCTTTCACGCAATCCAAATATTCCTGAGGATGAATCATCTTCTCACACAACCTGGCCTTCCTGTGTCTCCGTGAGTTCTGTGTTTCTACAGGGACTGCATTTGTGAGCTTCGGTTCAGACAAGCAGTGGTTGGCTGGGTTATTGTTACCATTCCAACACCATGGCTCCAGCAATAAGGAAAGGGGCTGGAGAGCTTCATTAGCACATGGGTGCCTCTGAAGAAAAGACCTCAGAGCTGCACGTGAGAGCTCCTTGGTTTCAGCCAAGCTGAAAGACACGTTTTCTGATTCTCTGAGGTTTGAATCTAGATGTCATGAAAGCGTTCCCGTTGAATGTCTCCCAGATTCACCTGACCGGGTTATGCTGCACCACAAACCTCTATAAAATGGGCCCCAAAATAATTAAGAAGGCATTTCTGGGGATGGACTGGGTGGGAAGAAAGGATTGTGGTTCCAGATTGTAAGTTAACTCACTGTATTTATTATTTTTCTATCAAGGAAATCACTGTTATCAAATCCTGCTGGTTGAAAATCTCACTTTCCTAGCACTGAGATACATTTGCAGTACGGTACAAATCCTCTTCCCAGGAAGTCTTATCAAGGTGCTTAGTGAAAATGTGAAATTTTATGAATGAAACATGAACTGCTTCACAAAAGTCAAACATGAAATGTTAGTCTGCCAGCAGATGGTAATAACTTCCTGCACAACTTTATTGTGTAAAACCCATCTTTGTTAAGCATGACTAGTAATGCCATGTGTTTTCTTTCCTTGATAGTGGCTTCTGCATTCACCTCCCAATTTCCCTAGGACACCCCTGCAAAATAGATCTCAAATTCCCCACCACACTCATGTTAGGCACATATTCTCTCTCTACTAACACTGACCCAACCTGTGACTGGGTCAAGGGCACTAGAAAGGTGTCTGGTTTCCCATGATGCTTTCCCACCCCTGGAGACCTTCATGCCTTTCCTAGTAACCATCAGAAGGGTAACATTCATAACTCTTCTTACTAATCATCAAAACTTTGTGCTTTCTCTGCTAACCCACCCCCATCCATGAATGTGTACTTCTGTGTTTTTGTCAGCGACTTCCTTTCCGTCTCTTTCAGGGCATTTTTGGTAATGTTGTTGTTGTTCGGTGCCATTGAGCTAGTTCTGACTCACGGACAACGAGGGAAACACTGCTGGCTCCTGCATCGTCATCAGAATTGTTGTTCCGTTTGAGCCTGTTATTGCAGCCCTTGCGTCCATTCCTCTGGCCAGGGGCCTTCTTCCTTTGTCACTGCCCCTCCACTTTACCAAGCATCATATCCTTCTGCAGGGACTGGTCTCTTGACAAAATGCCCGAAGGACATGACCCAAAGTATGCGATTCCTGCCTCTCACGAGTGTTCTGCCGTTTCTTCTTCCAAGACAACTCTGTTTATTCTTTTGGCAGTCCATGGTACTTTCAACATTCTTTACCAGTCCCAATACCATACACTCTAGCGTTAAAGAAAGGCACACTGATGGCTTGGTGGATTACTCATTAGGATATTGACTGCGATTGGCTGTTCAAACCCACTAGCAGCTCCAAGGAAGAAAGATAAGACTGTCTGCACCCTTACAGATTTACAGCCTCAGAAACCCAAAGGGACAGTTCTACTCTAGTTAGAACCAGCTCAGTGGTGGTGCGGTAGCATCTTACAGAGTAAGTAACAACAGATATGAATTCAGTGCTGGCACTGTTGAGCAAGCGTTGAACTATAAGGTCAGGGGTTCAAACCCACCAGCAGTTCTAAAGGAGACAGACAAGGCTTTCTGTGCCTGTAAAGACTTACAGCCTCAATGGCAGTGAGTTTGTTTGGGGATGGGGTTGGTTTTCCATTTTAGATTTGTTAACCCATCCACTACCATCAAGTCAATTCTGATTCATAATGACCCAATGGGACATGTAGAACTGCCCCTTTGGGTTTCCAAGACTAAATCTTCCCCAGAGCAGAAAGCCTCATCTTTCTCTCTCGGAGCTGCTGGTGGGTTTGAATGGCTGGGCTTGTGGTTGGCACCCAACAGGTTGCCCAGGAGTCCGCCAGATCTCTTATTGGAAAGCAAAAGAATTCAGTTGCTATAAATGCTGCAAGTGATACAGATGAGCACAAGGCAGCTGCTCACTTCTGAACAAAACTGGGGGTACCTCGAAGCCAATCGGTGTCCAGTTTTACTTTTAATTAGCTTGCAAAAGAAAAATTACTATTTCAAATAGTAAAGTAATGCTTTTACAAGTCTAAAAAGGAAACATGCTATTAAAAAAAAGAAATACACAGAAAAATCTGTAAAGGTTTTTTTAATTGAAAGATCATTTTATTGGGGGATCTTACAGCTCTTATAACAATCCATACATCAATTGTATCAAGCATATTTGTACGTATATTGCCATCATTATCATCTAAACATTTACTTTCTATTGAGCCCTTGGTATCAGCTCCTCTTGTTACCTTTTCCCCACCCCGGCACCCTTGTGACCCTTTGATCAATTATGTTATTATTTTTATATTTTACACCAACCTCTGTCTCCCTTTGCCCATGGTTTCTGTTGTAGGTCCCCCTGGGGGCGGGGGGTAAGCATAGATCATTGCGATTGGCTACCCCTTCCTAAAATTAACATAAATGCTTCCACTTTGTCCATTCCTTCAAAAGATTCCTGATTTGAACTTTTAACAAGAATCATGAAGCTAAAACAAATTTTAAAAGAAACTGTTTATTACTAGCAATTATCCAGGAAACAAACCTCGAACCCACACTACTGTTCCTACAGCAGAGTGAGCCCTCCAAACCTGGCTGCTGAATGAATGAGGGAGACCATGATTCGTGACTGAAGGAGAAGAGTAAAACTTCTTTCCATATGCTGCCCATGAAAATTCACCCATTTCTTCAAAGCCAGAGCATGTATGGTGTCTCCTGAATGATTGCCCAATGTTTGGAAAAGAAGCAGACAACTGAATGTAGATCAAGGTAATGATGACACATCTCCATGCTGTTTGGCTTCATTTTTCTTCTGGCTGTCATAGCTCTCAGCCTTCCTGTCAGGACTCATTCTGCCTTTCTTCTTGAAACTATTATTCATAGTTAGAATATCTTCAAGGAAAAACATAAACAACAGAGAAAGCAAATACTTTTAATTCACCCACTTCAAGACAGATCACGAGTCCTTAATTCAATCTACAAACTCTGTACCATCCATTCATAATCAATATTTCTCCCACCCTTGACTTCAGGAAGCATTTGCCATCCTGTCTTAAGGAAATCTATATCTCTATGATGCATGGCGCATCAAGAAAGAAGTACAAATTGGGTTATTTCTATGGTAAAATAATTCTTTTGTCAGCTCCATATATTCTTTCAATCTCAAAAAAAAGGCTCTAGAGATAAATCTAATTCAATAGTATGATTCTGTGTCTTAACTTAGCTCTTCCTCTAGACTTGCAGTGTTTCCCGAAGCGGAGCCAGAGGGGAGGGAGCCATTTAGAGGAGCTGCAAATGCAGATACTTGCACAGAACTTTGGAGCATGCGCTATAGCACAGAAGCTTTTAATTGCCAGGGTGGGGCTGAGTGATTTTTTTTCTTAGAATAGTTTTGGGAATCTATGCTCCAGAGAGAACCAGGTCCAGAAGTTAGTCCAATTCTGGATCATTCTGATTCTTGGGAGAACAGGAGACCATTTTGATTAGCCATTTGTACATCCCTTGCCTTGCAACCATCGCCTAAGCCTTTGAGGTAGCCAGGACACCCTGAAAGGACTCTGTGGGAATGTACAGGGTACATACAGTCCGACCCAACATGTCAGGTTGAACAAGCAATTCTGGAGTTTGGATTCAAAAGCTATCTGCTCACATTAGTATAATGGGTTAGAGGGAGTAGGTAAAATATCACATTAGATGATTCTCTGTTTCAAACTGTGTCTGGGTTAGATGCAGATCCAGATTAGACCTTGAGAACACATTGTGAGGCAGCCATTTCATATAATATTGATTCCACAACATTTATTATTTTACCATGAAGGATAAGGATGAGTCAAAATGCCCCCTATTTCCTGCTTCTCAACCAATAAGCATATACTAGTATGGTTCAATCCTGCCCTCCAACTTAACCACATGCTCCTACTGTGGGAGGAGAAGACAACTCCGAAACACCAAATGAATTGAAAACAGTTGTATAGTTTAGTCGTAGAGCCAGCAGCAGCAGTCTGGCTCATCGAAGAACTGAAACCGGAAAGCTTCTGTAGCCCTGGAGCACAAGAAGAAGATTTTACAACCTCTTACCTAGGTCTGGAGAGGCACAATTCGCAGACTGTCCGATGCAGTTTTACATAACATGGTTGAACATTTAGAAGTTTGTAGTAGGAGAAAGTAAGTGACCCTATAATTGAAATGATTTCATTCCACTTTGAAAGATGAGATGCTCAGTCTATGAAGAATCTCACGCTTCTCTTTCCGCTAGCATCACTAAAGTACCAAAGATCATATTGTTTGGCCCTAAGCAAGCCATCACCTCACGTCCGGCCAGGTTCCCTTCATCTGGAAAGAGGCTGGGACATAGTGTATTTCAAAGGTGGAAAGGATGAGGTTTGCCCCAGGCATGTAGATGCCAGGCTAGGACTACCTGCGCACAAAACCTTCTGCAGTACCCACAAGCTCTTGCCGGTTGCTAACTTCCATCTTTCAAGTCTGATGGTGTACATGCCCTCAGGTGGTAGATTTTTCTATCTTGGGCACAGATGGAGCCTCGCAGAACATTAGACCGACTCTGGCCAAGTGGTTTATCATCCATGAGGCAAAAATCAGAGGCCATTGACAATAACTGAATAACGGGAGAAAGAACACGAACCTTCTTT
Organism: Echinops telfairi; assembly: GCF_000313985.2. Lineage (NCBI taxonomy): Eukaryota > Metazoa > Chordata > Mammalia > Afrosoricida > Tenrecidae > Echinops > Echinops telfairi. The sequence continues at coordinate 1,798,136 of NW_022103902.1, read as the reverse complement.
AGACCAACATAAGAATAACCTCCCGAAGAACCTTGGGAAATTCTCCATCTCTGTGGAAGTCAATCCTTACTTGCCACGCTATGATTTAGCAAAATGGCCTGTGTGGTTCTACCAGTCAACGTCTTTGTGTAGAGGAAATAAAATGTAGAGGACTTTAACTTGAGGATGGATCCATTTCAGCCTTCCCCTGGGTTTAAGACCAGCCTCTCAGAAGCAAGAAGATAGACACTCCCTTGACAATAAAGGAATAGGAGCCCCTAGCAGAGCATGTTCAAAACCCCTCCTTGATATGACAAAGACAGCAGAGGCACCAGAGGCTAAGGCATGAAGACCATGAGAAATCGCAGAGGAGCCAGGCTGCCGAAATCAAGATCATGAGGCAAAGCGTCAGGGCTTCCTACCCCACAGAGGCAGAAGTCAAGGAACCGTGTGGTCGAGAGACTAGAAACCTGCCAACAAAGATGAGTAGGGGCTCTGTAGATGAAACACCTGCATCTTGACCATTTTTCAACCCGTTAACTTTCCTAGTAAATCCACATGAGCACTGTCTGTGAGTCCTGTGTAGTCCTTGAAACCGATTACCCAACCCAGCACAGAAGGGGGATCCACGGGAGGAATAACTGGCACCACGGTAGGGTAGTAGGAGAATGGAGCGTGGAGGCATGCTTGACCGGCCTTGTGGCAATTGGCTTGGGGCTAGTGTGGAATTGGGGTCTCTGGTTCTGAGGATAGTACAGGACCCCACAATGTTTGTTCTGCTTTCTGTACATCAAGTCACATGAATTGGATCTGACTTGACAGCAGTTAATAGCAACATGGCTCAAATGTGAGTCAGTGATTGACTACGATTATTCCAACCTTACTAAACACATTGTCATCAAGTTGATTCTGACTCATGGCATCTTAATGTGCTACTGAGTACAAGCAAGTTCAGTGCAGGGTTTGGGGCTGTAACATTTATATATAATATAGAATCAGACTGCCAGGACTTTCTTCCATGGTACTGCAACGTGGATTCAAACCGGCAACCTTTTAATTAGTGGCTAAAAGAAGACTGTTTGTGCCAGATACAGACTTTCAATGATTGATACCAAAAGGAAAAAGAAAGCTCATGGAGTCGATTCTGACTCATCAAGAATGTCACTTCGAGGACTCAGGTGGGCATGACCCAACCCAGGAGAGTTTCAATGGCTTTATGTGTGTGTGAACGTTGAAGGCCAAAAAGAACAGATGCAGTCGAATTATGTTGCTGGCAAACGTATTAAAAGTACTGGGAGCCACCCTAGTAGAGAGGGGGTGAAGAGAGGAAGACTCAGCAGAGTGGAGTGGCACGGCACCTGCCAGCGTGGGCTCACAGCCAGCAGTGGTGAGGATGCCCGGCACTGGCCGCGGTTTCTTTTGCTCTGCTCAGGGTCGCTGTGACTTAGGACCAACTCAAAGGCCGCTAACAACAACAACAGCGCCCAGTTGTAAGACAAGTTTCCTCAGGAGTGTGGACTGCAGCCTACATGTATGTAGAAATGCTGGCAAATCTCATTAGCTACCGCTGGCGATTCATCAGCCTCTTGCTGTCTGTAAGACTGTCTTCGTTGCTAGTCTTGGAGGTCATCGCCCTTATAGTCTGAGAACCAGCAGCCTGCCTCTGACCTTCTGCTCTTGAATGAATCAGCCCCTACAACTACATGAGTCAGGAAAGCCACTAGCTCGACACCTGACCGATGCCCTTGGAATTTGAAGGTCTCTGCAACTGTGTGAGCCATTTCCGTGTGTGTGTGTGTGTGTGTGTGTGTGTGTGTGTGTTTCTTTAGAGAACCCAGGCTAAGACAATAGTATTCTGTTATCTATAATGTCGTAATGATTCTGAGCCAAATCTGTGGCAACTAGGTTCAGAATTTGACTTAGTAACTTCTTAAGATCAGTCGTCTAAGTAGGCAACTAAAATTACAGTCTTAGAGCTCAGATGAGAATCTTGGGCTGGATAAATGGAAGCAAGGGTTAGTTATCCTCAGAGAGGTAAGAGTTGGGAGCAGACGATAAGCCTACACTTCGGGAAAAGACGGAGAGAAGGGGAACGGCAGATGAATTGGGGCACACAGTAGGAATGAGGGCACATTACAGACTGAGTTAAGGATGGAGCGGGTAAAAAGGAGCATGTGCATGGCACAGGTACCAGCGGAGGAGTCTGGGAGATTGTTAAATATCACGTACTGTATCAAGGAGACCACTGATTAAAGGACAGTGGTCCAACAACAACAACAAAGACACTGCCATCAAGTCAACTCCGGACTCATATTGACCCTATGAAGGGAGGTGGTCGACATGATTGTCTCATTCCCATAAATAATATATGGCACAGAATAACAAATCCTTAAGCCTAAAGCAAATGCCAGTACTTAAGGAGTTCTGGTGACAGTGCTGGGTACATGCTGACTGCTAACTGCAAAGTCAGTGGTTCAAACTCACGCATCACTCCATGGGAGAAAGATGAAGCTGTCTACTCCCAAACATTTGCTGTCTCAGAGCCAGCCCCTGTATAGGGTCACGATGGGTCTTAATTGACTGGATGACAGCAGGTTTGCAAGACAGTCTTCCAGGGTTTTTTTTATGAATTTAGAAGCATGATCCGCTCACTGAAAAACCTCCACATCTCAGAGGCCAGCTGAGAATAAGAGAACCGCCTGCTGGCTCAACTGCCCTTTTCCCCCTGTCCGTGGTGAGCAGCCACTGCGGCCTGGGAAGCTTCCCTAATGGAAATCCCTTGGGAAGTCCAGGCAAGCTGCCTCACAGTCACTAAAATCACCTCCTATAAACCAAGAGTTTGGAGGATTTGGGAGGGTTGGTTGGCTGGCTGGTTGAGTTGTGTTCGATTTGCTTTAGGAAGAACGCTTTCTCTGTGGCCCCAATGGAGCTAAGACGTTGGCCCTCTGGGTCTGTGAGCAACTCAGTTACAGGAAACCACTAGTTTAGGAATGGAGCTCAAATGCTTTCAAATAATTATCATGGGCAACATCCTTATGGTTGCTACGTTAGAACCTTGATATAAATAGACCAAAATCAAATCCCAATAGGCCTAGGTAAATTGGGGGAGTCAACAGGTCAGGGGTTGAGGTTAAGCTGCTATGGGACAGCCAATTTTCTAGGTAGAAGCCCTGGTGGTACTGGTCATGTAAGCATTGGGCTCCTAGCCAAAATATCAGAGATTCAAATCCCAAGTCACTCACTGGAGACCCAGTTGAGGCTATCTGCTCCTGTGAAGATTGATGGGCCTGGAACCCAATAGGATCACTGTGAGTTGGAACCAACTTGATGGCTGTGGGTTTGGGTTTTAAGCATCCAGACCACCTTGAACACAAGGAACTCCAGCAAAAAGCCAGCATATAATCTATTAAGATTTTCAAAGAGTATCTATTTAAATACATTTGAGATGGAGCAGAGGATTTTAAGATTATAAATTAATTAAAGTAACTGAAAACTCTCTTTTGCCTTTCTGATCCAGAATAAATATGTGGTTGGCTCAGTCTTCATCTACCTTCTCATGATCTTAAAATACTCATAACAATATGACTGTTCTGTGGTTACTCTGACTTCTTAACTAGAAGAAAAACCAAGAGCCACACGACAGCCCCACTCATCTGTGTGCTCCCTAAAGGTGTCCTAAATCCCAGTGAAGGAGTCCTTGTGGCATAGTGTTAACTCAAAGGGCCGCAATTCAAACCCCGAGCAGCTCCCAGGGAGAAAGAGGAGGCAGCCTGCTTCCATAGAGACCACAGCCTTGGGAATCCTGTTGGGCAGATCCATCCTATCCTATAGGATCACTGTGAGTCAGAATTGACTTCACAACCGTAGGCTTGGAAAGTACAGTTTCCATAATAGATGTTTTATAACTAGAAAACAAATGGAATAATCTATGTAAAACTCTGATCAATCTTTAGGCAATGTGTTCATTTGACTATTTACACATTTAATGTGTACACAAGTTAAACATGAAATGAAATTTTTTGTGGAAGTCCTAGAACCATATTAATGAAGAACAGAAAGTCCTACAGCCATGCAGCCAGGACCAAAAATGAACATTGTGACTCAATCTCACCCGCACCATGGATTCCCAGGGCTCCTGCTTCAGGAGGGTCCATGCCCTTCTGCTCCACCTCGACCTTCCGTTGGTACATTCCTCTTGCTGCTTCTAATGAATGAGCTTTGCTTCCTCTTTTACCAGCATGGCCAAAGCCATACTATATATTTTCATGTATCATTTTCATTTCCACAGCCTGATCCTCCCCTATAACATTCTCATATTTATATTGGAACTACTACTCCTTCCTCCAGTTCTACCAACCTCACACCTCTCCAATTTTCTATTCCAACCTGAGATACCTTCCTAAATTCTGATTTTTATAACTTTATAAGTCATTCCTCTGCTTTTAAAAAAAAGTCGGGGAGAGGTGTATGGCACTCCCCAATTTGACTCTCATTACTTCCACATAAATATTCCCAACCCAGACCATTCCAGCAAATTGCAAAGAATCAATTCTTGTGCTCCTAATTCCCTTTTCTCCCATGAATAAATATTTATTTGAATCTACCCTCTACAAAGATAATCCTCTCCCATCACACCAAGGCAAAACACTAAGAGCGTGCAGCAGAACAGCAAGGGGAGCAGAGCAAGGAAGTCCCAAGGGAATACCTAAATTAGACTTTGGGGCCAGGGCATAGCAGCCCATCAGACTCAACTGGAAAACACTCCTAAAGGTCAACAAACAGACCTTGAACTACTTACAGGCTTTTCTTTTTTGTCATTTGTTGTTGTTGTTGTCGCTGTTTTGTTTTCTTTTGTCAATTTGTTTTGCTCTGTCTTGTTTTATGTACATATTATTATCTCTGCAGGTCTATCTAGATAAGATAGGCTGGATAAACAATCTGGA
>NW_022103902.1:1790041-1791720 GCF_000313985.2 Echinops telfairi | reverse complement strand
TGGCTTTCTTAGGGCAGGGAAAGAGCTCCCGGGAGGGAAGGGAGAGCAGAGAAAGGGACAGGAGCATCTTGAGCTCCTGGGCAGGTTCCGAGACCCACCGAGTTAGGTCAGGGAAATCGCGCCCATCGGTGGGGCAGTGGGATAGTGTAGGATTTGGGTCAGGGGACTATGCAAATGAGGTGGAGAGAGCAGGTGGTGCTTGTGCCCTATAAGGAGAAGAGAGGCTTCCTGGTGTGCTGCTGCCCAGTCTGAGTCCCTCGCAGACCAGCTTCTTGGAATGTGGGGGAAGAGGCTGCGCACTCCAGCTCTGACCGGGCGGGGGTGGGGTGTGGGGGGGGCTGTGTGGACCCTGCCCAAAGAGATAAGCTCCTTGGAATGCTGGAGGCAGGGACTGCAAAGTCCAGCAGATCACCCGTCTTTCTGAGAGGCTGGGGGAAGGGGCTGCATGGTCCAGACCGGACCCAAACAGGAAGGTGCAATCCCAGGACAACACAAGTCAAGAAAATGGTAGTACAGGGAAGGCTAGCTTGGCCATCTTGGATGTCTGCAAACAGATGGGGCAGAGAAGCTACGTCTCAGATGGGTCCATTAAAAGAATAAAGGGAAATAGTATGTCCAACTGTATTCCATCTTCTATCTTTTTTGGTCCAGAGTTAACTTCTCTGCACTGCCAGTTTGTGTGTGTAGAATCCTTTGGAAGTTGCTGAGAAAGACCGAGCTCATGCTAAGCAATATGAGATCTCATGTGAGCCTGGAAATAGTGGGAGGAACTGGAGATTATAGGCACTGCTCGGTCTCTGAGGTTAAAGCTCACGGACCCCGGGTTCTGACCTGTGCAGCAGCAGCAGCTGAGACAGAGAAATTAGGTGCCATCAGCTAAAATCTTGGAGGCACGACGAGCAGCCAAGAATATCATCCGAGGGACACAGAAATCTCCAGTATGCCTTTTCCTCATCTAACCCAGCCCAGCCTACCCTCTGATCTCTCAGTTCCTTGGCTTCCTCACTCAGTTGCTTGTTGACATACTGTTAGGGGGTGATGGTTGTTTAAAGGTATTGTGTGTGTGTGTGTTTGTGCAGGTGCATGTTTAGTCTCCTAGATCAAATTATAAATTCCTCCATAGAATGTGCCAAGCCATGAACACGTATTTCTGATCCATAGTCGGACGCATGATCCATCGCACTGCTGGACCTCTTGACCACCACGTATTTCTATAAATCCCCATCTCAAGCAGCCCAGAGTAGAAGCTTTGAGACTGACTCTCAGGAACAGCAGACCTGGAAACCTTGCTAGCCCAAGCGAACACAAGAACAGCCTCAGAGCTTCTGTTTTTGGAAGAAACTCTGGAAGTAACATAAATCATTCCTGAAGCTCATTCGTGCTTTCCAGCCACTTCCTGCACCAAGAAAAATGAGAACAATGTGCATTCAAAGCTGCTCAGAAACCATTGTTGTTTTGTTTTGTTTTGTTGTTTTTAATTAATCATTTTATTGGGAGCGCTTACAAAATTAGATAAAGCATAATTGTACAATTGCTGCCACTATCAGTTTCAAAACGTTTTCTTTCTTATTCAACTCTTTGATATCAGCTCCCTTTTTTAAAAATCATTTTATTGGGAGCTCATACAATCCTTATCACAATCCATACATCCATCCATTGTGTCAAGCACATTTGTACAT
>NW_022103902.1:1780749-1789839 GCF_000313985.2 Echinops telfairi | reverse complement strand
TAAGCTCTTTTTCTATACAGCAGTAAATTAAGTAATAACCAGAGAATGTGTTCATAAGTCCATGTTATTTTCTTCCATGAAGAAGCATCTGTTAAAAATCAAAGCCATGCAACAAGTTCAGACCACAGCCTCAGAGCCCCATTCTCAGCTCAGCATTTATCATGTAGCCTCAGGAGAATTATTTAAACTCTCTGTGCCTCAGTTTTCTCACAGAGAAATTGAGAAGAATAATAAAAGGTTGTTATGAAGATTAAGTGAGTAGAAATTTGTAATATTTGGAGGAGTCCCTTAAAGGTGGCAAGTCCTATATTGTTAGTATTTGCTTTAAAAAAATAAGATTCTGGGAAGTCTCTGTAGGAGAGCAAAAATCCAAGAATAAGCAAAAGTACTCAGAGTCCTGGTAGTGCAGAGATTAAACAATCAGCTGCTAACAGAAAGCATGGTGGCTCAAACTCAGCAGCTGCCCCACGGGACAAAGATGAGGCCGTTGCTTTCCTGAAAATAAAGCAGATGGGCATCGCGACTTGTCTTCAGACAAGTAGCCATCTAAACACCGTATCAGCTAAGTCCACACGGGACAGTTCCCACCAGCACAGGTTATCCATGAACGGTAATTAATAAAACCCAAAGGCGGTGGAGGAAATTATATTAGAGCTTAAACACCCGGTTTGCAGAAGGCTGTGGATAAAAATGAAAGCCGAAACCTCACTGGCAGGGTCCCCCATGTAGAGTAAGCCTCTGGCGGATGTCTTCTGACTATGGGCCAGAGTTAGGAAAGGCCTTGCTACCAAAGGACATTGCATGGTGGATGACTGCAATTGTACTTTGTGACACCTTGCCATTAATCTCTCTCTTGGCCCAATGTATAATTGCCCCAGTTTTTAGAATTTTCTCTTTTGTTATCAATCGCGGCTTTTCTTTGTTTTGTTGGGCCATGAACCCAGTCTAGGTAAACCCGTAAGGACAACTGAATCCATAGATTCAAAGGGACATGACAGGGGAAGGTGGCAAAAAATGGGGAGCTAATAATGAATACAAGGAAGAACTACCCTGGAATTGCTGTAGTGTCAGTTGGACAATTTTTATTCATGTGATTGAACTATTGAAATGTATGATACGTGGATTGCGTGTCAGTGAAAGTGCTTGTTTTCTTTTAAACGCAGCCTCAGACGAAGACGAGAAGACTTCATCTTCCATACTTTGACATGTTGCCAGGAGAGACCAGTCCCTGGAGAAGGACACCAGGTCTGGCAAAGCGGAGAGGCCCAGCAGGGGAGAAGTGTCCCCCAGGAGAGGGATCGGCACCGTGGGCGCAACAATGGGCTCGAGCCCAAGAACAGTGGGGGGGCTGGTGCAGGACGAGGCAGAGCTTCGCGAGGCAGCTCTGAGTCGCCATGAGTCAGGACTGGCTCCACGGCATCCAGCAACCACCGCCATAACAAGACTAAGGTGTTCCAGTTACCCGCCCGTGCTCTGCAGCAGTCACCCTTTGACTGGCTTTACCTAGCCGAAGGACTGGGAGCAGACAGACACGTGGGCAGAGAACCCAAACCTGAAGAACTAGCTGCCTGGCACACGTGCACCATCCCATCAGAAGGGATGGCGGCCTACTCGGTGCCTTTACCTTGGACTCCATTTCTGAACTCCTGTTGCACACGTACCCAATGACCATAACCCCACCCACGTAGACACAAGATCTGGAATTCTCCACCTCATTCATGAATAAACATAATGTCCTTCCAAAAAAAATAATAATAATACAGCCTTAGAATCCTGTCCAGGGAGTTCTACTCAGTCCTATAGGGTCACTGTGAGTTGGAATCAACTCAACGGCAATGGGCCAAGAAGTATAAGGACCCCCTTCGGGCTACAAACAGTTAATTCACTCCGCTGCTAACTGACAATCTAGAGGTCTAAGTCCACAGAGAGAAAGCGCTCAGTAAAAGAGCTGGCATTTTCTGTGTGATCATGAGGTGTCCATGGGATCAGGTATAAGGCATCAAAGACCCAGAGCAATCATAACATGAATGGGGGAGTGTGGGGTGGAGGCCCAAAGCCAATCTGTAAGCAATTGGACATCCCCTTAAAGAAGGGCCATTGGGAGAAGATGGGCCAGTCAGGGTGTAGTATAGCACCGATGAAACATACAGCTTTCCTCTGGTTCTTTAATGCTTTCTCCCCCCACCTCCCCACTATCATGACCCTAATTCTACCTTACAAATCTGGCTAGACCAGAGCATGTGCATGTGTACAGATAAGAGCTGGAAACACAGGGAATACAGGACAGATAAACTCCTCGGGACCAGTATTGAGAGTAGCCATACCAGGAGGGGAAGGGGAAGGTTGGGGGAGAAAGAGGGAACCGATCACAATGACCTACTTATAACTCCCTCCCAGGGGGATGAACAACAGACAAGGGAGTAAAGGGAGACATTGGACAGTGCAAGACATGAAAAAATGATAATAATTTATAAATTATAAAGGGTTCATGAGGGAAGGGAGAGGGGAAATGAGGAACTGATACTAAGGGCTCAAGTAGAAAGAAAATGCTTTGAAAACGATGATGGCAACAAATGTACAAATGTGCTTGAGACAATGGATGTATGCATGGATTGTGATAAGAGCTGTATGGATGAATTGTATGAGCCCCAATAAATTGATTAATTAAAAAAAAAAGAGCTGTATGGGCCCCCAATAAAAATGATTTTTTTTAAAAAGATCTGTCATTTGGAAAATCAGCAATTGAAAATCTCATGGAGTACAAGTCATGTGTTATCATGAGTTGAAGTCAATTTAGCAGCAACTTTTGTTTTGTTTTGTTTTGTTCCTTTGTTTTAGCAGGCTAGAAAGGATTGCAGAGCCCAGTTAATCCAATTTCTCTGGTGCCATCTCTTTTTGAAAACCTAATTTGATAAATCCCCCTTTACATGTTATAGCTTATTTCCTCCCCTGCAGCACCATGGCTCTTGATTTGTGTCATGAATCAGGTTGACTAAAAAACATTGTAAATTCTTTACTGTCAGAAAAAGTAAGAAGAAATAGCGCAGTTGTTAATGGCCTATAAATGTGGAGTTCTTAGTGAATAAACAAAGGAGGGGGAAGGTATGAGGAAGAGTGAGAGAGCTCAGTTTGGAGCTAAAAGGCAAGTGACTAAGAAGATAATATCTAGCCTACACTACAAAAAAAAAAAGCATTAATTTAGTTGGTTGAGCATTATGTGAGCCCCACCCAGCATGCTGTCTGTATTTCCCCATTCTTCTGCCACTTTAGCAGGCGTGGTTTATCACTCTGCTTTCCTCTCACCTGTCCTATTTGCCTCTTTACCTGTTTCTGTCTCTCTGTCCCTCAGGACTCAGCTACCTGGGTCTTTACCAGCTACTGCGTTCTAAAGAGAAGGTGAAGGGGCCCGGGAAAATGCCAAAAGGAATACATTCAAGTTTCCATAGCAATGACCTTTTTGCTACCCTTCCCCTAAAGCCCAGGATTTCTCTTTAAGGAGGAGTGCTGCCAGCGCCTGGTTTTATACCTTGCCTCTTGATCCCTTTCTGCAGTTCTTCCTCTAGCATGCCTCTTCACCACAGGCCAGCCTCAGTAAACCACTTATCGATCCAAACATAACACTATTCATGGAATAGAAGGAAGTCTCTGTATACCAAAAATTGACAAGAGATTATGTAGCTACCACACCAATTTTATAAAAGGAGGTGATTTCCTCAATGGCGTATGGGTTGACTTAATAATTGTAACCCTTGTTGCTCCCAACTCTTGTCAGTCGGCAGAAGAGATCATGGGTCAGAAGTTCACTCAAAGGTAGTTTTTCCCTGCCTGTCAAGCCTGCCCAGTGCTGCACCCTCTCTACTGTCTGTTTGTGGGAGGATGTGTACAAGGGCCGGGGAAAAGAAGGACATCATCCCTCTCCTAATGTGACATTTGCTGCATGGAGATAAGCCGGGGGGAAGCTTTGAAATCGCTCTGTATCCTGTACGTGAATTTGTGGAAGAAAACTTTCCCAACGGAAAGTGTAGCTCTTATTTGGAACCATTGGAAAGGGGGAGATTTTTTTAAATCTAATTCTCTATTCTTAAAGTTTTCTTTGCAATGGATTTATGATAACATGACCCTGGCCCACAGGTTAGATTCTTTGACCATTGTGCCCATTAAGGACGTAAAGAAGAATAGAATTGTATAGTTGGAAAAGTGTGAAGTTCGGTTGTCGCCCCCAAAGGAAATAGCAAGCTCCAATCCGGAGTGGTTTGTTCATGGCCAGAGATAAGCCTTGCTCACACACATGGACACAGCAGCAGAGTTAAGCCATGCTTTTTTTTATAAGCCACGATTTTATTAAAGCATCGAATTGCTTCAAAGGGAATCAAGTGCATCCCTCCCTTGAGTAAGAAGGGTCCACTTTAAGCATAGATAAAATACACTTCGCTCCAGAGGGGTGAGACCCAAAGGCAGACTGAGGAACTGTTTGGGAATTGCTTGACCATCTGCGGAGCGGCAACCCCTCCCCACTTGAAAATGCCATCTAGAAACAAGAAGCATTCCTCTAGACAGCAGCCTCATGTCACCCCCCCAAGGGGACCTGCTTCGCCTCCGGAGCATCCTCGATATACTCCTTTCAAGCCCGATTTGTTGTTCTTTCAGCAGTCCACAGTAATTTGATTATTCTTCACCAGCACCAGAATCAATCAAATGCTCTGATTCTTCTTCCACCTTCTTGATTCAATGTCCAACTTTCACTTGCGTATGAAGGAATTGAAAATACCGCGTGGCAAAAAAAAAAAAGAAAGAAAGAAAAAGGAAAATACCACGTGGCTTCACGTGCAACTCACTCCTCAAAGGGACAGGCTGGACTTGAACACTAGAAAGCTGTCTTGTGCAGCAGATTTACCCAGTGTGATGTGCCTTTGATTTCCTGACTGCTGCTTCTATGAACGTTGACTGTAGATCCTAGCAAGAGCCATACATGTTTATATACTTCTATAAATATGATGTATATGCCTTATTATTTGTAGGACATTTATAATTATGTAAATATGGTTTGTAGAAGCATAAATATAAGCTTATAACAATAAGATATATACACACATACACATTTTTATTTATGTATATCTATATTGTGCAAACATACATAAATGTAAGTCAATAAAATATGAACACCCTCTGAAATGTAATATGCAAGTGTCCTTGCAAGGTCTCCACTATTCGGTACATACAGAAGCAATATGCCCATAAAGAGGGATAAGAATATTCAACGCAGCATTGCCTGTAATACTTAGAATTTTAAATAAGTTCAATGTTCATCAAGGTGGGAAAAAATAAATAAAAATTTTAAAATAAAATGAGAAGGGAGGGGAGAGTTAAAAATGATGATGCCATCATTCTAGAAAAAACTAAGAAAAGTAATGAAGCAAATGTTTCTGTCCTTCTGCAGAAAAGCAAGACGCTCTCATACATTGCTCTTAAGAAAACCCAAACTCAGGGCTATAGAGTTCCTTCCGACTTATTCCGACCCGATTCCCAGACTATAACTCTTTGCAGGAGGAGAAAGCCTCACCTTTCTCCAGCAGCTGGTGGTGTCCCGTTGCTGACCCGCCTGATAGCAGCCCAATCGTGACCAATAGCCCCCTTGAACATGGCTGCTGCTGCTGCTAGGGGCCGTCGAGTCCGTTCCGATTTATAGCAACCTCTGTACAGCAGTGCAAAGCACCACCCGGTCTTGCGCCATCCTCACAATCGTTCTATGTTTGAGCCCGCTGTTGTAGCCACCATGTCAATCATCTCCTTGAGGGCCTTCCTCCTTTTCGCTGCCCCCGCCCATTTTACCAAGCATGACGTCCTCCTCCAGGGACTGGTCTCAACTGAACACGTCCAAAGGGCATGAGATGAAGCCCCATCATCTTTACGTCTAAGGAATGTTCCCAGACAGAGCTGTTCGTTCTTTTGTCAGTGCACGGTATTTTCGCTATTCTTCACAGCACCGTTAATTCAAATGCATCAACTCTTCTCTCATCTTCTTTATTCAGTGTATAACTGTCACACGTGCGTGAAGACATTGCAAATGCCCTTGCCTGAGTCAGGCATCCCTTGGTCTTCAAAGTGACATCCTGGCTTTTCAACCCTTCAAGGAGGTCTCGTGCAATAGGTTGACGTCATGGAAGGCGTCGTTTGTGTTCTTGACTGCTGCTTTCCTGAGCACTGGTTGTGGATCCAAGCAGAATGAATTCCTTGACACCTTCAAGCTTCTTTCTCTTTATCGTGATGTTCCCTGTAGGTCCATTTGTGAGGCTCTGGGTCTTCTTTACATTGAGTTGTGATCCGTACTGAAGGGATGCGAGATTTGATTTTCATCAGCTAGTGCTTTAAGTCCTTCTCACTTTCAGCATTCAAGGTTGGTCCTCTGCATCTTGCAGGTTGTTAATAAGCCTTCCTCCAATCCCAATACTACATTCTTCTTCAGATAATGCAGCTTCTCTGACTATTCGCTCAAGGGGATATTGCTAAAAGAAGACAAACTAAACAACCTCCTTGCCGAGTAATTTGGCTGTATCTGTCACTAGCTTCCATTTCTAGATTCTTCCTCTAGTTTCAACTGATTTCTTTTTAATCTTTCAACTTCCAAAGCTGTTATTATTTTTCCCCTGAAGTCAGGAAGTGTATACGATTTCAAACCCTTCAACCATGGGTTTTATTTTTTCAACAGTTCTATTGACATACGATAATTCACATGTCACACAATCCAGTAGTTCAATCACATCAAGATACAATGAGGTCCTCCCGGACAGGTAGACTCCCTATCAGAGGGAGGAGGGACTGCTGGTGGGAAAAACAAGTCAGGCGAGGGGGAGGGAGCAACCACATCTGAGGAACAAATGCGTGTGTGTTGGTAGAAAAGAGGGAGGACCAACCGTCCCGTTGAGGGGAAGAATGACTGAAGTTATTTGGGGGGACACTAGGTGGGTAGAGTGTCTTTGGTGGTATTCATTGAGTGGGCCACATTGACCCAGGCTTCTGGCTGCGTCCTGGGGACCCAGGCCTGGTGCCGTGGAGCGCTGAGACACAGAATCCGTGATCTTCAAGGCACACACTGTGCTCCAGCGACTGCATCCGTGAGATAAGAGGTGGGAACTCTACTGGGAGAACGGGATTCCACCCCAGACACACTTATAACCTGAGGACGTAAGTCAGAAAACTCACGGTGTCTGAGGAAGTGGAAGACAACCGTAGCAAGACTGATGAACTGTGGGTAGGCGGACAAACATGGTCTTGGTTCATCTCTACCCTACGTGCTGTATTAAGATATGTGTTATTCTGGCAAACCTGTGACAGACATTCTCAGTGATTGTTATTGTAAATTCCCCTGTCAATTAACCCCTATTTGTTGTGTAAATAACATCCAGCCATGAAAGGATTGATCTGTACAAGTGAATAGTCCCAGTACTGTGATGTGGAGTTAGCCTACATTGACCCAAATCCCTCTCTCAACAGGGCTTGAAAACATTAGTACCAGGGGCTGATCAAAGATAATAATTATTAGAAGATTGTTATGCCCCAAGGTGATGATAAGACTCTCCACCATAAATTACAGTTTTGAAAGGGGGCCAAAGGCAGATTTTTTTTTTTAAAAATAGATCCAGGAATGAGTTTTGGGCTTGCACTAAATCCTATCTCCAATTTAAGAACAATTCGTTCTTACATCATGGCCCTGCTTGATACTCACCCTCAGGAAGGGAACACAGCAGATATGGGTACGACAGCAAAATGCGGTGAACAAATTAGATGGTGACTGGGGATCAGATCAGATAGTGTTTGGTGTCTTCAAGGCTTGTCTCCAAACAAGCAGCCATCTAAGTGAGATGTCAACTAAGTCCACACGGAAGAAGCACACCAACGTCAGTCACCGAAGGATTGTAAATGATTTAATCCAAAATCAAAGGAGGGATTAGAATCAGAGCCTAAATTGTGAGAAGCCGGTGTGCAGAAGGCTATGGATGACAGTGGGAACCCAAGGTACATTTGTAGGATCTACGTAAGTTATATGCCTCCAGCGATTTCCCTCTCTCCACGATGGAGGGATAGGAGGAAAGCGCTTACTAGATGGAGTGCATCAGAGAGATGAGTGTAGAGGGTCAAAGGGATAAAAGCCTGACTTGAACAGTTAAAACTGTGTCACTTGACCCCACTCTGATGCATGCTGGGCCTGATCTGGTTTGCTCATATTAGAGTTTTCTCAGAGGTGTTATGTCATGGGGAGTCACCCTCTTGAAGTTGTGTTATCTGTTTTTCTGTGTATGACACCCAGGATGTAGGGACAGCAAGTAGAATAAGGGTGTCAGGGGGCATGGGTTACAGTGATGGGGGCTGGCAGGTAAAAGGGAGACAATGTCAAGGAGTCTAGGATACAAAACAATGTTTGGAAACTGACTGTGGTAGCGACTGCACAACACTGCTTGACATGACTGAACTCTGGGATGATATGATATCTAGATGTACTCCCAATTACTGGTATATTTCTGAAAGAAAGAAAGAGTTGTCCAATCGTCGCCACAATCATGTTTAGAACATTTTCTTCGTTCTTATAGTCGTCCTTATTAGCTCGCATCTCCTCCAGTCTGTTCTACCATACCCTAAGGGAACCATTCATCCAGTGACTGTCTCGACAGATTTACATGCAATGGATTTCATATACAGAGAAAACATTTTTTAAACTAACAGTAATGACAAAGTAAAACAAATGAAGTCTTTAATCAAAAAGAAAGCACAAAATACTAAAAACGAGAACAAATTTAGAATGGATCATAATGAACATCAAGTGATCAGGTATTATATGTTAGCCTAGCTCCATCTGCAATTATCCAGGTCCAATATATTCTGCATTGTAACAAGGCTAGTCACATCCCTGGTCCCAAACATGGGCCTTAAATTCTGCCTTGTATTAAAACTAGCTAAACTTATTTTGTACGTGAATTGTTAATATATGGAAATAATGTGAATCAACATGATTCGAAAAGTAAGCTAAGCAGTCTTTTCTTTTCTTTTCTTTTTAACATTTTATTAGGGGCTCATACAACTGTTATCACAATCCAT
>NW_022103902.1:1756520-1779388 GCF_000313985.2 Echinops telfairi | reverse complement strand
CCATCTTTTTCCTCTGAAGGAGCGGGTGTAGGCAGTGGGTGCTGTTACGCAAAAACCGCGATAGAGTGAAGCCGTGGAAGTCGAAGCGCGAAGTGGCGAGGGTTCACTGTATGTAATGAAAACTTGACCTTCAAATTATGCAGGGTGCAACTCTCTGCTCCTCCTCATGCAACAGGCTGCCGAGTCTTCCCGTGCAGTCCCAGTTGCATCCCAGAGACACGATGGTGAAGGTCGAAGTAAATGGACTTGTCTGCATTGGGCGCCTGGTCACCAGGGCTGCTTTCCAGTCTGGCAAAGTGGACATTGTTGCTATCAATGACCCTTCATTGACCTGAACTACATGGTCTGCATGTTCCAGTATGATTTCACGCATGGCAAATTCATTGGCACCATGAAGACTGAGAACAGCAAGCTTATCATCAATGGGAAGGCCATCTCCATCTTCCAGGAGGGAGATCCCGCCAACATCAAGCGGGGTGAGGCTGGTGCTGAGAATGTCGCAGAGTCCACTGGTGTCTTCACCACCATAGAGAAGGCTGGGGCTCCCTTGAAAGGTAGTGGCAAAAGGTGACCATCTCTGCCCCTTCTGCCGATGTCCCCATGTTTGTCTGGCCATGAACCATGAGAAGTATCACAACTGCCTGAGATTGCCAGCAATGCCTCCTGCACCAAATGCTTGGTCCCCTGGCTAACTTAGGCATCATGGAGGGACGCGTGACCACAGTTCATTCCATCACTGCCACTCAGAAGACCACGGATGGCCCCCCTGGGAAACTCTGGGGTGATGGTCATGGGGTTGCCCTGAACCTCATCCCCACATCTGCTCACCTGCATGACCTTCTGTGTCCCCACCTTCAATGTGTCAATCATGGATCTCATGTGCTGACTGGAGAAAGCTGCCGAGGTCGATGATGTCAAGAAGGTGGTGAAACATGTGTCAGATGGCCCCCTCAAGGGCATCCTAGGAGGACAGATGAAGCCCCTCAGGACCACGAATGAGTGTAGCAATACCATGAGGGTAGGGGGGAGATGTGGAGAGGGGGAGAAAGGGGAACCGATCACAATGATAGACATACAACCACCCGCCCCCGTGGAGACGAACAACAGAAACGTGGGTGAAGGTAGAGAGTGGATGGTGTGAAATATGAAAATTAAAATAATTTATAAATTAGCAAGAGTTCACAAAGGTGGGGGAGGGAGGAGGAAAAAGAGGAACTGATACCAAGGACTCAAGTAGAAAGGAAATGTTTTGGAAATGATGATGGCAACATATGTACAAATGTGTTTGATGTATGGATTGTTATAGAAGCTGTAAGAGCCCCAAATATAATGATTTATTAAAAGTAAAAATGAATAAAAGTGTAAAAGGGGGAGCATCCTGGGATAAACTGAGAATAAGGTTGTCTCCTGTGACTTCAACAGTGACACCCTATCTTCCACCTCTAATGCTGAGGCAGGCATTGCCCTGAACGGCCACTTTGTCAAGCTCATTTCCTGGTATGACAATGAATTTGGCTCCAGCAACAGAGTGGTGGACCTCATGGTCCACATGGCCTCCGTGGAATAAGAGCCTCCTGGGCCCCAAGCCCCAGGAGCAGCACTAGAGAAAGAAGGAGGCCGTCAGCTGCTGGGGAGTCTTTGTCCCAACGCAGGCCCCCCAACACCCAGATTAGGCCATCATCTCGAGTTCCGATGCCATCAGACTCCTAAAGAAGGAGAGGGGCCGAGAGAGCCCAACCTTGTCATATAGTATCAGTAAAGTACTCTGTACCCAACAAAAACCTATGGAGGTTGCTTAGTTAGCTCTGTCCCATAGGAGGCGAATCTCTGTATGCATGCTAAACTTGTCTTCCACATCTGGAGAAGCGAGAGCACAAATCCCATTGTCAAAAGTCCTGTGTTCGAGTTTTGTGTCTGACTAGCTAAACTGGGACAAGGAACTTCTCTCAGGACCTCAGTTCACTTAGTGAGAGTCATCGTCCAACCAAGACTTCAGCTCATGTTGCCTGGGATTCCTTACGATGTCTAGCCACTGCGGCCTGGCCCTTGTAAAGACTTGACAAGTATGTACTGATCAATGTAATCCCCTACATCCACCGTGTTCTCATGGCCAGGAACTCTATGAAAAAGCACAGAAGATTCGGATGAATTACAGGTTCCCTTCCAACTCTGTTCCCAACCTGGCACAAGGGTGGGTGACGAGTTCACTCCTGGAGCCAGACGCCAACTTTCAGATGCTGCCCCCCCTCCCCCCACTTTCTAGCTCTCTAACCTCAGGCAGGGCTATCCTCTCTGAACCTCTGTCTCCTCACCTAGTATGTAATGCTAGCCATGCTGCATATTATTATTGTGATAACTAAATAAAATAGTACTTATAATGCACACAATGCTGAGCCCTTAATAAGTCCTCCAAAGGGGGATGGAGGAGGAGCTGCTAATACTGTCACTGACTTTGGGCTCAGCTTTATAGCTCTCTGGCTCTTTTTCTGGCTAAAATGGTAGCAACACTTGCCAGTACCCTCTTAATTCAATAATGTGTTTACTGAAACAGACTCTAAGCTGCTCAATATGACATCTGAGTTCTAACTGATACATGTCCGTCATATTCTGGAAGCATTTGAGTTATAATTTTCATAATGCTAAATGTGTTCAATAATGTCTGAAGTATGAAGCGAATGAATTGTCCCCTTGTTCAATCACAAATGTTGTTCCTTTAGAAATGAAACTCAAGGTTTTGGTCTTGACTAGCTGCTCTTTCTTTCTTTGAATACCTACTCAAACATCACCTCACCTCACACATCCTTGCCATTCTCCGTGCTCTGACGTTAACCCCCGTCTGCTCGGTGACTTATGCACACCTCTATTATAATATGCAGTCTCACTAAGGACAGGCTCAAGGTCTTTTTCTTTGACGCTACATGCCATCACGATGTCTAGAAAATACTAAAAGGTACTTCTGGAAAAGACCAGAAATTAAATTAACTCAATTCTAACATCCTACTGTAGAAATACTTGGAAAATTATTCCCCGGCCAGCTTTGAAAATCGCTTACAGAGAAAGCCAGAGGGGAAAACAGACCCAGCTGGGGAGCTGTCACATGTATAATACAGAAGGCAGCAAACCCGAGGGTCCTAAGTCGGTTGTCCTTCCAGTTGGGTTTCTGCTTTCCAATTACAGAGCTGCTTATAAGAAGCACAGTGGAAAGGATCCTAAGAATTTAGAAACCTGAATTTAGGCCCAGCTCTGTCATTAAATGCTTATGTCACTTCCCGTCTGGGCATAATGAATCATAAGATTCCTTCAGAGGCTCTGCAGCTAGACCATGGCTTTAACCTCATTCTACCGCTAGAAAAATCGAGGTCCAAACACTGTAAGGTACCCCAGCAGTATCTTACAGTGCCAGGTGACTGCAGCTCAGAGCAGAACATGTGTGTGTGCAAAGGCTGCCTGTCGGGAGAGCCAGCCCTGCAGAGACAGTCCACACCTCCGGGGACAGGGGAATTATAGGGAGAGTCAACAATTCTCTGTCCTCTCCCAAGAAAGGGAAGCTCCCACACGCCGTGGGAGCCAACAGAATGTGTCCTGTTGGCAGCCAGCGCTCCTGTGTTCTAAATACACAGGCAAGGGTGTCATAATCAATCTCCCCCAGGGACCCGGGGACAGAAATTGCTCAAGCGTCACCTTTGGAAACCTGAGTCCCATCTAAGTCATCCTGCTAGCGGTAGGCATGCAGGCCTCCTCTGAGTCTGATCTGCAGATCCTGAACCAAGTGCAAAGCTGAGAAGCTGGTCGGCCATTTGGTTCCGACCTGAAGGGAAAATCCACTTCAAGTAAAATTCAAAACCAAACCCAGTGCTATCAAGTTGATTGAAACCCATAGCGACTCTATGGGACAGAGCAGAACTCCTCCTTTGGGTTTCCAAGCTCTTGCTCCTTCGGAATGGATAGGAGCCTTTAATCGCTGGCCTGGCCGTTCCCAGCCCAATATTGAAGGCACGGTGCCACCAGGGATCCTACCACTCCACGAGAACAAAAGCTCACCGACACCAAGTCCATTCTGACTTGTTGCAAACAGAGGACAGCGTCAGACTGCCCCGCGGGTTCCCCAGGCTGCACATCATTACTTGAGAAGAAAGCATCATCTTTCTCCCGCTGACTGGCTGGTGAGTTCGAACCGCTGACCTCGCTGCGATTAGCAGCCCCATGTATAAAGTGGCTTTCAATCTTACCAAAAGATTCATCCGACACTAGTTTGTGAGACCCTGAATGACTGCCTACAGCTGTGCTGGTCCCTCCAACGCTGCTACCCTGCCAAACGGATAAAAACGTAAGTGCTCCCTGGAGGCCGGAGACCTAAGCAGGCCGGAGGTCAGGAGCAGAGCTGTCTTCTCCGGGCTGTGGATACCAAGCTAAGTCCGTTTCCAAGGGCACCCTCAGACCCGGCCGCAGAGTGGTCAGATTACCCACCCTCACGTCCCCTTCCAGCCCCAAACATCAGAAAGACAGCCAATGTGGCCCCGAACAACAACAAATAATTATAATAACAATTATGTACAAATTGTTTCTCATTTCTCCGTACTGAGCCTCAAAGCAGCCAATAAAATACCAGTCACCAATAACCTTTTTTTTAATGATTCATCCGAAAAGGGCAGATTCTGTGCACAAATTGCAGAGGAAGAAAAGTACCCAGTCTCCCAGAGAGCAAGGGTAAGAACCCAAAGAACCTTACTGTCAATTTCGTTGACGTCACCGCTTGTGATCTGAAAACTGAATCTAGTTTGGAGGGAGCTTTCTGTGTTTCCTGCAACGTGTTAGCATTAGGAGCTACTTCACACACCTTCTTGTGAGGGCTGTCGTGAGGGTTAGAGAAACATACAAATGCAACCCCCATTTTCTATCATAGGGAGGACTCACCAAGTTATTATTACTACCACGTTGTTTCCGACCACTTCGATTATTTTCTCTCCTTATATGTTTTCATCATCTAAATTTAACAAAGGCTTTCACTGGTCATGGTCCTTTCCCTCGAGGAAATTACATGCTAAGGGAAATAAAGAATGTATGTCTTTTTTAAAAAACATGGACTGCATAGCCCTGTTATACTTTAATCCTGCCACTTAGTGTTGGCAAGGAGTGGGATGAAGATCACTCGGTGTATTTGAGCACTTGTTTCATCCACACTGTTGGACGAGGGACTTGTGTCATCTTGCCTCCTCCAAGAAGCAGATGAGTAGACCACATTATCCGTACAAGAAATTCCTTGGGGGGGGTGCTTATCAAGAATTGGTGGGGTATATGGCATAAATAGACAGAATGGCCTTCAGACCAGGATTCAGGTTTAATGTGCAGGCAGAAGGAAGGAGGTTTGGGTAGGAGAAGCATCGGACTGGAGTGCAGATCTGAAAAAGTCTCAGCCAAGCCAACTAAGAGTCTCTAAACAACACCACCCAGGAGAAGAGAACGGAAATGGCATTCTTCCCGGACTCCTGCCCTGCCAGTCCCTGCCCAGAGAGGCCCAGGAAGAGCACGGGTTCTGCAGTGTGAACTCAGGGACCTACTCACAGATGCTGCAACTAGAGCTAAGGACGCCCCTTCGGCGGGTCCTCACGAAAGATGGTTTGAGCAGTGCAACTCCACAGGCTCTACAGAGCTCCCTGATGGCAATAACTTGATTCTGTTCAGTATTTGATGATTACTGGTAGTAGATTCTCAACAATCACTGGCGGAGAGCTGAGTGAGTAATGACTGCCAGCAATCAACAGGACCAGCAAGCCTTTGCCTCAGTGCAGGTGGGTTGGGTTTTGCACGTGCTGTGGGAAGAGAAAGCCCGGTGATGAGGTTCAGAACCACGAGCCACCCCACAGGAGACAGCTGGGACTTTAATTCCCGTAGTAAAGAGTCACAGCGCTGAACACCCACAGAAGCAGGTATCTCTTTCTATAGGAGAGAGCCGATACGGGCTACTTCCCTATAAAGTTTCCATGGGTCCCAATGGACTCTGTGGCGATACAGGGATTGGGAATGAAGGGAAATTGTTTCCACGTTCCCACCACCTGAGGTGACTGACAAGGCCCCAGAAGTGTTGCTGTGGGAAGCAGAGCACACGCTGCAACCAAAACACGTGATGGACCGCCGATCCTTGCTGTGTACATTTTCAACATTTTTCTTTTTCCAAGTGTGGTGGGTTGCGTCAGCGGTGAGCTGACAGTGGCTGGAAGACAAGTCAGGCAAAGGAAGGACTGAGGCTTGAGTAAAACGCATTGTTGCCTGGATTATCCACTAAAGTCCACGTGCAGAGGCACGGCCACCGACTGCGTAATCAACCAAGGGTGTGACTGCAGAGCAAAACGAGAGGGCAGAAAATCCACTCCTGAATCGCCAAGGGTGCAGAAAGGCTCGCCGCTGGGCCGGTGGAGGAGACTGATCACACGGGTGTCCTCGCCCTAATAAGCACTCAGCACCTGGGAAGCAGGTCCCTACAGCACCTGCACGAGTTTTGAAAAGAACAACGTCCATTTACAAGGAATCAAAGTAGCTGGAGGGGAGGCCAAAGAAGACCTGAGGCACAAACCTGGCGGCACAATGCGATCTTTGAGTTAATCATCACATATAAAGGAAGCCAGGGAGAGGAGCAGCGTTCTTATTATTCCTTTCTTATTCTCATATGAAACACCAAGCCCATTCAAGTAAAAAATCATGAAGAACCTACTGTGCGCAGAATGAAAGAAGCGTGAATTATAACAGATTCATGCGTTCCACAAACGTTGCTGGTACACCTACCTGCCAACTGCCAGGGATACACTAGGCTTTGGAGAACAAAATCACTCCCAGTCACTGTTGCCAATCCTTGGACAGTGACAGAGGCGGGCCAAAGTGCTCTGAAAATCATCCAGTGTCTTAGAGGCCGTCCCAACCCACAGTGTTCCTGTGCACAGCAGAATGAAACACTGTTCAGTCCGGTGCCGTCCTCACAATCACTGTTACAGTGCAACCACTGGACAGTCACTTTCAAGTGCTTCCTCTTTTTCATTGACCCTCTGCTTTACCAAAGGAGCCCTACTAGTGCAATGATGCCATGCTTGGCTGCTCACCAAAAGGTTGACAGTTCGAACACACCAGCCAGCCTGAGGAACAAGGATGTGGCAGTCTGCTTGTGTAAAGATGTACAGCTTTGGAACCTTTCTGGGGCAGTTCAGCCCTGTTCTACATGCTCACTGTGAGTTGAATGGCAGTAGATGGGGAGTTAGGTATATATTACCAATGATATAGTTAGTTTATTGTGCCAACCTGGACGGTTATCACATGTGGGGTTAATTGAAGGGCGGAGAGATAAATGGCTCAGTGAGCCTCACCTTTGCCTTTTGAGTTCTCCGGTCTCTTGCTTTCTGATGGTTGGACCAGGGTGCAGCTGCCTTAGCCAGTTCCATGCTTCAGCTGGCAAGGCTCACTTCCTGCAAGACATCCCCAAGGAGAAGCCACATAGACCTACCTTCAAGGATTGTTTGTTGGCCTTTAGGAGTGTTTTCCAGTCCAGTCTGTTGGGGCACCGTGCCCTGGCCCCAAAGACCACCTTCAGCATTCCCTGGGGACATTGCCATTCCATTCCCTTGCTGTTCTGTTGCACCCCCTTAGTGTTTTGCCTCAGTGTGGCGAGATCAGATCGGGTGCAATTCCCACACTGTGTCTCTGGGAAATGTAATCTCTATTAAAGGCTATAATTCCAAATAAAACAACCATATAGTTCATCCTCCAAACCAGGATGCCCTGAGAGTTGGAGAAGAGATTATCCATAGTCATAACGAGACATAAGACGTGAACTGGGACTTTCCTAGACAAACTCGACGAATGGCAACCAACCTATAAAGGATAAAAAAGGATTTGAATGAAGACTGGAAAGAAATTGAAATTAAGAAGGCCAAGTTGAGAAAAAAGAAAAGGAAGAAAAAGATGGCTAAGGTAGAGTAGGAAGACAAAATAACTCAGAGGAGAGATTAGAACTTTAAAGCTGGAAGAATCTTGAAAATAAACCCTCTTGAATTGGGACAAACCTGAGAACTTTGGCACAGGGAATACATAGGCTATCGGAAATAGGGAAAGACACAAACACAGAGGAGTCACAAATTGACAAGTGGGATATACTGAAGATAAGACACCTGTGTACATCGAAAGAATTCACCAAGAGAGTCATAAGAGAGCCCATGGACTGGGAAAACATCTTTAGCAATGACACATCAGACAAAGGCCTTGTTACTAAAATCTACAATACTTTGCAAGCTTACAATAAGAGAAAAACTAACTCCCCTCTGCGGAGGTGGGCAAAGGATCTGAACAGAAGTTTCACAGAGGCAGAAATCCGAATGGCCAATAAACATATGGGAAAATGTTCCTGATCACTAGATATAAGAGAAATACAAATTAAAACAACTATGAGATACCACCTAACACCCTCAAAGATAGCCCAATTCAAAAAATCAGAAAGTAACAAATGTTGGAGGGGCTGTGGTGAGATAGGAACTCTCATCCACTGCTGGTGGACCTGTAGGTATGTACAGCCACTATGAAATTGATTTGGCGATTTCTAAAACAGATGGAAATCAAGCTACCATATAACCAGCAATCCCCCTACTGGGAATATACCCAGAAGAGACAAGAAACAAACCAAGGCCAGACATCATATCATTGTGAATGAGGGGGAGTGCACAGTGGGGACCCAAAACCCATCTGTAGGCAACTGGACATCCCCTTACAGAAGGTTCGCAGAGAGGAGATGAGCCAGTCACGACACAGTGTAGCAACAATGAAACATATAACTTTCCTCTAGTTCTTAAATGCTTTCTCCCCCCAACTATCATGATCCCAGTTCTACCTTACAAATCCAGCTAGCCCAGAGGATGTACACTGGTACAGATAGGAATTGGAAACACAGGGAATCCAGGTCAGATGATCCCTTCAGGACCAGTGGTATGAGTGGTGATACCGGGAGGATGGAAGGAAGATGGGGTAGAAAGGGGGAACCTATCACAAGGATCTAAATATAACCCCCTCCCTGGGGGATGTACAACAGAAAAATGGGTGAAGGGAGATGTCAGACAGTGTAAGATATGACAAAATAATAATAATTTATAAGTTATCAAGGGTTCATGAGGAAGGGGATGCAGGGAGGGAGGGGAAATGAGAAGCTGATCCCAGAGGCTCAAGTCGAAAGTAAATGTTTTGAGAATGATGAAGGCAACAAATGTACAAATGTGTTTGACACAATGGATGGATGGATGGATAGATTATGATAAGAGTTGTATGAACCCCCAATAAAAAGATTTTAAAAAGAATAAAAATGCAGCCTTGATGGTGCCCAGCTATCAAAAGATACAGCATCTGGGGTCTTAAAGGCTTGAAGTTAAAAAAGCAGCTATCCAACAGGGAAGTAAATAAGTCCACATGGAAGAAGCACACCAGCCTGTGTGATCATAAGGTGTCAACAGGATCATGTATCAGGTATCAAAAAATCCAAAACAAGCAACTATTCCAATGCGAATGAGGGGGGTCGGAGTGGAGACCCAAAGCCCATCTGTAGACAATTGGATATCCCCCGACAGGAGGGTTTTAAGGAAGGGATGATTCAACCAAGGTGCAAGATAGCACCCACGAAACACACATCCTTCCTCTAGTTCTTGACTGATTCCTCCCCCTGCCAACACCATGACCCAGGTCTACCTGACAAATCTGGTTAGACCGAAGAAAACACATTGGTAAAGATAGGAGCTCTCAACACATGGAATTCAAGAGAGAGAAACCCTTCAGGAACAGTAGTGGAAACAGTGGTATCATGAGGGTAGGGGATGGTCGGAGAGGGGAGGGGGAGAAAGGGGGAATCCATCACAGGTTGGACATATAGCCCCCCAACTCCACCCCGAAGGGAATGAATAACAGGAATGTGGGTGAAGGGAGACAACAGTGTAAGATATGGAATAATAATAGCAACATATAATTGACCAAGATTCATGCGGGTGGGAGGGTGAGAAGGGAGGGGGAAAAAGAGGAGCTTATACCAAGGGCTGGGGTAGAAAATGTTTTGGAAATGATGATGGCAACATATGTACAAATATGCTTGATACAATTGTTGTATGGAATGTTATAAGAGCCCCCAATAAAATTTTTTTTTAAAGAAATTAAGATGTTTAGTAAAGCTCTGACTAAGGTGGGGGGAGGGAGTTGCAGCCTTGGATGAAAAGGGTTTTCTATTCTCCGGGAGAAGCAGGAAGCATGAGAGTCAGGGCTCAGAGGTGATATGGAACGTGTGGCTAATTGCCTCCATGAGCCACTGATGCCTTTGCCACAAAGTCGGAGGAACTAGACAGTTCTTACCATACTGAGGATTTTTATCAAAGCTTCCGTAGACACATTCTGATGAAAGGGGAAGAAATGTGGAACAGAGTTTAAAACTCTCCTGGATTCCAAACTTTCTGGACGCATGAGGACTGGTTAAACACCTGGAACTATTGCCCTGGGTTAATCTTGATAACTCAATCCAAAAACCACTCCCAAAATTTTAAAACTACTAGTTTAACTTAACACAAACGGTGTCTGGCTGGAGCACTACGCACTTGTAAGAACTATCCATACGGCATCAAAGCAACAACAGAAACTCAAAAGATAACCTTAGTGGCTAGCAAGTGTGTTCATGAAGGAGGAACAATTCATCAAAAGGATGAGAATGGTTGCTCAACTTGGAGAATGTAATCACTGTCCCTGAAGTGTACACATAGAAACCTTAATTGGTGTTTATTTTAGTATGTATACAAGGGAGTACCCCCCCCCAAAAAAATAAAACCGGAATTGCGCTGGGTGGAGCTGAGCTTTCATACTCACATTTTTCCTGGGAGGCGAGTATCAAGCAACTCGCTCTGAGTTAGTGCACCCAGGGGTGTCGCCTGGGTAATGTCTCTCTGGTCACAGGGAATTTTTTGATAACATCAGTTTCACTCAAACCTTGTTTTTTGTGAAGGCCAATTTAAGAGAACAGCATGAGGCTGTGAAATTTTCTTTCCTGCTCAGGAAAAATTCCGCAGAAACAGTTGTGATGTTGAACACAGCTTACAAGGACAGTGTTATTGGAAAAACCGTGTACACGTGGTTTTCTCATTTCAAAAAAGGTGAAATGTTGATTGATGACAAACCTCATTCTGGACCTCCATCAACTTCCCAAATGGACAAAAATGTCAACTCATAGTGCATTTGGAATTCGTTCCACCGGGTCAGACTGTTAATCAAGATTTCTAGTTAGGGGTTCTGAAAAGATTGCATAACAGTGCAACCAAAAAGACCTGATTTGTGGCAGTGAGGGACTGGTTTTGCCACAACGCCTCTGCTCACACAACCATCTCAGTTCTCCAGTTTGGGGCAAAAAACAGCATGCTTCTTATGCCCCCCACACCTGACTCACCTGTCCTTACTCTGTGCAACTCTGTGAGACTTCTTTTTGTTTCCACAAATGCAGAGGGACATGAAAGGACAACGCTGTGACGACATAGAAAAGGTGAAGGGGGGAAAAAGAAAGAGGTGCTGTCAGCCATCCAAACAGGTAAGTCTGAAAAATGTTTCCAAGAATGGAATCACAGATTTGATAAATGTATTACGTGTAATGGAGAGTACTTTGAAGTGATAAAGTTTTTTGTAAAGAAACAAATGTAAATACATAGTCTTGGACAAAAATTCTGGTCTTTGGGGGGATGTGCCCCCTTGTATTCTCGACAACAATGAAATAAAATGAGCAGGGGAATCTTATAGATCACAGTTTTATTCTGCACCTGGGGGGTCACCATGAGTCAGAATTCACTTGAAAGTAAAGGAAATTTTTAAAAGATGACAGCCTCAGAAACTGCCGGAGACCTTCTACTCTGTCACGTGGGGCTCATCTGAGTAGTTGACTTTCAACAGTGGATTTGGGTTTGGACACCCTTGAAGACTGAACTGCCGTGGCATCGCTATGGCTCGGGGAGGGGGAGGGGACAAAGAGGAAGATTACCAGTGCCTTACTTTCAGGCAGACCCAAGGTTTCCAGCATGACACTTAAGCACCCTCCACACCAGCAAAAACACCAACACAAAATAACAAATGTGGCTGTGGTCTGCCTTTCAATGCTTCCCTTGTCTGCGCGTGACCCTTGTCTTTTGCCCACACATTCCCTGGGGTGGCGAGGCCTATGTGAAGAATCTAGGTTCTCTTTTTCCCACTGCCCCTCTTGTTCTATCGGCTTGCTGTCCACCTTACTTCATTGCACCTTGCTGGCACTGTCAGGTAAGCATTGGACTGCTAACTGAAAGATTGGTGGTTCAAAATCACCAGCTGCTCCGTGGGGGAAGGTTGAGGCTACCAGCTCTTGCAAACATTGACAGCCTCAGAACCCTCATAGGGTCATATTATAGGAATCAAGGTATGGCAGTGGATTCGGTTTGGTTTAAATTAAAGTGGTCTCCCTGATAACTTAGGCCACTGATGCCCTTGATGTTTATAAATGTTGGAACTGAATCTAAAAAGGATAAGTAATTTGGCTCAAAGTCTTGGAAGAATGGAAGTCTAGAATCCAATTCCCATTTTGTTACTTTTCCCTCTGCTACTTGCTGCTTTTCCAGTAACCCTGACCTCTGAATTATTTCATCTTCTACAGAGAACAGGACTCTCACATAATCAGTACATTTGGATTTTGGCATAGTAGATACCTACCACAACTGTAAGATACCTTACCACAGACGTGGTGGCTGGAAACATTTTAAACATATCCTCCGACCGTTCTGGAGGTCAGAAGTCCACAACGGCTCTCACGGGGCTGCAGTCTAGGGCGGTGCTCCTTCCATAGTTCTAGGAGGAAACATATTTCCTTGACTTTTCCAGACGCTGGTGGCTACCTGTATTCTTTAGTTTGTGACTGCTTCCTTCATATTCAAGGACAGCATCACACCTCTCTCTCTCTCTCTCTCTCTCTCACTCGCTCTCTCTCTCTGACTCTGCTTCTCTCAGCCTCTGTTGCATGGCCTCTTCTTGTCTGTATCAAATCTCCCTGTCTTCATTTATAGGGACATTCGTGATTGTATTTAGGGGACTACTCAGATAATCCGGGATAATCTCCCCATCTCAAAATACTCAGAGAGCAGTTTCTTTTGCCATGTGAGTTAGCATTAATAAAGTCCAGGGATTTAGCTCTAGATAGCTTTAGGCCAATATTTAGTCTACAATATATGATGATTAGTTAAATAAGTTAAATAAAATAAATATAAATGGCTCAAAAACTATGGCCGACATGAAAACATGGAGAAAAGTGGGGTTAAAATAGTCCTGAGAAAACCTAATTCCCAGGTAAAATGAAATGTTTACAATTTTTGTTGTTGTTTTATTTGGATCATAGTTCTAACAAGGCGATAATGATTTTTTAAATCATTTTATTGGGGGCTCCTACAACTCTTATCACAATTCATACAGACATCCACTGTGTCAAGCACATTTGTACATTCGTTGCCCTCATCACTCTCAAAACATTTGCTCTCCACTTAAACCCTTGGTATCAGCTCCTCATTTTTCCCCTCCATCCCTGCTCACCCCTCCCTCATGAACCCTTGATAATTTATAAATTATTTTGTCATATCTTATACTGTCCGTCATCTCCCTCCCTTCACCCACTTTTCTCTTGTCCATCCCCCAGGGAGGAGGTTATATGTAGATCCTTATAATCAGTTCCCACTTTCTACCCCACCCTCTCTCCACCCTCCAGTATCACCACTCTCACCACTGGTCCTGAAGGGATCATCTGACCTGGATTCCCTGTGTTTCCGGTGTACATCCTCTAGTCTAGCCAGATTTGTAAGGTGGAATTGGGATCATGATAGTGGGGGTGGGGAGGAAGAATTTAAGAATTAAAGGAAAGTTGTATGTTTCATTGTTGCTACACTGTACCCTGACTGGCTCATTTCATCTCCATGACCCTTCTGTAAGGGGATGTCCCATTATCTACAGATGAGCTTTGGGTCCTCAATCTGCATTCCCCCTCATTTATAGTAGCATGATGTTTTCTTCTTTGATGCCTGATACCTGATCCCTTCCACACCTCATGGTCACCCAGGCTGGTGTGCTTCTTCCAGGTGGGCTTTGTTGCTTCTGAGCTAGATAACCACTTGTTTACCTTCAAGCCTTTAAGACCCCAGATGCTATATCTTTAGATAGCCATGCACCATCAGTTTATTACCACATTTGCTTATGCACACATTTGTCTTCAGTGATCCTGTCAGGAAGGTGTGCATCATGGAATGCCAATTCAATAGAACAAAGTGTTCTTGCATTGAGGAAGTACTCGAGTGGAGGCCCAATGTCCATCTGCTGCCTCACTACTAAACCTATAAATATATGCATGTAGATCTATTTCCCCGTCATCATATATAAATATATTTACATATGTACATGCCTGTATTTAGACCTGAAAAAATATTTTTGACATAAAGAGGAAGCTTTTAACATAGACTGAATATTACTATTTTACAATAGACTAAAAATCACATCTAATACTATTAATAGTATTAGATGTGCTCACTGAACTATGACTATATAAGAAATATTTTATATTCTTTTAAAGTGCATCACGAAGTATGTAAGGGTAAGATAACTTTCCTTCAGCTTATATGGATCAATATAAATGCTTCAGCAAAACGTGGATTTAGTGATGAAGCAGGAAGGAAGGATGGGTGATCTATTACCTAAAATCAGCCAGGGAACACCCAGTGAATCCCAACAGACCAATTCCATTGCAAAGAGGAACTGCTATGAGTCAAGTGCCAACTGAACGGCTGCTGACAGAAACGCTAGTGAAGCATAGAAATAGCAGCTAACGTGAGTGATGGAAATGTGGGGGTTCATTACACCATTAACTCTACTAACGAAAATTCAAACTGTCTCTATTTTTAGACATAAGTTGTCTTCCCTGCCCCCGGCATCTCAGCATTGATTATAAGGAGGGTAAACAAGCTGGAAGTGAATAAGCCAGAGAAGTAAGGCAGAGTGATAGTTGGCCTGTGTCTCTAGGGTCTCGTGGGCTGGCTGCTTGGTAAACATTGCAAAAGAAATCTTGGGATTGACAAAAGAACCCATGGGAACATTTGATGTTTGGGTGTTGATGATATTTCTGTTTTGCAATCCCCTTCTCCCTTTCTCTTTGTGATCTGATACCCAGTAAAGGCTTCCTCTCCCCAGTGAGGGAGGAAAGGGAATGTAAAACCACTGACCCGTCCTTCCCAGAAGTAACACTAGGCTTGACGTCATTCATTAACTCATAAAATCCCTGCCCTCCCATGGACCTTTTCCTGTGCCAGTCTATGAAGAATCCTTAGAGACCTTACACAATCCTTGGTAATGTTTAGTATCAATATATGATCAATTATCAATATACGATCAATATAATTATAAATTGCCTAAGTATAAAATTATGAGTTCATATGAAGACTAACAAAATTGTTTTTGTAAAATCTTTCTACCTTGAATGACAGAAGTACTTGTAAATGAGGGGGTTTTTTCCTACTCATGTTCCTTTAACTACTACCCTACTCCCAGAAAAGTAATTTCTACTTATGAAGATACTGTAACTAAAATAACAGAAAAACTGACAGTCAGCAATGATAAGAACACCAGCAGCAATGAAAACAAGAACGCCTACTGATAGCACATGTAGAGGAACCCCTGTGCTTCAAGAGTCAAGGGAATGATAACAGCTCTGGCTGTTTGAATTAGACAGACCAACAAGTAAATTAGCATAACGTTTTAGCCCTGTAGGCACTGATACATCTAAGCTGGAATCACAAAAAAAAGCTTGTCTTGTATAGCTAACTACATATACATTAGGGATAATTTTAAAGACTCTACTGAAACATTGAACAGAAGCTTTATTGACAGTCATTGTGGTGTCACCCTATGTGCTGTGTGTCACCTTCCCATGCACCACTCTAGAGATGCCACTGGTCCACCCAGAGTGCCTTCAGTGGGTTTTCCAGAATGCCGCCAGAGGGTACCTCAAAACAAACCAATATGATCTCGTCTCCTCAATGGCTTCACCTTGAAAAGCCACGCAAGACCCTTCATGACCCAGCCCCCCAAAAGTTGAGCAGTAAGCTTCCCAAGAAAGGAAATTAAGCCCCCAAGAAATAAGAATAAAGATAAAGAGGCCGTGTTTGCATGCCAGCCCAATGGAGAATCACATAATAAACAGGAGCTGGAAGTTAATCTTCAGCTATTAATAAAATAGCTAATAAAATCCAGTTTGGAGTGCTTAGCAAATAACTCCTCAATATTTAAGGAGCCCAGTGGTACCACTGTTAAGGTCTTGACTGCTAACCTGAAGGATGGCAATTCAAACCTACCCAACAACCTTACGGGGAAAGCCCGAGAGAGCTGCTCCCTTCAGGATTACAGCCACGAAAACCCTATGGGACAGTCCTACCCTGTCACCAGGGGTCACGGTGAGTTGAAAATCTACTGGACCGTACCTAACAACAACCGCCAAGCATTTAATTGCAAATTAATATTCTGATTCAGAAAGTAATTAACATCAACAAACACATGAAGCAATGCTCACGATCATTAGCCGGCTGGGAGATACAAATCAGAACAATGATGAAACATACCTTACAGAAAACAACAAGTCCTGGAGAGAGTGCAGAGATTGGAAGGCTCCTATACTGCTGGCGAGTCTATAAATATGCGCAACCACCGTGCAAAGCGATATGGCAGCACCTCAAACAACGGCAAACAGAAATCCCATAAGATCCAGCAATACCTCTGCTGGGTGTGTTCCCTAATGAAGTAAGAGCCATAACATGGGCAGACATGCACACCCATGCCCGTCATGGCACTGTTCTCAATAGCAAGAAGTTGGAAACAGTCCAAATGGCCATCTGTAGAAAAATCGAGAAAGAAACTTTGGTACATCCACAAAATGGAAGACGATGTCTCACTAAAAATCAGTGATGAAACCTCTAAACAAGTTCATACAGAGGGACCTGGAGAACACTATGCTGAGTGACGTTAGTCCACCACAAAGGGAAAACTACTGTATGAGACCACTACTATAAACCAAGGTAAAAAATGTTCACTGCAGAGAATAAACTTTGGAAACTTCCAAGGGAGGGAAAGCCAGGATGGGAAGATGGAGCCGTGAACTAGAAGGTTGACAGGCACTGACTTGAGTGAAAAGGAGGGAGAAGAAAGACTGAAAGAGGCTAGGATATGGGGTCGAGAGGTGAGTGATCTGAACCGCTGAATGCAACATAAAACCCCCACCTAATTCACAATTTCAAAAATCATTTTTAAGAAAAGGAGGTAATTAGTGACATTGGAAAAAATGTTAGATGTCCTTCTTTTTAAAATATAAAATCAAAGTTTCTAGTATTACAACAGGATCAAATGATCTGGAGTTCCAAGGAGCCTTGGAAAACTCCGCACGCATGCATGCCAGAGCAAAGTTTTCCTTTCATCAAAGGTATAAAGCCACACAAACAGATATTTTCTTTTCTTTTAATTAATAATTTTATTGGGGGCACTTACAAATCTTATAGCAATCCATAAATCAATTGTTTTGGTATCAGCTCCTCTTTCTTTCCCTCCCTCCCCCACCCACTCAGCCTTGTGAATCCTTGATCAATTATGTATTTTTGTTGTTATTTCGTGTCTTACACTATCTGTTGTCTCCTTCCCTGCATATTTCTGTTGTTCATACCTCTGGGGGGTGGGTTATATATCCAACCATGTGATGGGTTCCCCCTTTTCCCTCCTTTCCCCCATCCCGCCATCACCATTCCCTGCCCTCATGATAGCGCGACTCCCACTACTGTTCCTGAGAGGTTTCTCTGTCCTGAATTCCATGTGTCGAAAGCTCTTGTCTGTACCAATGTGTGTACTCTGCTCTAGCGGGACTGGTAAGGTAGAAGTGGGTCATGGTATTGGGGCTGGGGGGGGGAGGGGGGCGGGAAGCAATCAGGAATTAGAGGAATGCTATGTGTTTCATCGGTGCTATAATGCACCCAGGTGGAATTGTCTCTTCCTTGTAACCCTTCTAAACAGATATTTTCATGGAAAACCAACATACCTCCAGATAACAAAATTAGATCATTTATTCACAAATCACTCATCTGCTCACCTCCATCCACCCTCACCACCACCACCTCGCAAAACGTTCTCCTGTTCTTGAAGGCTTAATTGGATTTGGGAGATTAAAGTGCATGAAACAAATAAACAAAAAAGTAAACTCAAATAATTTATTTGAAATGATTATCCAACAGTTATTTATCCCAGGTACTTGGCTTACTCCTAAAGGCAGTCTTAGTTGCTAATAACTGTGTCTTCTCTGCGTCCAGTTTGCTGCGCCTTCCTGGAAGTAAACAGGCATGAGATTGAGACTTTATTAAGGAGTCGGGCTTGTTCTCTCTCTTCTCTGAACAGTTATATACTTACTATCTACACTCTTCCATTAGAAATGACAATACACTCATCTCAATTGTTCATTCCCTTTCTTCAAAATGTCTTTGCATTAAAAAGAGAGCTTCGTAAGAACCCTGCCAATCTACAAGATTCCTGGTGTCCTGTGTGAATCCCAGTATGGTCTGGCACACGGAAAGACCTAACAAAAACTTTTGCTGCATAATTTACCAACTGGTATGCTTCTCAATTTAGATGATCACTTGTCACATGCACAGGAAGAGAAGGCAAACAAAACATGTACGTGTGTGCACGTATTTACATGGTGCATGTTATGTTCCTATATCTTAAAAGTTTGTTATGTTAACTGCCATGGATTCCTGGTGAGCCATTCACAACCAAGCAAAATGCTGGCAAGTCCAGTGTCATTCCCATAACCAGTTATGGATTGGACATAGGGTTCTCAAGGGCTGATTTTTGTTTTGTTTTGTTTTCCAACAGTTTGATGGGTATATGTGTTGGTCTTGGTTGACTAGAGAAACAAATACATGGAGACTCATATGTGAATAAGAAAGAGCTTTATATACAAGAACAATTGAATACTGGGAAAACATCCCAGCCCAGTCCAGATCAAATCCATAAGTCCAATATTAGCCCATATGTCCGATACCAATCTATAAAGTCCTCTTCAGACTCATGAATCACATGCAATGCTGCCGAGTGCAGGAGGATCACAGGTCAGTGGGTTGGAAGTCTTGTGGATCCAGTGGCCTTGTAAGCATCTCAGCTCTGGCAGGGGTCTCTACGTGCGTGTCTCCTCCCATTTTCAGCACAGGGTCTATCAGCATAGCCCCATGTGTCTTGTCAGCTGAAAAAGAAGTGTCTCCCACCTCAAGATTTCCCAGAATCCTCAGGGGAAGGCCACGCCCACACAGAGGCCTCATTGGCTATGACTCGATTGACAGACTAGACTCCACGCCTTCACTCTGAATCCTTTCAAATCCCAAACTGACACCAGATTATGTGACTACCACAGCATATAATTCACATATCATGCAATTCAATAGCTCAATCACATCAAGACGCGCTATATAATCGTCAACACTCTATGATAACATTTTCTTCATTCTTGTGCTCATCATTATTTCCCCCAACCTCCCCTGCCATACCCCCAGGAAACCATTAACCCAGTCATTGTCTCTATAGAGTCACGTGTCCTGGATTTCATATATAGAAAAACATTAAAAACTAAGAATAACAAAGTAAAGCAGATAAATGCCTCAACTGTAAAGAAGAAAAAATTTGAAAACTAGAACAAATTTAAATTGAGGATAAAGGAAACTAAATGTTAGTTTGCTAAATTTTAACCCAACTGCGTCTGCACAACCCACGCTTCAATGCACTCTGCATGTTAGCAAGGCAATTCCCATCCCTGGTCCGTGGTCAGAGGTGACTCATTGGGGACTTAATCCACATGTATTTCCCCTTTCACTTTTGTTTTAAACTAAAACAGCTTTAAAATGGGGTAACCTGGAGATCAAACGATAAGATATTACGTTTTGACCTGCCCTCATCTGCCATAATGGACTTAGCGATGCTCTGTTTGGGCTTTTCACATCCCTCAACTACGGTCCGAGGGGATTCACTGGAGACTTCATCCAGGTGTGGACCCTGAAAATGGATTTTAGGCTTCCATTGTCATCAGTAGCCATCTGCAAACAAGATGTTCACAATTTAAGCTTTGATACCATTCCCTCCTTTAGATACAGATTATATTATTTTAAATCCTTGAATCACACAGGCTGGTGTGCTTCTTCCATGTAGACTTACTTGACACCTCACTTAGATGGCTACTCATTTGAAAACAAGCCTTTAAGATCCCAGATGCTATTCTTTATGATAGCCAGGAACCAAATAGTTTCTTCACCACCCTTCGCTACAGCACCCAAATCTTCAGTGATCTCTTCATGAGGGTGGTCATAGAGCAGGACCATGTAATAAGAACTGATTGTTTTTAAAGTGAGGCTAGAATTAAGTGAAAACCCGAAACCCATTCATTCATCTATGGCTTATATATGTATCTAGTTCACCGTAGAGGCATCATTGTCATTTTATGTTGGAAAACATTATCAGTCTTTCCCTGGGGGCATCGCGTCCATTGAATGGCTGATTTAGGGATGTAAATCACTGCAGGACTTTTCCGTAGCCCATCTTAGCTTGGAAGCTGGGGTAATTAGTTTATTGTGCCAACCTGGCCGATAAACACATGTGGGATTAATTGAAGGGCAGAGAGATAAATGGCTCAGCAAGCCTCGCCTTTCTTGTTTCTTGCTCTTTGGTCATCGGACCAGTGTGCGGCTGCCTTGCTTGTTCTTTGACTCAATTTGCAAGCTACACTACCTGTGGGACACCTGACCCGTGGACTGTGTCACTGTAATTTGAGGTTCCTTCAAGACCTGCTTCGCCACACCATTGGAATTTACATCTCTTGAGCTGGGGACTGTCAGACCCTGTCATCTGGCTGACTGTTGGTGACCTGCCTGTGCCCAGATAGCCTGAATTGCTCTACAGAGGACTACCTGGTGGCCCTCAAGACTTGAAGGACTGCCAGTGTCTCACAACTGTCTCACGGGAGTGAGTTGCACTGAGCCATTTGCACTGCTTTGTAATTTAATTAACTGATTATTTCTTATGTTATCATTCTATCTGTATAAATATATATAAAATTACTAGCATTCTGGTTTTGTTTCTCTGGAGAACGGTCTAGCACAGAAGCTTCACTGAAGCTTACTCAGCATCGTAGCAACACACAAGCCTCCACAGATAGAAAGGTGGTGGTTGTGCATAAGAGTCATTGGTCGGAAATTGACTTGGGTCTACCTCGTGGAAGGCAAGAATTCCACCAAGGAATCATGATAGACCTTACTTCAATTAAGCCCTAAAGCCTCAAAGAACTAAAAAAGAAAAAAAACGTTCCCATGAGCAGGACTCTGGTTGCTTATACGCCTATATTCAATTACCATTAATGTTTTATGAGTATCTTATATCATCTTTGCCATAATGATCAAAAACCCAGCATGTAATGTACTTTGAAGAGCTGTGGAGATGTTCAGGGGACTTCCGTTGTGTGAACCTAACCCAGTCGACAATCATCACAGCAACATTCAAGTTGAGCAGTCCCTATAAGACAACAGCACCAAACTTCTGCAGAGAAGTTTAAGGACTGCCTGCAGAGTAGTCCCCTAGTGAAAAAGCCAAGCGAACACTCAGGAAAGTTCCTCATCAGGAGAAGCCCAAATACAATTACTTGGTCACTTGTATAGTCAGGGTCTCAGCCCTGGCCCATAAGCTGTATGAAGGGGCCAGTGCAGACTCATGAAAAGTATCATAAGCAGAGACCCAAATTAAGAAGCTCGGGCAAGAAAGGCTGGTGTTGAGCACGTGTTGTAATGCATTTGGTAATGTGAAAGCAAATGCCTATGTTTTTGCAGGTTTCATTGGAATGTCTGGCATGAGAGGGAGGTGGGGGTGCAGAGACTGCCTCGCGGCTATTCTTCAGACTGAATAACTCCAAGGTGTTGTTTTTGTCTTTGCAACTTTAGCCTATGGGTCAACTTGAAATAAAAACAAAAAAAATTGGAAAGGGGCCCAAGGAATTTGAGGCCAGATCCCTGGTCCACCAGGTATATGATTTGGCAAGTTGTTTCATCTCTTTGGATCTGAACGTCTTCATTATAAAATGACAGTTGCTAGCAGCAGTGTAATAAAATTCTGGAGGCAGATTGCCTAGATACAAATACTGGTTCTTCCACTCACTAGCTGTTGGACCTGGTTCCTTGTGCCTTAGTTTCTTAAGATATCAAATAAAGATTAAAATATCGAATTAAAATATGCAGTGAAGATTAAATGAGCTAATGCTTGTGAAGCACTTAGAAGTATATCTGGTACATTGCAATAAATGAATGAAAATTAGCTTTTACTAGTATTATATTTCTCTTTTGAAAAACAGCCCTAAAGATTTGGAAACATTTCAGAAGTATTATCTTCCATAAAGCTTGGTCTCATTAAAAAAAAATAAAAGCTTGCTGTCATCTTTAAAAGGCAAATAACATGCCACGAGTTTTAATGATTAGATCTATTTCATATAAAGTGTAAAGCTTTACTGTAAGTTTTTTCATAAAAACTTTATAAGGGGAATGATCTTCATGGAGCTGATTGATCAAGCCATCCATAGAGCATTCCTACTGCCAAGTAAAGTCAAAATCAAGTTTTGAAAACATGCAGCTAAGTGCTTTGAGTCTTTGGAGAGGTTATATTTTTAGTTCATTTCCAAGCTCCAATAATTGAGATTGCTCCAGGGAAGCCACCTGACTGCTATCTGTTGACATGTCTGTCAAAGTAGGACGTGATGTCTGAGATAAAGC
>NW_022103902.1:1754711-1755880 GCF_000313985.2 Echinops telfairi | reverse complement strand
TTTTGGTATTCCTCAGGGATTACTTCATTCCTTTTTTCCCCTTGCTGCTCTGTTGCACGCCCTCAGTGTTTTGCCCCGGTGTGGTGGGGTCAGATCGGGCACAATTTCCACACTGTGTCTCTGGTGTTGCCCCATCGCACTATGGGTCAGTGAGGGATGTCGTGTCTCGTAGTGGGACCAGCCCTATGGTCCTCTCTGTACATTGGCTGCTCTGAGCACGAATATTTTCCTGAGGGCTTGGTGGGCCAGGATGTGTTCCACTCTCTCTCCTTCCCTCTTCTTTGCTCTTGTGTGCTCTGATCAGATGCACCCCTCTCCCTGGCTATAGCTTCAGTGCTGTCCTCTGAAATGAATTATTCTGGGGGGAATGGTGGTAGTGTCCACATAATTGGCATTGGGGCTAGCTCCTCAGACCACTCTATTGGTTCCCTGCTTCATGCACTTATGTTGCATTCATGTTTTGGAGCACCGAGTTCAAGTCTGGTCCATCTGCCCTCCAGTGGAGATGTAAACAACACTCTTCCCTTGGGTCAGTTAGTGCCCTGCTCCCCACTACCCATATCTTTTTTTTTTTCCCTTTCTTTTCCCCTGCTTTTGAGCTGGTTGCCATATGTATCCCTGGGTTGGGTCTGGCCCCTGCCATAGTACCTGGATCTCACCCCAAGAATGTATGTACACAGTAGCTTTTCTGGTGTGCCACGTTTGCAATTTTTAAGCTTACCTCAGGGGACTCATGTTGTATTTGTCATTTTGTGCTGAGCTTACTTCGCTGTGCATAATTTCATCCAGGTCTGCCCATGCAGCGACATGCTTCATGTGTTCATCACTGATTTTTTAGGGATGTGTAGTATTCCATCGTATGTATGTACCACAGTTTTTTAATCCATTCGTCCACTGATGGAAATATGGGTTGGCTCTAAGTCCTTGTAACTGTGAACTGTACTGCGATGAACATTGGAGCACAGATGTCTGGCCTTGGTTTGTTTTTTGCCTCTTCTGGGTATGTTCCCAGTAGGGGGATTGCTGGGTTGTATGGTAGCTCGATTTCCATCTATTTTAGATATCACCAAATCGATTTCTATAATGACTGCACTTACCTACAGGTCTACTAGCAGTGGACAAGAGTTCCTATCTAACCACAACCCCTCCAACACGTGTTGCTTTCTGAT
>NW_022103902.1:1751257-1752368 GCF_000313985.2 Echinops telfairi | reverse complement strand
TCTGAGGGACAGTGAACTGGCCCCCTGTTTTAAAAGTTTGAGGACCCCTGATATCGAGTCTTCCAGTCCACAAGCATGGGATATTCTTCCATTTGTTAAGGTCATTCTTGCTTTCTTTTAATAGTGTTCTGTAGTTTTCCTTGTACCCATCTTTTGCTTTTTTTTTTTTTTTTTTTCAGTCAGGCATATCCCTAGATATTTCAATTTGTGTTTGGCTATTGTGAAGTGTACTGCCTTTATGATCCCCTCTTCCGTGATCTTGTCCGATGTGTATAGCAGTCCGATAGACTTCTGATTGTTCATCTTGTATCCTGCCACTCTACCATATTCCTCTATTGTTTACAGTACTCCCCTTTGGAAGCTTTTGATTCTCCATATATAAAATCATATCGTCTGCGAATAACAATAGTTTCACTTTTTCCTTCCCCAGCCAAATCCCTTTGATGTCTTTTTCTTTGTCTTATGTTGTTAGTTAGGAACTCCAGTATGATTTTGAATAAGAGGGGACAAGGGACATCCTTGACTGGTCCCCTTTTTCAGTGGGATTGTTTTCATCTTTTCTACATTTCCTACCACGTTGGCTATTGGCTTATCATATAAACCTTGTGTTGTATTGAGGAATTTTCCATCCATTCCTATCTTCTTGAGTGTCTTAAACAGGAATGGGTGTTGGATATTGTCGAATGCTTTTTCCACATCTACTGATATTATCATGTGGTTCTTAGAATTTTTCATGTCTCTGGCAAATAATATCAATGGTATTTCATGTGTTGAACCATCCCTGCATCCCTAGTATGAATCCCACTTGGTTATGGTGAATTATTTGTTTTATATATTTTTGTATTCTATTGGCCAGTATTTTGTTAAGGATTTTTGCATCAATGTTCATTAGGGATATTGGTCTGTAGTTCTGAATTCTAGAGGGATCCTTCCCGGTTTGGGTATCAGAATTATACCAGCTTCATAGATAGAGTTTGGAAGTTTGCCATCTTCTATGTTCTGGAAGAGTGTGTGTGAGATTGGTGTTAGTTCTACCCTGAATGCTTGGTAGAATTCTTCTGTGAAGCCATCTGGTCTAGGATATTTTTTTGTTGTTGGTAATCCCTTGATA
>NW_022103902.1:1747639-1748787 GCF_000313985.2 Echinops telfairi | reverse complement strand
ATTCTTGTGGGATCCATGCCCGGTTTTGTTATCAGAGTTATACTAGCTTCATAGGAGGAGTTCAGGAGCTTGCTTTTTCTGTGTTCTGGAAGAGTTTGTGTGGGATTGGTGTTAGTTCTTCCCTACATGTTTGGTAGAACACTCCAGTGAAGCCATCTGGTCCAGGAGACTTTTTTGTTGGTAATCCCATGACAACCTTTTTTTATTTCTTCTATTGCTATGGGTCTCTTGAGATT
Organism: Echinops telfairi; assembly: GCF_000313985.2. NCBI lineage: Eukaryota > Metazoa > Chordata > Mammalia > Afrosoricida > Tenrecidae > Echinops > Echinops telfairi. Next base: position 1,748,551 of record NW_022103902.1, on the reverse strand, counting down.
CTTGACGTCCATTGGGGATAGTCTAGGGAGGGATTGTTTTTCCAAGAATTTGTCCATGTCTTCCAAGATGTTGAATAAATTGGAGTACAATCCTTCGTAGTACTGTGTAATTATTCTTTTGATTTCATTGGGGTCTGTTGTAATGTCCCCTCTTTCGTCCCTTGTTCTTGCTATTGAAATTTGTTCCCGGCTTTCTTTGGTTAGGTTTGCCAGTGGTCTGTCAATTCTGTTTATTCTTTCAAAGAACCAACTTTTAGCTGCATTAACTTCTCCAGTTTCCTTATTTTCCCTCTCCTGAATCTCAGCCATGATTTTTATTATTTCTTTTCTTTTGCTATTAATAAGATTGTCCTTCTCTAGTTGTTTTAAATTTTATGCCAGCATATAAATCATGGCTCTCTTCCTTTTTCTGATGTGCATGTATTGCTATGAAACTTCCTCTGATAACTGCCTTTGCTGTGCCATAAGTTTTAGTACATCATGTTCTCATTCTCGTTGGTTTCTAGAAATTTACTAATTTCATCTCTGATCTGTGCCAGTACACACACCTTTTGCAGTAGAGAGTTATTCATCCTCCAATTGTTTGCTCTTGTCGTCTTCGTCTTCCTTTTGTTGATTTCCAGCCTTATGGCATAGTGGTCAGAGAGAGAGGTCTGTATGATATCAGTGTGTTTACATCTATGTAGATTCGCCTTATGCCCCACCATGTGGTCTAACTTAGAATATGTGCCAAGTGGGCTTGAAAAGTGTGAATTTTTTGTATTTGGCTGAAAAGCTCTCTAAATGTCTATCAGATCAAATTGTCTAATTGTAGTGTTTAGATCTCTAGCCTCCTTATTGACTTTATTTCCCTGTGATCTATCTTTCTCCTCCCTACGCTCTTGTATTTCCTTTTTGTATATGGACTTTATC
>NW_022103902.1:1729535-1745946 GCF_000313985.2 Echinops telfairi | reverse complement strand
GAGGGATTGTTTCTCTAAGTGTCCATGTCTTCCACTTTGTTGAATTCATTGAAGTACAGGCCTTCATAGTACTGTGTGATTATCCTTTTGATTTCATCAGGGTCTGTTGTAATGTCCCCTGTTTCATCCCTCATCCTTCTATTGAAATGTGTTCCTCCCTTTCTTTGGTTAGGTTTGCTAATGGTCTGTGGATTCTGTAAATCCTTTCAAAGAACCAACTTTTAGCTGTATTAATTTTTTCCCATAGTTTTCTTGTTTTTCCTCTCATGAATCTCAGCCCTGATGACTTCTCCCTTCAAGGTTACAGGAAAGTAGAGAAAAACTTCTGGCAAACTTTCACATTTTAAGTTGCTGAAGTCACCTGATGTGGCGGTTTATGAAAGGGATGAAATGGGAGTGTTAGCTGACTCTCCTCCATCAGCAAGTTAGTGTTCAGCTGCCAAAGATTGGGACAAACAAGATTGTAACAGAGAATTAGGAGTTTTTAAAAATCAGTCATTATCTGCTTTAAATTGCAAGCTGATTAAGATGCACGTCCTTGGTTACCCTTTCCTGAGGACTCCTGAAATATCCTCAATGCCATGTTTTCCAGAGACCTTCCCTAATTGCCTCAGCTGAAACTGATTAATTCCTTCCTAATCAGAACTCTTAATGCATCATTAGAACCATAAATGTTGCCCTTCTTTTAGACTACTTGTTTTATAATTATATGTCTCATTTTCTTGAAGGAAGGAATTATGGATTTTTTAAAATCTTTCATGTGCCTATGGGAACTTCCTGTGTGTCATCAAGTCAATTCCAACTCTTAGTATGGTGACTACACACAACAGAATAGAACTGACCCATGGCTGCCCCGCCCACTGTCTTCAAGTCATTCTGCCTCGTATGAATCTCTAGATGGATAGTAATCCCCCCAGATCCTAATTTAATGTATAGGCTCAATTTTTCTATAATGAACAATTGTATGGAAATATTTCTCACTATTCTAATGCAAAAAAACACTTGGGATGGATTCAGATTTGTCTTACATTTTACTTTTAGTGTAGCTGCCTTCCCATTTATATATAATTAGGCTAGTTATCAAAAAAATTCCCAGAGTATGCAAGTATCAGAAGGAGGGAGAAACAACAGAAATTTTCTAAATCAATGGCAAGGAGAACTCATTTTGTAAACAAGCAGCCACCTAAGTGAGATGTCAACTAAGTCCACATGGAAAAAACCCACCAACATTTGTGCCCCAAGGTTTGTAAATTATATTAGCCAAAAACAAAGGAGGAAATATCAGAGCTTAAGCTGTGTGATTCTGGTTTTCAGAAGGCTGTGGATAACCGTGGAAGCATAAAACACATGTGCAAGATCTATACAGGAAATGAGCATCCGGTGGTTTCCCTCTAACCATAATTGAGGGATGGGAATAGACTGGTTACCAAACAAGGAGTATTGGAGAGATGGCCACAGGAGATCGAAATGACAAATCTGACTTGAACGGTTAAAACCTTTGTCACTTGATCTTTCATCTGGTTCCCCTTGAGCTTGATCTGGTTTTCAATATATTCTGGGGTTTTTATTATTGCCGTTTATCTCTGGTGTATTTGTCATTGTGGGTAGCCTTCTTGAATCTTTGTTCTGTGTTTTCAATATATGAAACCCAGGATTGATGAACCTATAGACAAAAATTAGTGTATGGGTTTATGGTAGGTACAGGGCTGGGAGCGAAGCGCATATCAAGGAGTTCAAGAAGGGAAAAATGTTTGGAAACTGATTGTGGTAGCGATTGTACAATACTGTTTGATGTGATTAAACTATGAAATGCTATGATTACTGGATTAACTCCTAATAAAATAGTTTGGATTAAATATTAAATTTAAAAATAAATAAATAAATATTGAAAAGTTAAAAAAAGAAAAGAGAAAACCATTTTGGAATTAAAGTTCTTAATTAGCTACCTTAGGTCATATTCCCTAGGAAAGAGATTTGCAGCAAAGATTTGCATCAGAATTTTATTATTTCCCCTTGGGAAGTGTTCCCAAGAGAATCTATAAAGGAGTAAAGGATGAAGGATTGGCAGGAGAGGATGAACTGTGATATAGTAACAAAGTCTCAACTGATGGCATGGGGAATTTGGAGACTGGAATATTCAAGTTGTTCCAAATCGTGGCAAAGGAGCTGGAACATTTTCCACATCATCTAGCCATTAGACAATGGCTACTTTCAAATAGGGAGCATGGCCTTAGGGAAGCTCCTTTAACCCACTTCCATTGAGCCAATTTTGATTCACAGTAGTTCTATAGGATAGGATAGGACTATTCCATAGGGTTTCTGAGGCTGAAAAGCTATATGTAAACCAACTGTCTTATCTTTCCTCCACAAACTGGTGAGTTCAAACAGTTGCTCTTCCGGTCCAGAATATAACCCACTGGGCCACCAAAGGCCCTTAAACTCCCTTAGGCTAAAAGTAATCCCAAAGAGGGCCTGAGTGCAAATAGCATCCAGCCATGAAAGAACTGATTCTGTACAAGTGAATAATTCAGGTACTGTGATATGGAGTTAACCTACATTGACCCAATATCTGTCTCTCAACAGTGCTTTGAAACATTAGTATCAGGGGCTAATTGAAGATAATATTAACTGAAGAGCTTTATGCAACAGGGAAATGATCTGTAATACTCTCTACCCAAAAAAAAAAAAAAGAAGACTCTCCACCATAAATTAACAAGGAGGTTTTGAAAGGGAGCCGAATATGGAGAAAAAAGGTATTAGATAGATAGATAGATCCAGGAATGGTTTTGGGACTTGTGCTAAATCCTAGTTCCAACTTAAGAACAATTAGTTCTTACATCATGGCCCCGCTCAATACTTGTCCTCAGGAAGAGAATGCACAAGCTATAGCAAAATGTAGTGAAGATATTAGAAGGTGCCCACCTATCAGATAAAATAGCATCTGGGGTCCTAAAGGCTTGTCTCCAATCAAGCAGCCATCTAAGTGAGATGTCAACTAAGTCCACATGGAAGAAACCCACCAACGTCAGTCACCAAAGGATTATAAGTCATATAATCTGAAGCCAAAGAAGGAAAGCGTAGCAGAGCCTAAATTGTGAGAATCTGGTTTGCAGAAGGTTGTGGATGACAGTGAGGGCTCAAGATACCTTTGTGAGATCTACCTAGGAACTAAGCCCCCACTGCTTCCTCCTTTCCGTAACGGAGGGGTGGGAAGACACTGGTCACCAAGCAGAGACCACCGGAGAGAGGACTATCGAAGATCGAAATGATCAACCTGACTTGACTGGGAACACCTTGTCAGTTGAGCCCCTCTCTGACGCACGTTGGGCCTGATCTGGTGTTCCACACTTTGTGTATTTTTGGTTTGGTTTGTTTTTGTTTATTCATATTGAGGTTTACCTCAGATGTATTTGGTCATTGGGGTGACCCTCTTGAATTGTTGTTACATGGTTTTCTGTTTTTCAGTCTATGAAACCCAGGATTGATGAACCTATAGGGGCAGCAAGTAGAATAAGGGTTTCTGGGGGTCCAGTCAGGGGGGTTGGAGTGAAAGGGAGCTGATGTCAAGGAGCTCAGGAAGGAAAAGGATGTTTTGAAACTGGTTGTGGTAGCAATTGAACAATATTGCTTGATGTGATTGAACTATGGAATGAAATGATATCTGTATTAGTTCCCAATAGAATGGTTTTGGAGGGAGAGAAGAAAACTGGTTTGGAAATTTAATGCAATACCTTTGACTAGTTCATACTTTTCCAAAAAATTCTCATGCTCTTCTCTCTCTTACTGGAGTTTATCTCCAACTGTTAATATTCTTGTACTAGAAGTAGGTTGAGGAGCCCTGGTGGCATAAAATGTCGCACTGCTCGCCTTCAAGTGCCGAGTTCTAAACCACTACCTGATCCTAGGGTCACGGTGAAACAGAATCAACTCGATGGCAGTGAGTGTGAGCTTCTGATGAGAGAAAGGCTGCTCTGACACCTTGGTGGCTTTTAAACAAAAGCAGAAAGGAAAATACAGCCTCGGCGAGCAGCCCAACGCTTACCCCATAGCACTACCAGGAGAGATGGCAGGCATTAGCTGTTCCGAAGCTGGCTCTCCCATTTCTTATGAGAATGTGCTTAAAGGGTTGTGGGGGACGGCTTCAAGATTTCCCCAGACACTTAACCCTTCTTTGTTTAACCCAGTGCAACACTGAGAGGCCTTTCCTTTCGATGAATTTTTTAGTTCATGCAAAAGCAACGATTTTTCACATGATTAACAAAGAGCAATTATTAGCACATGTACAGTCTGTTTGAACAATCAAGAGAGGAAAGGGGGGAGGCAGATATTTTTAAGTAATATAACTGCTAAAAAATTAAAGGACAATTTTCCTTTCCCCTAAACTCACTGGTTCTCAGGTTGTGAAGGAAAAATTGACAGAACCTGAAACTTAGTTGATTACTATCAAAAGATTGTGGAGATAGCTCACAAACTGTTAGAAAACGGTTAGAATGTATTCCTATCAATTCTCCTAAACCAATATCCAGGGAAGCTGCAATTGGTCTTTGCATCATCAGTAAAAGAAGTGGCACAGAATTCTTGAACTTGAAGCACTTTGTGAAAACTCTTCACTGCTTTCTTTTCAGATACCGAGAGTGTAAAAGATGACAAGTGCTTTTTAACATATCTTTTTAAATCTACTATCACTGTAAATAAAATACTTAGATATATAGTACAGGAAGAAAGTAGAAGATAAAATAAAATTTCCTCCCCTGTACTCTTCCTGTTGAGGTAGAAATTGAGGTGGCTTTTCTTTTGTTTTTCCACAGCCAATTTCAAAATGCTGGTACAGCAGAAACCTTTCATTACCATACAAGGTCACCTCAGATGCGCCAAGGTTTTACTGTGCAGTTACATGAAATAATGACTTTCTAGACAGAGCATCTGTGCTCATCTTGATTCATTTACAGCTCAAGCCAATGAAATCAGAGTTTTGATCTCATAAATATGACCCTTAGAGAATTGTTCAGTTACTTGGGCCTGTTCTACAAGTGAAGCCTGCTCTCACACCTTGACCATCTTTTTAAGCATGTGTACTGGTCGTAGAGAAATAGCTCAGTATGCAGTACAGATTATCAAGAGAAACCCATTCATCTTTCTTGGAAGAGTATTTGAAAGCACACATCCTGCTAATGCAAGGACACTCTAAATGACAGGTTTATAGAACGATAGGCTGAGATGGAAGATCAGCAGTTGAAATGCACCAGCTGCTCCGAAGGAGAAGGATGAGGCTACTGCCTATTTCTGTAAAGATTTCCAGCCTCAAAACCCCTGTATCGCATTGCTATGAGTCAGAATCAACATAGCGGTAGTGATTTTGAAGTGGAGGCTGAGACAGAATCTGAGCGATCACCGAGTAGGGTCCTTCAGTACAAAGATTAGAATCAGGATAGTTATATAACGTTTTCAAAGTAAAAGCTTAATAAAGTTTGAAATAAAACTTCTGATCATCTGAGAGTCATGTTCTTTAACTTTCCACTTTGGTGGGCAATATTATATTCAAAGAACGGCTATCCAGCAACAACAAAAAATACACACACAGGCAAACTTTCATACTGAGAAAGGGAGAGGCATGAGAGTAATTCAAATTTTCATTCTCTCTTAAGAGACTGCATCCTTAATGTACCATAAAATTTACTTTACATTTCCATCACTTTCACTTTCTTTGATATATCTTAAAGTAGCTGAGAAAACCTCCTCCATGCTCCCAAAATTTTCCCCTCTTCTCTCTCCTTCCGCCTCCATGATCTCTGAAGCCTTAATTATTTAAATCAAGTTGGTCTCTTGACGTTGTGTTTTGTCTTGGATTTGTTCATTATTTGGATTATTCACAATGAAAGATAGTTTGATTACTAACCCAACAAACAAGAAGTCCTACGTCACAGAAAGGAAGGGGAACATCAAGGGCATTGAGGCTATTTTCACAAGAAGAATTGCTATGAAATCATAGAAGCTATTATTAGACAAATATCTCAAAATGTGAACCTATGGTTTCTAGACATACTTTCCATCTAAGGCTACCGCATTTCTAAACATGGTGTTTCCCTTACCTGAAGAATTCTTCCATCTTCGATTTACGCTATGTCAAACTGGCATTTCTGGTATCCTTACGGGATTCAAATTATGTTCCTTTTCAATGCTGAGGAAATGTTCTACAGCTACCCGCTGATTGCATAGACATATGTGAACACGTTCGTTTGGAATAAACCCAAACATGTAGGAATTGGGACCCCAGTAGTAATACATTTGTATTTACCCTTGTATATATTTTCAACAAATGTCAGCAATATCCAATGGGGATAAAACTATCTTCTTCACAGAAAGTGCTGGGGCAAGTAGACATCCACATGTCAAAGAGTGAAGTTAAAAATTCATTCCAAATACATCAGGGACCGAAATGTAAGAGCTGCAACTGTGAACGAACAGGAAGAACAGTTAGAAATGAATCTTCGTGATCTTAACTCATCAGGAAACTCTAAAATGTAACACTTGAATTATTAAGCTATGAAAGAAAAAAGAGATGAGACTTAATCAAAATTTTAAGCTTTTAGACATCACCCAAAAAGTAAAACCATGAAATGGGAGGAAAATATTTGCAAATATTTTGAAGAATGAATTTACATATAAACTACATAAGGAACTCTTACAACGAATAGTAAAAGACAAAATATCTAAAGTAATGTAATAGTTCCATTTAGTGTAAAGACTATCATACAAATAGTCTATAGGCACATGAAAAGACGTTCAACATTATTAATCATTAGGAAAGTGTAATTCAAAACTACAATAAGATAATACTTATCTACTAAGACCATTAAAATTAAAAAGTAAGTACCAAATGTTAGCGAGAATGTGAGGAAATTGAAACCCTCACATGGTTATGATGCAATTGTATTATGAAGTGGTCTGGCCACTTTGGGAAGCAGTTTGTCAGCTCCTTGAAAGGTTAAGGTTAAGCATAAGAATTACCATGTGGCCCAACAATTTCACTACGGGCATATAGCCAAGAGAATTTAAAACATGTGTTTACCAAAAAACCTATACACACATATTCCTAGTAACATTACCCGTAAGAGTCAATGAGTAGAGATAACTTAAATGTCCATTAACTGATGAATGGATAAATAAAATGGAGTATATCCATATAGTGGAAAATCACCAAGCAATGAAAATTCGTGAAGTGCTAATGCATGCTCATATGGGTGAACCTTGAAAACATTATGCTAAGTGAAAGAATCCGTCACCATAAAAAACCCTGACGTATGATTCTACATGAAATGCCCAGATTGAGCCTATCCAAGGAACAGGTAAACTAGTGGCTGCCGCGATGTGTGAAGAACAGGGAATACGGAGTGGCTGCTAATGGTGCAAGACTTCTTTAGGGGGTGATGAAAATGTTTTGAAATTAAATAGTGGTTAATAGTTGCAGAACTCTTAAATTTACTCCAAACCATTTCATTTTACACCTTAAAAGGTGATGGTTAGCTTGTGTGGATTACATCATGACATTAAAGTTGTTACTTAAAAAAAGAACTGTTTACACTAATGCATTTGTCCCTACTATGCCAGTGGACATATCATTTTTATTAATATTACTGCTCTTCTGCTCTTAGTTCTTCCAGTACTGGTGATGCTAACAAGTAAGCCCAACACTGTACCATGCAAAATGACTGTGTAAAGAATTTTAGCACAAGTATGACTCGTAAGGACTGATACCGTGTTTCCCCAAAAGTAAGACACCCCTGAAAATAAGACCTACTTACAGTTTTGCCTCTCACTGAAATATAAGGCAGCCCCCCGAAAATAAGACCTCCCCGAACATAAGGCCCCCCCGAAGCTACCGTAACTCTGGACTCTGGACCGTAGCAGTGGGCGCCGCCGTGCAGCTCACTGTTGGCCACAGCGCAACTAGAGCAGACAGGAAGTATGAGTAAATGTACCATAGATTATGAGTAAATAGATTGTTGTACAGGGAAATCATGGTAGTAACAAGAAATTCTTGATACTGTAGGATTCAGTTTGTCTGGTTACGCTGGTTTGTGATGACAACTACTACTGTACCGTATACAGGTAATAAATTTCATTTTTTGTTGTTCAACAATCAATGTGTACCATATTCTTCTTCATGGAAAAATAAGATATCCCCTGAAAATAAGACCTAGCGCATCTTTGGGAGCAAAAATTAATATAAGACATTGTCTTATTTTCGGGGAAACGGGGTATTTCCGTGCAAATACAGGAACGCCGTGTGTCCTGGCACTCTCGGCGAGGAACTGTTCTACGTACACTAATTATCCAGGCAATGTATATTTAACTCAACACTAAAGCTTTAAACACTTACTTAGGATAGCAGTCTTTCTAACATCTGTGAGATACTTCTCTACCATCTAAAAAAGATGGCGATGTGCATACTGGCAATGTTGGGTGGTAATTTGGCATCACTATGAACCACCACCCATTCCATGGGAGAAAGATGAGGCTTCCTGCACTTGTAAAGCGTGACTGTCTTGGAAACCCACAAGGGCAGTTCTACCCTGTCCTATAGGGTCACTGTGACTCAGGATCAACTCGATAGCAGCTTGGGTTTGTTATTTTCAGAATGTAAGTTCCATGAGGACAAAGTCCACGTCTGTTTCCTTCTGCTTTGTATATCCTCGGCATCTTATCTGGTATCTGGTTTATAGTAGGTGCTTGGGAATAGTCATTGATGGACGGTGCCACTGGTCAGTAACACTCCTTAGTAACATCTGAGATAAGAAGAATACTGCTCTTTTGCAAAATGACCACAGCCTAATTATGCCCTTTTTGGCTCTTGGATTGACTTTGGATACTTTTTCTAACCCTCAAGACTTTAGCAATTATTTTCTGTCGTAATTTCAGTTCCTGTAGAAGGGAAGAACAATTATGATTCTCCCAAGTTCTGCCCCCTCTGAGCCCATACTTTCTTTACTGGCCCGTTCTCAGCTTTCTAGGTAGAAGGGTACCATCGATATAGCTAATCATCAAGGATCTCTGAAGGGCTTCAACATTTTTCCAGTACACCTTGGCAGCGATGTAAGCATTTTCCTTTTAGGTCAACTGAGATCATATTGGAATTTTCCAAAATGAACCTTGACCAAAACGAAAGGACTAGACTTGAAAGAGCATCCCAGGGGGGCAGTGGAAGACACGGAAATCCATTGGTTCATGTAACAAAGGGGTCTCTCCTGAAGCTCATGTCCACACAGGTCCAGTGCAGTGAGCATCCTTTTAGAGCGGTGGTCCCCTGGCCCCTAGAAGAGCTTTAAACTTTCCTCTATTGTCTAGGTATTTGCATAAACACAAAATCCAAACTCAAAAGGTACTGACTTCTTTTCCAAGTTATCTGCAGATTAGCATTACTTCCAGAAAAAAGCAAGATTGTGACCATCTTGGATTTCTGCCTCAAAAATTCACCCACCCTCAAGTCTATTCCAACTCAGAAGACCCTTTGAGGAGGAATTATAACTGCTTCTAGGCGTTTCTGAGACTGTCATTCTTCATGGGAGTGGAAACGCCCATCTTTCTCCTGGTATTTCTGACTAGTACAAACTAAATTAGATAAAACTAGAAGGTCACTAATTGGTGGGAAGAATTTACCACCTGGTGAGAAAAATATGTACTACTGGTCTATCAGGTTACATAACATCTGGGTTTTTGGTTTTTGTTTTAATAAGTCTGTCCTATTAAGAACGAGTGGTTATCTCAAGTAGAAAGCAAATGTTTTGAGAATGATGATGGCAACAAATGTGCAAATGTGCTTGACACAGTGGATGGATGGATGGATTGTGATAAGAGTTGTTCGAGCCCCCAATAGAATAGTTTTTTAAAAAAATAAGAAAAATTAATGATTATTTTTTTGTTTTGTTTTAACTTTGAGTGCACAAACACTTAATCCCTCAGATCAGTTAAATTACCACTGCAACTAGGAGTCTTTAAAAATATGACATGCAGACATACCTGTACTTAGTTCTTTCTCCAAACACAATGAGCTCCCCCAAATTACAAAATGGCCTCTAATTAGGGAGGGGGCGTCTATGCTATCAAGTTGTACTGCATTTAAATGTTCCAAGTAGATCGTCTCCCATGGTGTGTTCAACTAGAAGTGGTTAAAAACAGGAAGTTTGACAAGTCAACTTGAAAGCAGTGAAAACAGAGAAGATAATGAGGGAGATTCAGAAAAGCCAGAAACTGTTCACAGATGCGACACTTATGGAGTAGCTCCTAAGTGTCCCTATGTGAACCCGCTGGTGATGGAAAGACGATTGCAATATCCGGTCAAACCAGCACTAAATCAACAGAAAGCAACGCTAGGTAGTGAAATTAGCGATGCATGCTAATGTAAGTCTTTTCCATCGTATTTTTTTAATTCAGTAAAATGTTCAGACTCTTGTTAGCAAAATCCTGGAATCATTACTGTCTGACTCCATGATGGTAGCAGAATTATTTGAAAAACAATCATGCAAATCAGAAGGAAGTCTACCAGAATTCAAAGAAAGGTATAATCTGAAAGCCTAAGTAGAAATTGCTTCAAGTCTGTGCCCAAGCCAACATCAGACCCCCTTAGAGAGTAACAGACTAGGGAAGCGGTTCCCAACCTTCCTCCCTTCAATACAGTTCCTCAGGTTGTGGAGACCCCCCACCTCATCCATAAAATTATTTTTGTTGCTACTTCATAACTGTAATTTTGCTACTGTTATGAATCGGGCGACCCCTATGAAAGGGTTGTTCATCCCCCAAAGGGGTCGCAACCCACAGGTTGAGAACCCGCTGGACTAGGGTAAAAAAGAGACAGACAAACTCAAAAAACATCACTTCCTGTAACACATCTTTATGACTGAAAAATGAATAATAATTTTGAGGACAGAAATTAACCAGACTTTTAACATCAATATTAGTAATGTTGTCACTTCTCTAATATTTGCTTGCTGTATTTAGAGTGAGGTGTTTGATGGTAAATGATAGGTCAATAATTTACTGGTATGGATGCAGATTTACTGATTTACTGGTATGGATACAAATCTAGAGACACAGAACTGCAGGAGGGGTGAGGCCATAGCAGGAGCCGTCTCAAGCCCAAATGCCAAGGCAACCTTTGCAAATCCATCAGATGCCCCGCACCTCAGAGAGAGCGCTTGCTTCCTCGTGTCCAAAATGTGCTCACTACCCCAGGCAGTGTTCGGTCCGTTGTTTTCTCCTCCGGATTGTTTATCCTGCCTAGCTTATCTAGATAGACCTGCAGAGATAATAATGTGCACAAAACAAAGCAGCAAAAGAAAACAAAACAACAACAATGTTTCCTCCCCGCTCCCACTACCATGACTCGAATTCCACCTTGCAAGTCTGGCTGGACCAGAGGAGGTACACTGGTACAGACGGAACTGAAAATACAGGGAATCCAGGGCGGATAAGCCCTATAGGACCAGTGGAGTGAGTGGCGAGACAGGGAGTGTGGAGGGAGAGTGGGTAGGAAGGAGGGAACCGATTACAAGGGATTATATGTGACCTCCTCCCTGGGGGACGGACAACAGAAAAGCCGGTGAGAGGAGACGTCGGACAGGGCAAGATATGACAAAATAACAATTTATAAACTATCAAGGGCTCATGAGGGAGGGGGGAGTGGGGAAGGAGGGGGAAAATGAGGACCTAATGTCGGGGGTTTAAGTGGAGAGAAAATGTTTTAAGAATGAAGTACAAATGCACTTTACACAATTGATGTGTGTATGGATTGTGATAAGAGTTGTATGAGCCCCTAATAAAATGTTTTTTTTTAAAAAAACCAACAACAACCACAAAGAAAAGCCCGAAAGTAGTTCAAGGTCTGTTTGTTGACCTTTAGGAGTATTTTCTGGTCAAGTCTAATGGGGCGCCCCACAGTCTATTTTTGGTATTCCCTGGGGACTCCTTTGCTCTGTTCCGCTTGCTGTTCATTTGCACAACTTTAGTGTTTCTCCTTGGTGTGGTCGGGTCAGATCAGGCACAGTTCCTGCACTGTGTCTCCAGTGTTGTCCCCCGTAGGAATATGGGTCAGTGAGGGATGTGTTGCCTCATAATGGGTCTGGCCATATGGTCTTCTCTGTGGATTGGTTGCTCTTAGCGGGAATATCGCCCTCAGGGCTTGGTGGGCCAGGTTGTGCTCCACTCTCTCTTCCTCTCCCTTCATTTGCTCCCGTGTGCTCTGATCAGACATATCCCTCTCCCTGCACTATAGCTTCAATGCTGTCCTCTGAAGTGAATTCTTCTACAGGGAGTGGGGGCTGTCCATGTAGTTGGGATTGGGGCCGGCCCCTCAGATCTCTCCACTGGTTCCCTGCTTCATGCCGATATGTTGCAGGATAAGTAAATTTGTAGAGTCGGTAACTGGATTAATAGTATCTTGGGGTGATTGCAGGGGAACTTGGGGTGGGGATGGGGTGCTATTAATGAGTACAAGAAACAAAAAAATGTTCTAAAACTTATTGTAGTGCTGATTGCGCAACTCTTTTTAATATGCTTGGAACCGTTGAACTGTATGATTTATAGAATAGACAGCCTCATATTTTTCAAAAAGCTGCTGGTGGTTTTGAACTGCTAACCTAGAAGTTACCAACACCCAACATGTAGCCCACTACACTAACCAGGAGTCCTTAAACGAAATATATAAATGAAAGTTCTAGGAAGTGAAATGGCTGAACAGCAGTCAAAGATAATGTTGTTCTTGCATGCCATCAAGTCCTCTCCGACCCACAGCGACCCTGGGCACAACCGAATGACACACTTCCCGGTCCTGCGCCATCTTCACAATTGTTTCTATGCGCAGGTCATTCTTGCAGTCATGATGTCAATCCAGCTCCTTGAAAGCCTTCCTCTTTTCTGTTGCCCCACTACTTTACCAAATATGCTATCTCTCTCCAGGGTCGGTTCTCATATACGAAGAATGTAAGATGAAACATATACGAAGAATGTAAGATGAAAACCTTATACATAGCTTCAAAACAATGAGAATGCGAACTGAGAACGCCTATTGGATTTGTTTGTTATGAAATTTCTAGTAATTTCACAAACAGCAGTTTCATCAATGGGTAACAGTGAAATCCCTATTGCAAAGTATTTAAGAAGTGAATGTGTGTCCAGGAAGTGAAAGCAGAATTGTAGACTCTTACAGAGGCAGTTTGAGGGTGAACAGAAGAGAGATCTGAGTCACAGGCAGGTCATTTCAGGAGAGGAAGGGCCCTAACATATCTGTGCACAAAACTGTCCAGATGGAAGATGGAATGGGTACGGGCTTTACAGGATGGAGCACACCGAGAGAAGATGAGCAGTAAGGAATCATGAGCAGTGTCCTTTGGTGTGAAAGAAACAGCTTATCCTCTTCTGACGTAGAGAGAAGGCAAGAGGCCAACCCTTAGAGGACCATGGAAAGAGCTGACAAAGAATGGCCTCATTCTCCATGAAGCAGAAGGCAAATAGCTAATATATGACAGTCAAAAAGAAACAAAAAAGAAAATCCATTTTTAAAAGTTATCAAGTCAACAATTTCTTCTGCTACTTTATAGCATTTATTCATTTATTTTTTCCAGAACCTAAGATAATGCTAATTCTCTAAAATTATATATATATATATATATATATATATATATAATGTAGGACTTGGACTATGTGATTATAATTTAGACATGAAGATAGTCTTTTTGAATATCAGAATAAGAAACTCTCGTTTCATATCAGAAATATACTCACATCTGTGTTCATTGAAATGGTTCGATATATATTCTTCAATAGCCTTTGCCAAAACAAGTGCTGACCTCAATGCTTATCTAAGTCTCTAATTATGTAATGATGTTTATTGCTCTATGGTAACAAATGCCACCATCTAGCAAAATGTTATGCTTACATAACTTACCAACAGAATTTTTGAAACATTCAATTACTATATGTATTCTTCTTGTCTTTTCCATTCCTAATTTTAATTTTAATGTGTTTACATTCATTGGTGTCCATCTCCAGGTTGGGGGACTATGTACATGCATGACAGCAATAGTGCCCAACGATGAAGTATTCAAGCTACAGCAAACGGCACTACGACCATCTTTTTGTTTTGTATTGTTTTTAACAACTTACGGCCAGACTATATTTAACATACTTTGGACACATTGCCAGGGAGAACAATCCCTAGGGAAGAGCATTGTGCTTGATAAAGTAGAGAGTGTGGACAAAAATGAGAGAAAGAGAGGCGAGAGGAAAAGACTGTCCACAAGATGGATTGACACAGTTGTTGAAACAATGGTCTGAAATTTGGCAAAGATTGTAGGATGGCACAGGACAGGCAGTGGCTTTATAGTGTAAGTTTTATTATCATCCTCATTTTGCAAAACTGTAACTAAAGATTAGAGGTCAAGTAATTTCTCCAAGTTCACAGAGTAATAATAGAACCAGCATCAAAGGTAGTTCAACACTTGTGCACCTGAAAACAAATTTGTACCACCTCACAACTTAGTCTGAAGATATATAGATATCTCTGATATTTTTATTAGAGAAATACATTCCTCTGGTTCCTCACCATCGATTTGTCTCATACTCTGATGGCTTGCACATTACTATGATGTTGAAAGTTGGGTCACTAATATTTCAAATACCAACAGGGTCACCCAGGGTGAAGAGGTTTCACCAGAGCTTCCAGAATAAGAGGCCTAGTTAAAAGAACAAATTAGCCAAGTTCATGGATCCCAGCAGAACATTAGAAGTTTTCTTTATGTCCAGCATCAGGAGGAATCCACTGCAGAAGGCCTGGTGCTTGGTGAGCTAGAGAATCAACAAAGGCATGAGAGAGCCTCGCCGAGTTGGATGGGATATTGGCGACGGCAATGGAGTCCAACATGCTGACAATCCAGAGCATGATACAGGACCGGGTAAGAGTTTGCTCCGTTTTACACGAGGCTGCCATAATCCAGAAGTCCACTAACACTAATAACAATTTCTCTGGTTATCTGAGAGCTTGGCTTTCTGTCTCCTGTTTTACTGCTAGAGTACAAATTCCTTGAAACCAAATACCAAGTCAAGTCTAATATGCTTGGAGCAGCATCTGAAACTTTGTATGTGCTCATTCAATATGGAAAGAAATTGAAATAATATTTAAATCAGCTTTAATCTTTGTCCATTTTTCTTTCATTTACTTTGTTTCCACTACACTTCCTATACTCCCCACCCACCGGCTCCCGTTGATTTTGAAAGAATACCCAAGTTTGAGAATTAGACAATCACTGTGAACACAGCTTTGTAAAACAAGTTCTCGAAACCAGACTGTGAGAAAGGGAAATGTGAGAAATTCGTCTTGCAGTGAAGACGAATTCACATCCTACTCATTGAAAATGTCCAGGAAGATTTGAGCTGAGGATAGGATGCTTTTAGAGATAATGCGCACTTGTTCATTCCACAGCGACTTGTGAAGCACATTCTACTAGATTCCCCTCCCTCCCGCCCTCTGAGTTCTCAGACCAGTAAGGAACATAGTCGTGGGTCCGACTATGACAGAACAGCCTACGAGAGAGTAAAGGCAGGGCAGTCCCGATGAGAGCCTGACACTGTCGCAGTTAACATGCATCTTTCAGCCTAACTTTCCAATATGGGCTCATTTCCTTTTTGCATCAGCATGAAACCTCAGAAGAAACCACACAGTGTAACTCGTTTCAAAATGAAACTCATGACACAGCTAAGCAGTGAGTCATCCTCGGAGAACTTAGCAGTTCAGTCTCATTGGTTTAAAGACGATTTCATCATTAGCCCTTAACTTTTTACTGTATTGACTGGACCTTTTTGGTTTTTTTACTGTTGTCATACATTTTAATTTAGGTGACTGTCAAGATGGCTAATCTTTGTGCTACAATGACAAGCCTTACAACTTTCCAAACACAAAAAGTTGAGTTTGTAAAAAAGGAGAAAGAATGTGTGGGAACTGTTTTTCTTACTGACCTAGATAATGGAAGAAGTCAGAGATCTAATCACAATTTTTCTGTTGTAATTAATCTCACAGCTGAAACCTTTATTGTTATTTGTACTTTATGTGTGCTCTATAAAATTTTTTGCAAGTTAACAAAAGGATTATACCATTTTCATTTGAGGAGCTCATTTGATTCAATTTTTTTTATTCAATGGGGAGCTAACATTAATGAGTATGAGAAAGAAGAAAATGTTCTGAAATTGATTGTGGTGAAGATTACACAACTTTTCTTAATATGATTGAAAAATTAAATTGTATGATATGTGAATTATGTATCAATAAAACTTAAGTAAATAAACCCATTACTTCACAATTTAATGAAAAATACAGTGTGCTTCTTTCATTTTGATTTCTAGACTTATCATAACACCAATAGGT
>NW_022103902.1:1703925-1728784 GCF_000313985.2 Echinops telfairi | reverse complement strand
GTGCACTTTGTTGCTTCTCAGCTAGATGGCCACTTGTTTATCTTTAAGCCTTTAAGACCCCAGATGCTATATCTTTTGAAAACCAGGCACCATCAGCTTTCCTCACATTTGCTTACGCACCCATTTCTCTTCAGTGATCATGTCGGGAAGGTGAGCATCATGGAATGCCAGGTTATGAGAACAAAGTGTTCTTGCGTTGAGGGAGTACTTGAGTAGAGGCCCAATGTCCGTCTGCTACCTTAATACTAAACCTATAAATATATGCCCATAGATATATTTCCTCATCTTCATATATAAATATATTTACATATGCACATGTCTGTATTTACACCTCTATATCTGCCCTTTGCCTCCTAGTTCTTTCCTCTGTTTCCTTTTACTTTCCTCTTGCCCCACTATCATGCTCAGCCTTCATTTGAGTTTCAGTAATTCCTCTCGGTTACATTGCCCTTGATCAAGCCCTACCAGGCCTCCTATACCCTCCTCACCATCAATTTTAGTTCACTTGTTGTTCCCTTGTCCCTGGGGTTGTTAACACCCACTTCCTTTCCCTCGTCTCCTCCTCTCCCATGTCCCCCAGAGCCATCAGTCCCATTGTTTTCTCCTCTAGATTGTTTATCCTGAAAAAGGCCAATGTTTTAAGAATCATTTGCTTTTCAAATCCATTTTATTGGGAGCTAATTCACACATCATATCGTTCCATAGTTCAATCACATCAAGCAGTATTGTACAATTGCTACCAAAATCAGTTTCAAAACATTCTCTTTCTTCTTGAACTCTTGGATATCAGCTTCCTTTTACCCCCCACCTGCACCCACAATACTCCCCAGGAACCTTATTTTACTTGTTGTCTCTGTATGTTCATCAATCCTGGGTTTCATATACTGAAAAACAGAAAAACATATAACAAAAATTCAGAGGGCTACCCTCTATGACAAAATGCATCAGGCGATAAACTCCAATATGAAAACACATGCGTGTGCGCGTGCACACACACACACATACACACACAAACACATAAAATGTTGAGAGCCAGATCAACGTGCATCAGAGGGGGCACCAACTGGCAAGGTTTTAACTGTTCAAGTCTGGTTTCTCAATTTGATCTCCTGCAGTCATCTCTCTAATGTACTCTGTTTTGTAACCAGTTTATTCCAATCCTTCCATTATGGATAGAGGGAAATCATCAGAGGCTTATTTTCTGTGCAGATCTCATAAATGTATCTTGGGTTTCCACTGTCATCCATAGCCTTCTGAAATCCAGAATCTCACCATGTCGGCTCTGATACTACTCCCTCCTTCTTCAGATTATATTATTTATAGTCTTCCAGTCACTGATGTTGGTGTGCTTCTTCCATGTAGACTTAGTTGACATCTCACTGAGATGGCTGCTTGTTTGGAAACAAACATTTAAGACCCAAGACAAAGAATCACTTTCTTAGTGCTAACTCAATAACCAGTAGGGGCTTGGTCACCATAGTGCCTTAAATAGTTTATTTAAACTTCTGTAAAATCTCCACTTTTCAGGAAGATTTTTTAGTCATCTGTGGAGACTCGTACTCTCCCAGTGGGCAAATTGTTTATTTAATCATAGAAAAATCAAGTATTGTGTTATCGTGTTAAGATTTTTGCTTTTGTTTATTAACAATTGCTACTAGACTTACTTGAGGCACATGTTTTAAAATTTCTGTACATGAAATCCAGGGTAAGTAAATCTATAGCGACATATTTACTATAAAATGATAAATCTATAAAATTACCTCCTTCCATACATACATATTATATTAGAGCTTAAACTAAACTTACAAAAGGCTGTGGTTCATAGCAGGAGCCCTAAATTTGTTTTGAGTCTCCACACGTATTTAGCAGTTTCACCCTTAGGGACTTGCCTGGGAGTGTCCATGAGGGAAAGTGGGGTACTTAGGTCAGCCTCATGGTTATGAGTCATTCCCTGACTGAGGTGGTCAGTGGGCCCTGGACCAATCATGTAAACTTTTCTAATCTGCACTAACCAGTGGTCCCAGTCCCAACCATGATTCTTTTCCCACTTCTGTAGACCTGCTTGTACTTGTATTAAACTGCTGCCAATCATGGTTTTGAGATGAACTTCCTTTGCTTTCCATGTTTGTATAGCTGTGAATCCTTCAGACACCACTATTTCGCCATGCTGATCTCCCTGATCTTGATGATTTGTGTTTGTCCTGTTTAATACTTAATAAAGAGGTCTCGATAAAATGTGTTTCAATTCGCAGTCTCTTTTCCCCTAGAACAATATGGCCACCGAGGAAATGGCACTGGGGCTGCCTGTGACCTTCTCAGGCTACACAAAGAACGAAGAGAATCCGATTCCACATCTGCCCAAGAATTATTCCTAGTAGACAGAGGTCAGACAGGCCTTTAACCTCCAACTTCTCCTACTCTATTTTTTTCCAACAGTTTTATTGGCATAATTCACAGATCACACAATTCAATAGTTCAATCACATCAAGACAAGAACAGTTGTACAATCATCACCACAGTCAGTGTTAGAATAATTGTACTCACCGCTTTTTTGACATCAACGGTCCCTCCCATCCCGCGGGGCTGGGTTCATTAGTCCATGGCAGTGACCACACAGAACTCATAGACAGTGTTCATGGTTTTGGAGTTTATTGGGGAAGGTAACAGGTTACCACAGGAAGTATCAGAAACATTAAGGATAAGGACCCCTTGTTCACAACAGTGGCTCATCCCAGCCATACCTACAGGCATGTCCCTTTCTGGTCCTCTGCCTCTGTAAGGAGCCCTCGTGGCTTAGTAAATTCTGATTCATGTCAACTCTCGTGTGAATTACACTAGAACTGCTGTATGGGGTTTTCAGTGGCTGTCATCTTAAGGAAACAGGTAACCAGGACTTTTCTCCATGGTCTGCTGGGTAGTTTCTAACCTGGCGAATTTTTTTTTTGTTAGTGGCCAAGAGAAAAACAAAGGGAGGGAATGCCCACAACGGTTCTCAAACACATGGAGGCAAAATTACCTTTGCAACATTACGTTATTGGGTTTGCGATAAATTAATTGTGAATGATCTTCCAGTTTTTAAAAAGCTGGATGCTTTCACCATGGAACACAATGCACAGCAATCCCCCCAAAAAAAAAAATCAAACCCTTCTTTCCTCATTTTGAGGAAGATGAGGAAATCTCCTTCTCATAAGGAATAACCATCTGTAAGTGGATATGTTTCCATACCAAATGATCTGTTACTTGAGATTTATGAAAACTAGTTCAATGTATTGTTTTCACGTCTATGTCAAATATCAGTCTAGATAGAATTGTTAGTGTCATGAGAAATCTATAATTGCAATAAATTAAGTTTTGGATCTATAAGAAGTAATTTTTTCACCTTACCATGGACTTATTTAAAAGCAAATAGTAAAAATGTTTAATAAAGAATTAAAAAGGGAAGGTCATCTAATGCAAAATATTTAAAAGTATAATGTAAATTATTAATAATGAAGTCCCCATTTCTCATATACATGTGACATCACATATATAATATGCAAATTTTCAACTTGCTTGGATCCACAATCAGTGTTCATGAAAGTAATAGTCAAGAGATCAAACAATGTATCTTCTTGGGTAAACCTACTGCACAAGACCTCTTTAAAGGGTTGGAAAGCAAGGATGGTATTTTGACAATTAAGGTGTGCCTGACCCAATCCGTGGTGTTTTCAACAGCCTCCTAAACATGAGAAAGTTGGACATTGAATAAGGAAGAACTAAGAGTTGATGTATTTGAATTATGGTGCTAGCAAAGAATATTGAAAGTCCCATGGACTGCCAAAAGAACAAACATCTGTCTTGGAAGAAGTACAGCCCAACTGTGTTCCTTAGAAATACGGGTGGTGAGACTTTCTCACATGCTTGGGACCTGTCATCAGAAGAGACCAATCCCTGGACAAGGACATCATGCTTGGTAAAGCAGAAGGGCAGCGAGAGCGGAGACCTTCAGTGAGATGGACTGACATAGTGGCTGAAACAGTGAACTCAAATATAAGAACAATTGTGAGGAGGGTGCAGACCCTTCCATTCGGCTGTGTGTGGAGTTGGGCTCAATGGCACTTAACAATAACAACCAGTGTGTGTGTGTGTGTGTGTGTATACATACACATTGATATACATTTTATCAAGTATGACTGGCATCTAGTTATTTAAGCCACCCAGCAGACTCACCACCTTGTTCGAATCACCAAATGCTATTCAACTGCCTGAGCGTGTCTATTGCCCAATGGGATCAGGCCCAGGAGGCTTCGCTAAGTAACGATGACCCATTAAAGTCTTCAGAAAAAGGAAAAATGTCCATCTGTTGTTTAAATATTTGTGTGTCCCGGCTATACACTGAACACAGCCTGTGCCCTTTACAGGCCAATATCATTGCTACATAAAAATGAGAGCAGGGAACAGAGTCGGGGCAAGAGCATAGTAGAAACCTTTGCAACAGTCTGAAAGGAATATAGTAAAGTTAAAGAAATCCAATGGGCATGTTGGAGATAGAAATGGCTAGACTCTACCCATCATTCTACTGGCAAGTTTTCTTTCCTTAGCAAATCTCATTTAATTCCCACCAGAATTTTGCCTAGGGATGCTTACAAAGCTTCAAAATTTGTAAGTGATCCAAATTCGGAGAGCGTTAAACCAGAGTACCCTGCTTTATTTGCCTATAAAGAAGTAACATAAATATTATCAGTGAGTTTACTCAAGGATCTG
The DNA here is from genome assembly GCF_000313985.2 of Echinops telfairi. Taxonomy (NCBI): domain Eukaryota; kingdom Metazoa; phylum Chordata; class Mammalia; order Afrosoricida; family Tenrecidae; genus Echinops; species Echinops telfairi. The sequence goes on along the minus strand of NW_022103902.1, from coordinate 1,724,041 downwards.
AGTGTTATAAAAAATTTTTAAGAAAAAACACTCCCAGAAAACGTATAAGAAGCAAAGGTCATTTTAATAAAGGCTATGGGTACAGATTGAAAGTACTTAAGTGATGTAACCAAGAGGAATTACTGAAACCCAAATGAAGGCTGAGCATGATAGTGGGACAAGAGGAAAGTAAAAGGAAATAGAGGAAAGAACTAGGAGGCAAAGGGTGTTTATAGAGGTCTAAATACAGGCATATACACATGTAAACATATTTATGTATGACAATGGGGAAATAGATCTATGTGCATATATTTATAGGTTTGGTATTAAGGTAGCAGATGGACATTGGGCCACTATTCAAGTACTCCCTCGATGCAAGAACACTTTGTTCTATTAAACTGGCACTCCATGATGCTCACCTTCCCGATATGATCACTGAAGACAAAGCAAGTGCATAAGCAAATGTGGTAAAGAAAGCTGATGGTGCCTGGATATCAAAAGATACAGCGTCTGGGGTCTTAAAGGCTTAAAGAGAAACAAGCGGCCATCTAGCTGAAAATCAACAAAGTCCGCATGTATATGGGTACAGATAAGAGCCCGCAACACAGGGAATCCAGGACAAATAAACCCCTCAGGACCAATATTGAGAGTAGCCATACTAGGAGGGTAAGGGGAAGTTGGGGGGACATAGGGGGAATCAATCACAATCATCTACATATGACCCCTTCCCAGGGGGAAGGACAACAGAAAAGTGGGTGAAGGGAGATGTCAGTCCATGTAAGATATGAAATAATAATAATAATTTATAAATTATCAAGGGTTCATAAGGTAGAGAGGGTCAGGGAGGGAGGGGGGAAAGTAAAAAGCTGATTCCAAGGGCTCAAGTAGAAAGAAAATGTTTTGAAAATTACGATGGCAACATATGTACAAATGTGCTTGACACAATGGCTGGATGGATTGTGATAAGAGTTGGATGAACCCCTAATAAAATGATTTTTTATTTTTTTAATTGTTTTATTAGGGCTCATACAACTCTTATCACAAGCCATGCATACATCAATTGTGTAAAGCACATTTGTACATTCATTGCCCTCATCATTCTAAAATGATTTTTTTAAAGAAAAGAAAGTACTTGAGTGTTCATTAAATAGAGAGACACCATTCATTGATCTTCATAAAGAAAAATACGACAATACAGTGCTTCAATAGGAAAGATGAAAGCTGAAGTCTGGCACCATGTGAAATCAAGCAGACATAATGTTTGGCTAAGAGCTACTGGTTTTTTTCTTGAATCCCCTCTGACCTACTCGTGGGACATTTTAAACCAAATAGTCCAGTAAAGGAAACTGCTGAGTGTCCCGTAGAACTGGTGGGTTTGCTCTGGAGAAGCAAATTAATAGAACAGGATTCTGGTAGAGACACCAAGTCACTGGAAACGTTTGGCCACAGAAAGGAAATCTCTCGGTGGGAGTCCTTCCTCTTCTTCCAAGTGCACCTTCCAAGCGAACATTGGCTCTCTAAACAGGTTTGATCCTGCTCAGCCAGATAGCTAGTTTGCAAAGGCCCCAAGCCAAAGGTGTCCAAGTGAGGGCGGCAAGTGGGTAAGAACGAACGGACAAACGATGCGTGGCCGGAAAAAGGGAGCTTACTCGGCTGCGAGTTTGGAGGCAGAATTATTGTTTCAGTTGGTTCTTTATCTGCATAGTCATTCACCCCAAAACAGGAGCAAAAAAAAAAAATCAGCTTTTCAAACCGGTTCATTCCAGTTAAAGCCCCTGCTGAAAATATGCACTTCCGTTTCAGACCAACTGATCCAGAACCTGCAGTTTAACAAGCCCTCTAGTAATCATTTCGTAAACATGGGAGGCTACAAAACCATCTGCGTATCTGGTCAGACTCTGTATTCTAATTCAGTATATAGAGGGTGGAAATCCACAGCCTCGGCAGACGAGCAAGTGAGAATGAACCAGTCTGAAGTACTGCTGGCCTGTAAGAGGCAGGGAGAAATCTGAGCCCCCAGGATGGGCACCAGAAGCAATTTGGTGTCCAAAATTACACCCACTGCTTACCTATAGTACATATTGCACCATATTGGGGTTTCCTTCTGGAAGACGCCAGCCTCACCTGGACCAGTCTCAGCTCACAGTCAGGATGAAGATGGTTTTGCAAGAGCGAACACCTGAACATCTGTGTCAACAGTGTCACGATGCTTTAATTAGATTGTGAGAGTTTTTTCTCTGCACTGGATACTGCGTAATCCAGTGGGAGTTAACTTACTGCTCCAGCTCTGAGGAAAAGGAACTGTGTTAATTCCGAATTATCCAAGGACAAGAATGTGCCTTAATTCCTACACTGATCGTTATTTGTGGGAGGTCCAATGGCGTGCCTCCTTTTGTCTCCTTTTCACTACTTTGCAGGACTGTACACGAAAGGAGGAACAATGCAAGTTCTCTGTCAAATAAGTCCCTCTGGTTACCTGAAAGTGACTTCAGGGGGCCAGAGACCAGAGTAACTGTCCAAATGAAATATTTTCATTTTAATTATTGATTAAAATATTTTGTGGTGAATAAAGCAAGTCTTCAGAAAATTAAAGAGCCACCAGTGGTAGAATCCGAATAAAAATTATTCTCTTTATTTTTGTCAGATGTATAGTGTCACCTAATTTAAAGAAACATGGTTATTTTCCAAGGCAGTTTGGTTACATGCAGAGACACCACAAAGGCCTGGAGACAAACTTCCTAAAATCAAGCTATTGAAAATCCTACGTCGTTCTGTTCTAGCATCAAAAGCCCCAAAACAAGCAAATAGAAGTTCAGAAGATGAGTGCTATTTCAGAAATAAATACCGTGAATGGGTAAAAGAGTAAACTGAATCAATGGAAAGCCAAGCTAGTGACCTTGAAGACAAATCTCTCAATACCAATCTGCTAAAGAAACAAAAAGAGAATGAAAATTTTCTAAGAAAGCCTAAGATACATGTGGAACCCAATCAAGAAGAATAACTATGTGTGATCAAAATTCCAGAAGAGGACAAGGCCAAAAAAAAAACACAGAGAAAATTTATTGAAGGATTGTTAGAAGAAAACTTTCCTAACATCATGAAAGATGAGAAGATGTGCATTCAAGTATCTAAACAAACTGCAAACAGGAGAGACCCCAAAAGAAAATCGCCAAGACAAAGCATAAGCAAACTTCCTGAAACCAAAGACAAGAAAATCCTGAGAGTAGCATGAGAAAAACAAAATCTTATCTACAAATAAGCCTAAGCTAGGACTTCTCAGCAGAAACTATACAGACAAGGAGACAATGAAATAACACACATAAAACTCTGAAAGAAAAAAAATGTATCAACCAAGGGCCAAATATAACTTCAAAATCAGGACATTCCCAGATAAGTCAAAAATGAAAGGATTTGTAGAAAACAGTCCAACCTTAAAAGAAATACTCAACGGAATTCTTTAGCCAGATAACAAACAATAGAGGACAATCACCTGGAATTAGGACCACCCCATGACAAGGCCAACCAGCAGCATCCAGTGTAAAACCACCTGTAACACTGTAACACTGAGAGGCATTAGTTTGGAATGGCTATAATTATCAAGTAAAAAGATGGAATGATGTCGTTTCAGAACTTACAAATAGAAAGTCAAGCAGATTTACACTTGCTAACTTGGGAGCAGGGAAGGCAATCTATAATACGAGGAGCTTGGCAAACAGTGATAGTGGCGTGGGAAGACTGAGAGGGGTACAAGAGGTGCAGGCAAAGGGTTCATACTGTCCTACGTTCAATCCTGCAACATGCTACTCTATGGACAGATGTAGCGATAGGCATGTAAGCTGACTGGGTGTGACAGGAGAGGGGAAGTACACGTGCAAACATTCGTGGGCTTGATAGAGGCTATTTGTTCAGGGGGATTTCTCTTTGCTGCATTGAACCAATGGACGTGGTAGAGCATATGGGGGACGGAGTTATGAACCCTTCTTTGGCATAACCAGACACTTTGGGGGGATGAGTCACTAGGCTTGAGGTATTAAGGTCTTCATGTCCAGGGGCATTAAGATCAATGGCAGAAAGTGACTGGGGTCTTACAAGTTCATAGACAGCTATCCGAGATGCAACTCGGTTCTCTCCCTACATCTGAAGGAAAGAAGAGTGATGAAAACTGAAAATGCATGGAAGCAGCTCGTTCAATTCAACGTCAGGTGAATTTACTTCAGTGGTTTGACTTTCTACTTTGACGTTTATTTCTTTTGCATGTGAAATGTGATTTGCTGACAGGAGTATTTTCACCACCTGGGAATGTGTTAGCATGGCAAACTCAACCCCACCCTGCAATTAGTCTCATCATTTTTACAGGATACGCTGTAATTAGCAGATGCGGTCAAATTTACAAAGCATTGCCGTAGTACTTTGTGTATCATGACATGCTGTCAGACGGAGGTTGTCATTATTATTAGTCACGCTCACCAGTAAATGGCCACAAGCCTGCTTTGCCAATGCGTTCCTATTCCTCAAATAAGGACTATGAGGATGAGAAAGTATCCCTCCACTCCCAACCTAAAAGCTGCACAATATAATTGGAGTTGTTTCTTTCGGTTTTTTGTTTACTTGTTAGCTTAACTCTAACTCAATTATCCAAGTAAGCAGGCCGTTACATCAATAGTCTAGTTAATGAAAATGCTATTGATGAACTTTATTGCTGTTTTTCCATTGGTTCAACACCATTTCCTGATAACTGAACAGGAAGACTATTTTATAAATGAATAAAACCTTGAATACAGAATTTGTTTCGTGAGTTTTCTCGGCGTGTTGGGGTGTCCCAGATAGTCAGTGCCTTTCACCTCCTGGCTTGGTAAGTGAGCACAATCTGTTCCTACAGGCTGTTTGCTGGATTCTGAATCAGTCTTGTTCCCATAGTGCTTTTGAAAATCAGAAACAGCTGCTTGTTTTAGTTAGAAGTTCTTGTACTGGGAAGAGGAGACCTTTCAACAACTGTCTTTTGAAGAGAGAGGGGGAGGAGGAGGAGGAGGAGGAAGAAAAGCCAACTGTTTCTGTGGCTGTTGTAGTTAGTTGCCATTGAGTCTGCTCCAACTCTGGGTGATTTCATGCATAACAAAGCAGTCCTTGGCTATTTACATGTAAATCACCGAGGGATCTTGTCTAAAGGCTCAGCAAGTCTGCATTTACACCAAGCTACCACATGCTGCTGATGTTGCTGGTGGCCAGACCAGATTTTGATCCAAGAGGACTTACAGAAACTCAAGAAAAACAATACTAATTTAGAATGAGTAGGCTGGTCCAGAAGGAGCCCGGTAACCCCGTGGGTTACACTGGGCTACTAACCACAAGGTCTGCAGTCGGAATCCCCCAGCCACCCTGTGGGAGAAAGAGGGGCTTTCTGCCCCCATGAAGAAGTGCAGCCTTGGAAACCTAAAGGGACAGCTCTTCTCTGTCCTTGAGCGTCACTCTGGGTCAGGGTGGACGTGATGGCAGTGAGTTTGGTCTTGAGTTAGGGTCTCCTCCAACATTGAGACAGGCTCTGCTGATAAGAACAACATCCAGAAGGGCTGAGATGCCCTACGGTGAGAAGAAGCAGATGACTTTGATCCCAAGGTTATGGATTTAGAAGTCACTGGCATTCGCTCAAATCTCTTGCTTTGAGGGTGCCCAATAATTGGCAGGTGAAGACTACCATAGTTTGCTATTTTCATACTCTCTTTGCTTTTGTATAACATATCTTAATCTAACGAGCATAGTTCGGCCTTAGTGAAAGAGCCTTACTGTAAGCTTACCCTATCTGCAACCCTCATTGTTAGCCTAAACGGTGTGCAGATTTTTAATCTGTCCAAGTCAACAATCCATGTATTTTAGTCTAAACAGTGTTTTAAATTCTATACCATTGCCTAACTTAATGACACTATCAATAAAATTGCAATATGCCCGTTAGGGATTATTTTTATAATATTCCCCAATAAAATGACAATGCTGTCTCTGAAGTGGACTAGAGACATATATAGACTGTAGATGAATGAATGGTTTTTCAAGTGGGACTTAATTATAAACCCTAATCTAAAAAAAATATTTCTTTGTGATGTGGCCCTATTCAATAGTTGCCCTCATGAAGAGGTCACTGTAGCTAGGTGCTAGAGCAAAGTGTGATGAAGAAATAAGATGGTGTCCGGCTGTCAGAAAGAATAGTGTCTTACCATGGGTGAAGGAGAAAGAGTTTTGCTTAGGGGGCATTGAGTTTATGTCAACGGTGGTGGAATAATTTGGGGAAGGAGATCAATAATTGTTGCACAGCATGAAGAATACAATGAATGGCACTGAATTATATATGTTGAAGTTGTTGAATTGGAGAATGTTTTGTTGTATCTATATTTTTGCCACAATTAGAAAAATAATTACACTAATAACAATGAGTACAAATGAGGTAATTAGTTTATTGTGCCAACCTGGCCCGTAAACACATGTGGGGTTCATTGAAGGGCCGAGGGATAAATGGCTCAGTGAGCCTTGTCTTTCTAGTCTCTTGCTTTGTGAGGGTCGGACCAAAGTGCAGCTGCCTTAGCCAGTTCCCTGCTTCAGCTGGCAAGGCTGACTTCCTGCAAGACATCCCCAAGGAGAAGCCGCATGGACCTACCCCGATGCAGCCCTGGGTGCTGGAGCAGCCCCGTGGAGACCCCTGCCAGTGCTGAGATATGTACACATTCACTGACTCGGCTTTCCTCCTGCAGTCAGTGTCATAGTGTGTGTTTTGTGAGATGGAGGAGGTCTTTGTGGATTAGTGTCGAACATATAGGCTAATGTTGGACTTGTGGGCTTGGGAAGCCCTGGGTTGGGATGTTTTCTTGAAGTGCACTTACCCTTTATATAAAACTCTCTCTTTAATACTTATGAGTTTCTGTGGATTTGTTTCTCTAACAGTACCCAGACAAACACAACAAGGAAGAAGAAAATGTTCTAAAATTGATTGTGGTCATGATTGAACAATTTTTCTTGATGATCAAACTACTGAAGTGTGCAATGTGTGGATGAGGTGCCACTAAAAGTGTTTAAAAATAAAAAGAAGAGTGTCTGGGATTTGGGGGGCCTGTCTCAAAACAATCGGCCATCAAGATGTCAGCTAAGTCCACAGGGAAGAACACTGTGCAATCCTCTCGTAATTCTTTTCGTGTTTGTTTTCTGACTTCCGCGGCTCTGGATTCCTCCGCCGCTTATTCCTCAGCTGTTTCCATTATCCTTACTGCGGCTGCGAATCAGCTGTAGTTTATCCTCTGGGAGCTTCCGGGAAAGCTGTACCATTTTTCCAAACGGACTCTGCGTGTCGATTCTTGTCATTCCTCTTTTCAACCTAAAAATTGAGCCGATATGTCTTATCATTATCCAAGTGTTAACTAGTTTCCCATCTTATTTTGTTTTCTCATTTGCATATCCTCAATTTAAGATGAAAGAATGAAGTAAAATTTTAAAATTTAAGAAACACAAGAAAATTATCTATTAGCAAGGATTGCTCCTGGTTGATCACCTTCTGGAGATTTTTTTCTTCTTGTCTATATCCTCCAGGTTTTCCACAAGGTGATTATAATTAAGGGGGAATTTTTTTGACCGTTTTATCTTTCAAGATAATGGTTTTTGATATATTGATCTCTACAAATCCTCTCATCAACACTGAGAGAAAATACCACGGCCTAGCGAGAAAGAGGGCACTTTAAAAGGGAGAAAGGCAAAAGTGTGTAGCTTGGTCATTTCAGCAGCCTCACCAGGGCTCCCTTGAATCCAAAAGGCCCAGGCGCACCAGCCCACCGCGTGCTTTCCACAGGCTCACAAACTAAGACCCCATGATGCTGCACAGGAGAGGGGCTCTGCTACCTCTCTCAGTGCAAAGAACCGCGGAGTCCCTGCCAGGCTCTTCCCAGGCACTGTGATGGCTCTGAACTGTGCCGGTGGCGCTTTTAAGCACAGCCTCTCAAACGCAGTGTACTGAAGTTAGTCACTCTGGAAAGGCCTGGTCCCTCCTCCATCAGGGAAAATACTTGGAAGCTCTGCAGGGATTATTTTCTTCTTCTCGCACGGCACATGTCTTGAAACGAGTGGACGCCATGGCTGGTCTGCTTCCTGATGCCCTTGTGAGTGTCCGTGCACTTGGTGATGCCGCCCTTGGTGAGCGGTGTCTTCAGAGTGCGTTACTTGAGTCCTAGTCATCCCCCAAGTGCTGCTGAGAGGACGCTGCTTCGGAGGAGGGCAGGAAAGGCTGGAGTCTCCTCCGCTGATGAGTCAGAGAGGAAATTGTTCGCTCTTCTCAGTCCTGTACCATGTGATGGAAGCACCCGGGGAGTTCCCCAGCTGCCCTGTCAGAGCAACCCGAAACCAAAATTAACATGGCTGCCCAAGAGTGCTGCACCAGGCCTCAAACCAGAAATGATGGGTGGCAGACTCAGGGAGACCTTTTTCCCAGAGAATATAAGAATCTTCTACCAAGCTTCTGAGTGGAAAACTTAGCAGAAACGCTGACTGATCCCCTTCCGGAAATAAAAGTTTCCCTCTGGGCAACCCACCCAGAGCCCTCATGAGATAGTTATTAAAAGGCTGTCATGCTTGGTTCACTCCCTGGGAGACAGTGCAGCTTACAAGATACATGGAGCTATGCTAGTGCCCTGAGCTGGAGGAGCCATGTGGAGACCCCTGCCAGAGCAGAGATGCTTACAAACCACTGGATCCACAAGGCTTCCACCCACTGGCCTGTGATCTTCCTGCATTCGGCATCGTTGCATGTGTTGCGTGAGTCTGAAGAGGAATTTATAGATTGGTATCAGACATAGGGGCTAATATCGGACGTATGGACTGATCTGGACTGGGCGGGGATGTTTTTCAACATTCAATTTATCTTATATATAATCCTCTTTTACACACACACACACAAATGACCTGTCATGCTTTGAAAGTTTCCCTAGTGGCACAGTGGTTAAAGCACCTTACCGCCAATGGAAAAGTTGGCAGTTCAATCCCATCAGCAGCTCCGTGGGAGCAAAGGCCTAACGGTGTCTCCCACAGCCTGGGAAACCCTCGGGGGCATTTTCACTCTGACTCCGTGGCGCACTGCAACCACAGCAGTCCTGTTCCGTAGCCTGACTGCTTGGGTTTCAACCTCACTGTCAGGCACCAGCAGTGTGGTGCATCATGGGGGATACGTGAGTTACTGAACTTCTCTGAGCTTCCACTTCCTCATCTGATATAGAGATAATAAAGATCCCTAACGGAGAGATAGAGTAAGCACTAAATGAAGAGATGTTGATAAAGCACTTTGCGTCTGCAGCCATCCTGAGTGCCTAGCACATTGTAAGCCTACACAGAATGATACTCCTGCTGTTTGAGGGCCCACACACAAGACTTTTGGCACACTTTGTATATTTTGTGGCAAAGAAAATCCATTCTGATTGGGGTTCTGGACTTACTGAAGGGGATTAATCGCCTGTAAAGTATTTCATGCATTAGACCCGTACTGCTGAGTCCAAAGAACAATATGTCATGATAAAGTTATCCTTTGTAACTGGGTTAATGGCTTTCCAAACTCGCTGAGAGCCGGTTTACATAAAATACTGAGTCCTTTTTTTAAACAATGGTCCCCAAAATAGGTACAAACAAAAAAAGAGACACTAAAAATGTCTTTAAAAAGAAAATTGCATACCCAGACCTGCAATTTTAAAACAATCTTTGTTGTTGCCTGGGAAGAATCGACCATTCATTCAACTTGCCATTAAAATTAGTAATAATACAAACTTGTAATAAGAGCTATCAAGGAGCTGGATAACTCCTTTATATGGCATAAAAAATTTTAAAACAAAATTTGTGGTGTTGCAATGGCCTAAAACAACAATAATAACATAATACGTATGCATTCTTAATTGACGTAAACACTTTAGCAGGGTCCATCTTAAACAGCAGTGAAGGAGAGCTCGCGTCCCAGAGCATATTTCCCAGGTGCCACCAAGTAACACCAGCTCCAAATTAGCCCCTCACTCCCCTCTGCCATTGCCTATCCTCCGCCCTGGTCTGTCTGGATATGTCCACTATTTGAGCCTTTTCCCTGATGTGGACAGCGGACGGAGGGTGCCTGATTAGCCACTGTGGCCAAGCTAATGTGAACTGGCGGCCGAGACGCAGGACCTGGCTGCATCTCTGTTTATGCTGCTGTCAGTACAAGGAATTGAGCCAAAGGCGGAGGTGTCCAAAGGTTCTCCAGAGCATGATAGGTGTGGTACTGGTTCGGGGCAGCAGTGAGCAGTTTATATTAACCATCAAAGTTTCTATCACTAGCTGTGAAAGATTGATATCTGAGAGTCCGCATAGGCCCATGCAGACGGTGTTATCTGCTCTGATGAGCGGAGAAAGAGAAGAAACTGAAAAGAAACTTATTTGAGCCCCTCATAGACTGATGTTCATCCAGGAAAGTTGAATAAATGACAGCGTAGGGGTGGGGTCTGACCTCTTCTGGCTAACACAAAGGGGAAAGAGAATCCAACCCCACACGATGCCTAGGTGGATGGCCATGAAGTCAAAGTCAGACATGCCTCCACCCTCCAACTTTTTGACCCTCTTCTGATACCAGTCATCCCTCCCATGGGAGGCAACCCACTGCTCTGCTGGGCTAGCTCATCCACTGCCGGGACCGCTCAGGACTCAGAAAATGCTCAAGATGATGAGAGAAGTCACCAGGTCACAAGTTGGGATTAGCAAACATTCAGAATGCAATGCTTTTGCCTGTATCACCTCTTCTCAGCCACGACAGCAGTTATGTCTCCCTCTGGTCCTTGGCATCTCAGCCCGTCAGCCTCTGCCCTCCTCAAGCAAGTGCTACAAAGTTCCTTTAGCCCTGATAAATGCTCACCCTGCAAGCTAATTTCCTCCCTGAAGGTCCTCCATGGGCCAGCACGCCTGCCACTCTGCCCCAGGGCCCACCACCACCGCTCTGCACAGGCATCTCAGATGCGTTCCACTCCTCTCTCTTCTGTTTGGTTCTTCGTTCTTACCGGGAGAGAAGTTCTGTATTCCTACTTCTGGCGTGGTTCACTTGACACCAAGCAGAATGGCGAAACTGAACATCCTATTTGCAGACACCTAGCCCAGTCATGTGTGGGATTTCTAATGTCTATGAATGGACGTGCCTAGTCTCCCTTCACCACAAAGGTGCAGTTCTCGTTCTCATGCAGTGTCACAATGTGTTAAATGAAAGATAGTGAGCTCTCGACTTTTATTTTTAAACTGATAGTAAGATGTATGGATTGTGATAGGAGTTGTATGAGCCCCTAATAAAATGATTTTAAAAATTGAAAGGCATAAAGAAACAATTAGTCAACTGGACTAATGGACCACCAACAATAGTGTCCACAACCCGGAGACAAGAACTAAATAAATGATGCACGGCCACCACCACCAACTACACTGAAAAAGATCATATTAGAAGTTCCTGAATCGAGTAAGACATGACAAAATAATAATAATTTATAAATTATCAAGGGTTCATGGGAGAGAAGGGAGCTGGGAGGGAGGCGGGGAAATGAGGAGCTGGTACCAGGGGCTTAAGTGGAGAGCAAATGTTTTGAGAATGCTGAGGGCCACGAATGTACAAATGTGCTTGACACAATTGATGTATGCATGGATTGTGATAAGAGTTGTATGAACTCCCAATAAAATGATTTTTAAAAACTGATCATAAAGTTATCAAAAAGAAGAGTGCAGGGCAGAATCCCAGGGCTTGGCATGGGCACTATTTCCCACAGTCGCGTCTCTGCCCTCCTCCCCAACCTCACTCCTCTGTGCCCTGTCTGTTTCCTCTCATTTCCTCCCCCCAAAACTTTCACCTGTATCTTATGCTGAAATGTAAATAACAATAATGATGACTCACCGCTTAGAGGAAACCGGAATGTTTGCCTTCTATCTGAATCTTGACCTCGGTGGGGTTTCTGGTTCTGACCAGCAGTGGGGTGGAATTTCAGTGGGCCTTTCCCTGGACTCTGAAACTGCTCCCTTTCCAGCAAATAGCTGCCACATGAATGCTCAGGGCAGGAGAGCTTCCACGGCAACCAGGCCTGTCAATAGCCAGGGAGGGGCCCAGGGGCGGGACAAGGAAAGCATTTATGTGGATGTCTGGAGATGATGGGGGCTCTAGAGAGGCCCGGTGAAGGGTATCAAAAGAAAGTGTCTTGTACACCAGTGTTTGCTGTAGCACTATTCCTGATAGCCAAACAGTGAAACAGCGCACATCTCTATCAACAGATAAATTAATAAACAAAATATGGTCTGTCCAGATCAGGAACTACTGCTAATTCACAAGGAGGAATCGTCTTCTGCTACATGCTCTGATAACACTCTGCTAAGTAAAATAAGTCAGTCATAAGAGAGCAAATACGTCTCAATCCCATTCGCATGAAATAGTGAGACTAGGTCAATGTGCAGAGATTGCATTCACTAGTTTACTACCACTCATGGGTGGGAAGGGAGAACGGAGAAGTCCTGGCCCGTGGGGCACTGTGCTTCTGTGAAAGGTGATGGGAATTTTACAATCAGATCGTGGCAATGGTTATGTAACATGGCTCATGCAATTAGTGTCACTGGATTGTGCCTGTGAAGAATGTTGACGTGGGAAATGTGCTGTACTAGAGCTATCCCGGTGTCACCATTCTGCACGAGTTCAATTCAGTTGTGTTAAGTGTGTGTTTTTTTGCACACATGCGTGTGTCAAAAAGTTCTGTCACCAACGTGGCAAAGAATCTGCATGGTGCCTAGCTATCAGATAAAACAGTGTCTGGGATGTTTTCAAACCAGCAGCCATCTAAGAGAGATGTCAACTAAGTCCACATGGAAGAAGCACACCACCATCCGTGATCAAAAGATTAGAATCCAGATAATCCCAAGTCAAAGGAGGGATCAGTATCAGAGCCTAAATTGTGAGACTTGTGTGCAGAAGGCGATGGATGAGAGTGGGATCCTAAGATGCATTTGTGGAACTGCATAGGAAATAAACCTCCGGAGAATTCCACCTATCTAAAATGGAGGGGTGGGAGAAAAGTGGTCACTAAACAGAGTGTTTGGGAGAGAGGAGTATAAAAGATTAAAGGCCTAAATCTGACCTGAACAGTTAAAACTATGTCAGTAGATCCCACTTGATTCCGGCTGGGCCGGATCTGGTTTCCAAATGTTTCTGTACTGGTTGGTTTGGTTTTTGTTCATTCGAGTAGAGTGTATCTCAGAGGTATCATGTCAATGGAGGGCCCTTGTGAAGCTGTGTTATATGTTTTTCCGTGTTTCGGTACATGAAGCCCAGGGTGGATGAACGTATAGGGACAGCAAGTAGAATAAGGGGGTTGGTGGGGAGGGAGGTACAGTGGTGGTGCGGGTGTCAAATGGAGACAAAGTCAAGGAAGGAGTCGATGTAGAAAAAGAATGGTTGGAAACTGATTGTGTAGTTATTGTACAATTCTGCTTGACATGATTGAAATATGGAATGATATGTGATATGAATGAAATCCCAACTAATAAATAAATAAGGCACACTTACATTACAAAAATAAATATGTAAAGTGAGGGGGAGGAGTCCCGTCACTGGAGTTCCAGTTCATATTCAAATGGATTGATTCTGAACAAAGCATGTTCCAACAGGTCTTTGCAACCGGCAGATGGCTACAGACAAGTTTTCTCAGCAATACATTGTCTTGGTCTCTTAGGGGTGCCTTAAAACAAGAAAAGGCTCACCGAAAGAGCGGCTTCCCCGGGGATCGGCTGGGCCAGTTCAATTCGAGGCCGAGAGGGCAGCTCAGCGAGAGATGGCCTCCCCTTGGTGTTGCTTTCTTTGGTTCCAAAGGGGTTGATAGATTTTTCTCAAAGGACAGTTATGGAGGCTTATTGGAACTTTTAAGGAAATTTTTCTATCAGATCATTTCAAACAAACATGTTCGGAGGATACCAAATGGACAGCTTAGCACGAGGTCAATGGGAGAGGGTGGAGCATCTCAGAGTAGGGTGAGACAGATGGAAACACGTCCTGCAGGTATGGATAGACCTAGATGGAGGTTACGTTTTGGGAAATGATACTTTGCATGTAGTTACTTTTGTTTAATAAAGATTACTCTGTGTGTGTGTGTGTGTGTGTGTGTTTTCCACAATTTGCACACACAAAAGTTCAGCAAAAACTGAACCAGGCCCTGTGCTAATAAACTTTTCATTGTTGGGGGATGTGGGGGTAGAGAGTAGGTTTGCCCAAATCAGAGTGAGGAAGACCAGTGTCTCCTCCATTTTGCTTTTGCTTCCGATGAGGTCAAGGGCTGGGGGAGGCGGTGCAGGGGGGATAACAAGACTCTGCTATTCCATTTCATCCCACAACCGTCACCTCAAACCTTTCCTTCTAATCCCAAAGCTATTTTTAACCCAAATCCATGGCCATTTGATCGATTGATCCACGGTGAGGGTGTGTGTGTCGTAATAGAGCTATGCTTCCTCCATAGGGTCCTCAGGGACTGAGTTTTGGGTGGGACCTTCTTCCTGACGCACATCTGGGTGGCCTCACGCCTCCAACTTTTCAGTTAGCCGCCAAGCACATTCACTATTGGTGACCCCCAGGGACTTCAAAGTTGCTTTTAGGGGAGAGGGTTTGCCAGAATTCAATTACCACCGCAATGGCTTCTGCACTCCATGCTCCCTCCAACAATCCAATTTTAACGTTCAGTTCTAAGACAGGATGAACTGAGTTCCTACACACAGGTAGGAACAATGTGACTCACAGTGCCCCACAGGACAGAATTGCGAGGCCATAAAGGAAGGGGCCCTCACCCTGTCCTGTGTAAAGATGACAGAATGCATAACACTTTTCCAGAGACAGACTCAATGGTCATGCTGCCTTGCATCAATCAGCTCTTGGAGACCACTGAGCCCTGCCCATTCCCCGAGATGCACGTAGCAGCTGGACTTCAAGGCTCCTTCCTTATGCTGTTTCGTCTGAGACAGTCATCGGGAAAGCAGATACACAGAAAAGCCCCGTTCTACTTGCAGGATTGTCCTTTTTCTATGAAGATCATTTTATTGGGGGCTCCTACAACTCTTATAACAATCCATCCATGCTTGTACATATGTCTCCACCATGATTTTCCAAACATTTACATTCTATGAGAGTCCTCTTTTCACTCCCCATCCCCCCTCGCACCCTCATGACCCCTCGATAAATTATAATTTATTATTATTTTCATATCTTACACAGACCACTGTCTCCCTTCTCCCATGGTTTCTTTCCCCCTCCCCTCCCCACATTCCCTCCACCCTCCTGGCATTGCTACTCCCATTTCTGTTCTTAAGCGGTTTATCTGACCTGGATTCCATGTGTCATGAGCTCTCATCTGTACCTGTGTACATGCTCTGGCCTAACCCGCAGTGAAAGGCAAGAATGAGGTCATGATAGTGGGGGTGAGGAAGCCTCAAGGAACCAGAGGTACATGGTGTGCTTCATCAGTGCTATACTGTTCCCTGGTTGACTCATCCCTTCCTCACGACCCTTCTGTGAGGGGACATCTATTGTCTACAGAAGGGTTTGGGGTCTCTGCTCCAACCCCCCTCATTCTCAAAAAGGATTGTCTCTTTTGCCCCCTGCCAGCATCCTTGAAAGTGTCTGGCTAGATTGATTTCAGAATACCTACATGAAGTAGCTCTTCTGCTTCCTGAAAGTGGTCAGCTCTCAACCGTCACAGAGCCGCTGGTGATAAATGGTAATTAGGTGTTCAACTGACCCGGCTGAGTGTCACTGTTATAGAAGAGAAAGGATCGTTTATAGTTATGCCTGACCTAAATCTTTCACTTCCCCTTCTAAGAGAGAAACAGATGTTCAGTGCGGGGGTGGGGGCACTGAGGAGATGAAGGAAACAAATAAAGATGTGATTCAAGTTTGTATTTGAAGCATCAGCAAGTTGTTCATTCTGGAGATATGCAGGCGTTTTAAAAAATTCATGGAAATGGCATTTTTCCATGAACTTTCAGGCCCGGAAACCCACAGGGAAAGTTCTACTCTGTCCTATGGGGTCACTGTGGGATGACAATGAGGTTCTTTGATGGAGTGTTTGAAATATCAACATCGAAACTTAATTCCTTATGCCTTACCTACGTCATCTTTTATGTAAAGGCACAAATGTAACAAAAGCAGAGGCAACTAACCAGGCATCTTTAGAACGAATGGTAAGGTGACAATTAGAGATCTATAGGCAAAGGTAAGGGCTTTCGACCCTTACTTCACATAGGGATGTGGGCAGTGGGTACAGCTTGGGAAGATGACGAAATGTTTCCGAAAGGAGATTCTAGTGAGGATTGCACCACTCTGTAAATTTACAAATAGTCATTGAATTGTGCGGTTTACACAGATTAACTTAACAGTATCTAATTTGTACTTTCATAGCACATGAGCCGATCCAACTGCCACGGGGATAAAGGAAAGAAGATCAAGGAGAAGAAGGTGGCTCCCACCTCCATTGTCATCACAGAAGCAGAGGCTTCAAAAATCCCAGCATTCCTTAGCCACTGAGGAAGCAGCACCTTGGGTCCCAATTCAATGGCTCAAATCACCTAGTTGGAAAAGAACTCTCCAGCAAGGGGGCTGATGTCTGAATGCCGTGGGAAGTGGACTGCCGCAGAGGTCATTGGATTAAACTTTAACACCCTCTCATTCGATCGCCCTTATGATCCATTTAAATTTGTTCTCGTTTTTAATATTTTCTGCTTTCTTTTTTATTGCAGTTTTATTTTCTTATTGTTAGTTTTTGTTTTAAGGGTTTGTTTGTTTTTTTAACGTTTTTCTGTATATAAAATGCAGGATAGGTAAATCTAGAGAGACAGTAACTGGGTCACTTATTCCTTGGTAGGTATGGCAAGGGAGGTGATGGGCGAATGGGAAGCTAATAATGAGTACAAGAAAGGCGAAGATGTCCTAAAATGAACCGTGGTGATGATGGCCCAACTCTTCTTAATGTGATTAAATTATTGGATTGTATGATGTTTGAATTACATGCCAATAAAACTGTTAGATTTTTTTAAAGGGGGGAGGGGCTAATGCTCACAGCTTATTTTTCTGCACCTAAAACTAAAGCTTAAATGATTTAAAAAATAAAACTTATCCTTCAGCCCATGTCTATTTTTCATTGTGGGCTAAAGGTACACATATTTGTGGGGGTTGTGGCAAGTGTGTGTTCAAACCCAGGGTTCTACTTCCCTGGAACAGCAAGAGCTATGAAACTTAGGTTTATGTACTCTGTCAAGTGCAAATGTCAGTATCAGATGAGTTTTGAAGAGCTCTTAAACTGTTTGGTCACATGTAGTATTTGAATACTCTGAACCAAGCCAGAAATTTATAATCAACCAACTGCTGACTCATTTAGATAGAAAGAAATAAAGGCACAGTATTTGAGGGGAAAACACACATGAGCCAAGTGTGATATAGAATCAGCAAATATTGGTATCTTGAAAATTAAGTTAAAGAGAATGATTATGTTTACAACTAATCTTCCTGACAACAAAAGCAAAAGAAATTCATAGGGTTACGTAATTTATATTTTCTATTAAAAGAGGTAAAGAAGAAGAGGAAGAAGCAAAGCCTCTTTCATAAAAGATTTTTCTTTAAAAAAAACAAAATAAAAAGATTGCTCTGGCCCTGACCTCTGCACATAACATACAACATACACCTGTATGCACAGAATAACAGCACATCAATGGTGATGATTAGTGTGCTTTATTGCAATTTTTCCAAAAAAGAAGAAGAAAAACAGTTAAATTCACGGCTATTACTTATAGAAAAATGCATAAAGGTTAAAGAAACTCTCTTATAATTTGGGGCAGGCAGTGCATTTTCTGTGTGGCGCCAGAGCAGTGAACGCTTCACTTAGTTGGAGACGCTGTGACCAGGACGGCTAGGCATGAACGGTGAGCCTCTCTCCTTGGATGTATCTCTCACCTGTTGTCTTACTCCTCTGGGATTGAGCAATGTTTCTCCAGGGGGGAAATCCAAACTTGACTTCATTGTTTTCACACCTACTCCGTATAGCTGATTTCAGGGATTTCGAGGCTTGTCCTAAGGTAAATGGTTACAAAGTGAAGAAAACAAATTTTATTTGGCTTATGTTATGAAAAGAAAAGACAGGTGGGGAAAAGACTGGCATGCCATCAAAGCTCTGTCTGCCCAAGTCTGAAAAACAACACGAGACTAGCAGAAAGTGTACAATTATTGTGGCAAGTTGAAGTCCATCCATAGCTGAGCTAATTGCTATTCATTTCTTTTCCAATGAGCATTGCTACAAGTTAGATGACAAGGATAGTCCAAAAAACAAAAAAGATTCTTACCTTCTATCCACATGTCTGAGTTCTGAGGAGGACACGCTCCTCTAGGCCAAACGCCCTAATTCTCCGTGTGTCTCTGCTCCAATTGACCTACGCCGTCTTTTCTGTAGGCAAACCACCTCTCCCTGCCTTCCCAAATGTATCCGGTGTGTGAGCAGAGCTACTCTACTGCCCTTCTTTGAGGCCTTGCGATGGGTCCTGGTCCTGCTGGCAGTGTGGCAGGTAAAGCACGGAAGATGGCTTTGAGAGGGCTTCAAGGTACAAGGTGGAATTGGGACTCAGATGACAGGCCACAGACTTCTGAAAACCAAAAGCCTTTTGGTTGCGGGCACTAACACAGGCTATCCAGATGCCAAACCGTGTAGACAGGCAGGGAAATTAAAAAGTGTGGTTGGTGCGCTTGGCCAGTGATGTGACTTTCACGTGTTGCTGTTAGCAGAATGAAAGCCGCCCGGTCCTGCCCCATCCTCACCACTGTTCTCAGGTTTGAGGCCATGGTTACGGCCGCTGCGTCAGTCCACCCTTGCGAACGCCTGTCTCTCTTTCACTTCCCCTCTACTGCGCCAGCATGAGCTCCTTCTCCAGAGAGTGGCCTCTCCTCACAGCATATCCAGAGAACATGAGGTGAGGTCCCAAGACCCTTGCCTCTCAGGGTCATTCTGACTGGGCTTCTTCCCAGACAGATCGCTTGGTTCTTTTGGCAGGCCATGGTACTTTCAACCTTCTTCTCCGGCATCACAGCTCAAGTGCATTGATTCTTTCAGGTCCTCCTTATTTGATGGCTGACTTTCACATGCCTCTGAGGCAACTGAAAGCCCCATGGCTTGGGTCAGACACACCTTAGTCCCCAAAGTCACATCCTTGCTCTTCAACACTTGAGCATAGAGTGAACTAAAGTTACTTATAAGCAAATATGACTTTTCTTGCCCGCCCCCGCCAAAAAAAAAGCAGCTCTGTAGCCACGGCACTTATCGAGTACAATAAAGCCCTAAAATACCACCTCTTTAGCACTTAATAGATAGACTTTCTGAAAGATTTTTTTAGGACATATGCAAGGAGCTACCTGCCTCTGTCACATATGTCACTTATAGATCTTGTAGAGCAGAATGGAATCCCAGTGGTTGCCATGAGAAGAGTAGGTTCCAAAATATCCATCACAACCCCAGCACCTCTGAGACTTGAATATACGAACCGAATGGCAAGGAAGGGATGAGTCAAACCGGGGCAGTATAGCACCGATGAGATAGATACACAGTATTCCTCTGATTCCTTGAGACTTCCTCAACCCCCATTATCATGACCCCAATCCTGCCTTTCAGTCCTGGCTAGACCAGAGCATGTACACTAGTACAGATAATAGCTCAGGACACATGGAATCCAGGTCAGATAAACCCCTCAGGAACAGGAATGGGAGTAGTGATACCAGGAACGTAGGGGAAGGTGGGGAAGAGGAGGGGGTGAAGAAACCATGGTGGAAGAGAGACTGCGGTCGGTGTAAGTTATGAAATTAATAATCATTTATCAAGGGATCATGAGGATGGGCGGGAGGGAAGGCAAAAAGAGGAGCTCATACAAAGGGCTCAAATAGAATATAAATGTTTAGAAAATAATGATGGCAACAAAAATATAAATATGCTTGATACAGTTGATATGTGGATTGTTTGTTGTTTTTTTAAAATCAATTTATTGGGGCTCATACAATTCATCACAATACATAGATCAATTGTGTAAAGCACATCTATACATTTGTTGCCCTCATCATTCCCAAAATTCG
>NW_022103902.1:1681531-1703672 GCF_000313985.2 Echinops telfairi | reverse complement strand
ACTGTCTCCCCTGGTCCTGAGTGGTTCATCTGTCCTAGATTCCCTGCGTTTCCAATTCCCATCTGTACCTCTGTGAATCCTCTGGTCTAACCAGGTCTTCAAGGCAGAATTGGGGTCCTGGTAGTTGGGGGGAGGAAGCGTTTAAGAACTAGATATGTGGATTGTTATAGGAGCCTGAATTGCTCTACAGAGGACTACCCCGCAGCCCTCAAGACTTGAAGGACTGCCAGTGTCTCACAACTGTCTCACGGGAGTGAGTTGCACTGAGCCATGTGTACTGCTTTCTAGATTAATTAACTGCTTATTTCTTATGTTATCCATCTATATAAACATATAGATAATTATTAGTGTCCTGGTTTTGTTTCTCTAGAGCACCCTGTCTGACACAATGCCTGACTCTTCTTGAGAAGATTACAAATGTTTCTAACAGTATGTGATGACACAAAATCCTCTGGTTAATGAGTGATGGTGACAAACCACCTGATATTTAGCATTCGTGCAAAAAGACACTTAAAGGAAATTGGCCCTGGTGACCAACTGAGGGGTGATAGTCTTGCACAATGGAGTGAAAAGAGGACTATTTCACAGCAGGGTTCTGTGGCCCACAAGAGGTGAAGGAGCGAGTGGGTAAAAGCAGGGGGTGGATGAAAGGTGAAGAGGGTCACACAGAGAGGACAAAGTGCTCCCATCTTGCTCCCAACCAGGTTCCTTCCAGACGTTTTTTAAAAGCCAGGCAGTTGCCAGAGGGTTGACTCCAACCGTGGTGACCCAGCATGTGCCAGCGTTGCCGCTCCTGTCCAATGTGCCAGAAGGGCGTGTCTGAGGAATGAGGACGTGCTCAACCCTGGCTATCACTTGACCTCAGTAGCTTCAGAACCCCTCAGAAGGGAGAGGGCTACTAAGAAAGCCTTCAGCTAACCTTAGCTCCACTTCACAGTGAATCAGAGACCATGAGGAAAGTGTATTTCCATGTCAATGCCTAAACAATTGCCATTCCACCCCAGCAATTGCATCTTGCCCCTGTTATATGACAGTGGACTCTTCTTCTTCTTTCTTCCTGTCGAAGGCTAACCCCTTGGCCTATGCTCTGGATCACAACACTTCCACATTCTCAGAGATTGTTTCATCCATTATCCATTCTCTCCCCTATACCTTCATCTCTTCCCTTCCTCTTAGCATATACTTGTAAATATACTCAGATAGCACCAATATTTTCTATTTTTTAAAATCTTCCTAACTTTGGGCCTCTGCTCAAGCCCTCCCTCAACACAAGAACACTTTGTTCTAATGACCTGGTATTCTGTGATGCTTACCCTTCTGACACAATCGCTGAAAACAAAATGGGTGCACAAGCAAATGTGGAGAAGAAAGGTGATGGTGCCCGGCTATCAAAAGATATAGTGTCTGGGGCCTTAAAGGCTTGAAGTTAAACAAGCAGCCATCTAGCAGAACAGCAACAAGCCCACATGGAGGAAGCACACCAGCAATCATGAGGTATAGACAGAATCAGGTAACAGGCACCAGAAGCCCCAAAACAAAAAAAAACATATTGTTGAGAATGAGGGGGATCAGAGCAGAGACCCAAAACATATCTGTAGACAGTAGGACATTCCCTCACAGAAGGGTCACAAGGAAGGGATGAGTCAACCTGGGTGCAGTACAGCACTGATGAAACACACAATATTCCTCTGATTCTTTGAGGCTTCCTCACCCTCCACTATCATGACCCCAGTCCTACCTTTCAGTCCTGGCTAGACCAGAGCATGTACACTGGTACTGATAAGAGCTCACGACACATGGAATCCAGGTCAGATAAACTCCTCAGGAACAGAAATGGGTGTAGTGATACCATGAGAGGAGGGGGAACGTTGGGGGAGGAAAGGAGGAAGGAGGAAGATGGGGGAGGAGGGAAGGGAAGGGGAACTGATGACAATGATTGACACATAACCCCCCCTCCAGGGGGGGGAACAACAGAAATACGGGTGAAGGGAGACAGCGGTCAGTGTAATATGTGAACATAATAATAATTTATAATTTGTCAAGGGGTCATGAGTGTGGGGTTGGAGGGGAAAAACAGGCGCTAAAACCAAGGACTCAAATAAAAAGTAAATATTTAGAAAATGGTGGTGGCTTGATACAATTGATGTGTGGAATGTTACAAATGCTGTAAGAACCACCAATACAATGATTTTTTTCATCTTCCTAGACCTTCTATGACTTTTGAAGACAAGTTTCACAATCAGAATTTTATTTGTTTAATTGTAGTCCCACTTTTCTTCATTTCTGCTCTTCTCAACCAACTGAACTCTCACTGCACCTGGTCTCATTGAGGTCATCAGTAATCCTTCTGTCGTCAAATCCAAGACACATTTTTCAATCGTGTTATTATAATAGGGCTACCTGCAGCCTCGGACCCTGTTGACCAGCATAGAGTCCTTGAAACACCCGTCTCCTTCGTTTTTCTTTAACAGTGAGTCTGCCAGAACTATTGGGAGTGTTTTTCCCACACCCTCTCCCTAGCTTCCAAGAACCAGAAGGCTCAACTTGTTCCAAAGTCTTCGGCCTTCTCTCTCCCTGCTGTCTTGCGGGGACAGCCTGTTCTGTGCCTGGCTCACCAGAGAAATTCTTCCTCTTACTGTTTACAAGCGAGGCCTCACTCACAGGGATGGCGTGACCAGAGAGGCATATTCGCACAGAAGCAGTTTTATTTGTTTCATGTTCTTAACTATTTGACTGTGGTTGTGGTTTTGGGGGTTTGGGGTGAAGAGATGGGGAAAGGATGGGTCAAAAGGAGACTAGAAAAGTAGGAACAAAACAACCATAAAAGAACTGTGAGACCAACCACATGCAGAAACAGTTCCATTCACCCTGACCCATCTTTTCCTCCCAAATGTTGCTTTACACAGCCACCCACCCACCTACTTATTCTACAGAGGAAGAAAGTGAAGTTACAAAGGGGTAGTAATTTTATGGTGTCTTACATTTTTAAAACTGTATCTTGGATCATGATCAATTTGTCATTATATTAACTTTATTTGGAGAGACTCCTTAGTAGCAAGGGAATTGATAGTGGAAGATATTGTAGAAAAGAAGTATTGTTACCAGGATCCATGAAGCCTGGATATATCCTTCCCATCAGGTCCTCAAAAAAAGATGGATCTTCTTTCCAGAAAATAAAAGTTTTTAAATTACCAAAGTTAAGTTCATGGAAAATTAGACCTTAATCTGATGTTCAGCGTAGGGTAATATGTAGTCCTCCATATTAGAAATGGCTTAAGAACCAAGAACTTATGCGACTGCTGGTACAAACCAGATGCTACATATTTTACATATAGGGTGAGTGGGCTAAAGGGAAGGAAAGACAGGGACAAAAAGGGGACACGGCGACTATTTGCACAAGGCAGCAGATTCCATCTGAGGGCGTGACTGGTCCAAAACCCCTGGCATCGGTCCGATTCGTAGGAGGGAGAGGGAGCCACGTGTGGGACTCACTCGCTTTGGCCTCCTTCCTCTGCAAGGAAAACAAGAATAAAAATTGCTCATGCAGCTCTGGCGGAACTATTAACAGTAGTGTCGTGACAAGAAGCAGGTTTCTGCCAGAAAGCAGGCCGAGGCACGCTGCCCACAAGGAGAATGAGACCTCCATGCTACATGTCTTCACAGGCAGGGCGCCTGCTGCTTGGATGAACAGAGGGGAATCACGGCAGAGGCGGTGGATCTTTAGATGCCTTTTTAGATCAATAACTGCATTAATTACTAACTTGTCTCTCTACTCCCAGAGGTTAATAAATCGACTACACCTACGCCTGGCTTCCTCGGTGCTACTTAACATTTTTGGAGTAAAATGGTTTTTTCTGCCAAATTGAAGTAGCAAATGTTCAGCCAACTGATGGATTGTCGGCAGGAGAAAAACCAATCTGCCAGAGAACTGGGTTAGATCGAAAGGCAAATGATGAAGTCATCTGGGCCCAAAAAGCATTCTGAAACCTGGGCCCAAAAAGCATTCTGAAACCTGTAGCTCCCTTTGGATGCCTCCCATTTCTTTAATAACATGGTTTGATTCCTCTTCACCTACGGGTCTGGAAGAAAATGTTTGTGGACCATTTCCATCCAGTGGGATTTCGACTCAGCAAACCTGTAGGACAGAGTAGAAGTGACCCATAACGTCTCCAAGATTGTCCGTACGTACATCTGTCTTGTGCAGCGCAGCTGGTGGGTTCAAAGTGCCCACCGTTTGCAGGGCAGTCGGAGCGTAACTACCGTGGCTCCAGAGTTCTTCGCCCGAGTATGGAGAGGCAAACCTAGAATGAGGTGTTTGTTGGCTCCAGCAACAGTCTTAACCGACCGACATCATCCGGTTTTACACTCAGCTGTCTCTCCTTGATGACAAATGTGGCTCCATGGAAACCTCTGAAACGTGCAAAGACCTAGACTTAGAAAACCCAAAAGGAAGGGCCTGCTCAGCATCTCTTAAACTGAAAGAACTCATTAAAAAAGCCAAGCCTCAATTTGCAATGTTGCAAGATTCTATGGGCAAAATGTTGAGTGATGCAGCAAGCACCAAAAGAAGATAGAAGGAATGCACCGTACAAAAAGGACAAGTCAATCTTCTGCCATGCCAGGAGACAACACAGGAGCAAGAACTAATGATACAGAAGGAAGAAGTGCGAGCCGAGCTGAAAGCATTAGCCCAAACAAGGCTCTAAGAATTGATGGAATGCAATTGAAATGTTTCAGCAGGCTGATAAAGCACTGGAAGGACTCACTCGCTATGCCAGGTAATTTGGAAGACAGCTACGTGGCCAACTGACTGGAAAAGACTCACATTTGTACCCATTCCCAAAAAAGGTGGCCCAACAGAATGCTCCAATTCCAGAGCAATTATGCAAGTAAACGTTTGCCGAAGACGAAGCCACACAGTGTCAGCAGTGCCGTGACAAGGTGCTGCCAGAGGTGCAGGCCAGACTCGGAAGAGGACATGGAGGAGGGATGTCATTGCTGATGTCACACGGATATTGGCTGAAAGCAGAAGATTACAGAAAGACATTGACTTGTGGTTTATTGACTACATCAGAGCATTCCATGGTGCGGACCATGATAATTGATGGATAGCCTTGAGAATAATGGAAACTCCAGAGCAGTGTTCTCTTGTAGAACGTGTACATGAATCAAGAATGAAGCAGTTGGGTGAACAAAGCAAGGAAATGCTGCATAGTTTAAAATCAGAAAAAAAGCGTCCCATCAGGGTTGTATCTTCTCACCATATTTATTCCAGCTGTATGCTGAGAAGATAATCACAGAATCTGGATTATATGAAAAAACAATGTGGCATCAGGATTGGAGGAAGGCTTATTAACAACCTATGATTTGCAGATGATACAACCTTGCTTGCTGAAAGTGAGGAGGACTCGGAGCACTTGCTGATGAAGATCAAGGACAACAGCCTTCTGTGTGGATTACAGCGCTGTGCAAAGAAGACCCAAATCCTTACAAACGGGCCAATCAGTAACATGATAAATGGAGAAAAGGTTGAAGTTGTCAAGGATTTTGCCTTATGTGGATCAACAATCAATGCTCTTGGGAACATCAGTCAAAAACTGAAGAGAAGCGTTCCTTTGGGTCAGTCTGTCCCTCAATATCTCTTTAGAGTATTGAAGAGCAAGGATATTACTTGGAGGACTAAAGTGTGCCTGATCCAAGCCATGGTATTGTTAATCGCTTCATATGCATGTGAAATTTGGACATTGGATAAAGGAGACCAAAGAAGAATCCTTGCATTTGAATTGTGGTGCTGGTGAAGAGTGTTGAACGTGCTATGGACTCCCAAAAGAACAAAGAAAATCTGTCTTGGAAGAAGTACTGCTAGAGTGCTCCTTATAGGCAAGGATGGAGAGCCTTCGTCTTACATACTTTGGACATGGTATCGAGAGAGATCAACCCTGGAGAAGGACATCGTGCTTGGTAAAGCAGAGGGGCAGCAAAATAGAGGAAGGCCCTCTAGGAGATGGACTGAGAGTGACTACAACAATGGGCTCAAGCACAGGAACAATTGTGAGGATGGCGCAGGACTGAGTGGTACTTTGTTCTGTTGGGCACAGGGTTGTTATGGGTCAGAGCCAACTCCATGGCAGCTAACAACAACAAGGTAAAGAAGAGGAGGGGGGTTGGGGAGGCAGGGCTGGAGCAGCTGTGTTGACTGCAGGCTTGCTGGGAATCCTGCTGTGAGCCTGTCCACAATCCTTGCTTCAATGGTAATGTGTTCTTGGTGGTCACCTCTGGGCACTACCTTGAATTGGATGGGTAGTCTCTGGGGGTAGGGCATAGATGGGATGTGTGGGGTGCTCATTGACCTGACTCTCTTGCCCCCATGTTGCTGTGGAGAGGAAGCCACATTGACTTCATTGGGCTAACAACTCCAGGTATACAAGGAAGGCTCACATGGAGTAGACAATTGAGATAGTTTATTGTGCCAGCCTGGCCGATAAACACAAGTGGGATTAATTGAAGGGCTGAGAGATAAATGGCTCGGTGAGCCTCGCCTTTCTTGTCTCTCGCTCTTTGATCATCGGACCAGTGTGCGGCTGCCTTGCTTGTTCTGTGCCTCAATTTACAGGCTACACTACCTGTGGGACACCTAGCCTGTGGACTGTGTCGCTGTAAGTTGAGGTCCCTTTAAGACCACACGATTGGAATGTACATCTCTGGAGCTGGGGACTGACAGTTGGTGACCTGGCTGACAGTTGGTGACCTGTCTTGCTGTTTGCTGCGTGTGCTGAGATAGCCTAGCTCTCTCTCTACAGAGGATTACCTGGTGGCCCTCAGGACTCAAAGGACTGCCAGTGTCTCACAACTCTCTAACATGTTTGAATTATACTGAGCCATTTGTACTGCTTTATAATTTAACTGTTCATTTCTTGTATTATATATCTATCTGTATATAATTTAACAGTTAATTTCCTGTGATATATATATATTTACTAGCAATCTGGTTTTGTTTCTCTAGAGAACCCTGTCTAACACAACAATGAAAGGGTTCCCCTGAGCTGGCTTGCAATGCTGAATAGCTAATCATTACAAAATACTTTTTAATCTAATACTTTGTGCAAAGACATGTGAGATCAAAATCTGAATTCCAAATAAAAATGTTTGTCAAAACAAAAATAAATCTGTTTCAATCTTACCTTCCATCATTTCGGCTCTCAAACGCTTACAAATAATTCAACAAACATTGTTTCATATCTCTGTGCCTTTGTGCATATCCTTATTTCCCACATTGACCAGCTGATCGGCTTATATTGCCTAAAACTCAAACACCAAACCCACAGCCATTGCGATAATTCTACTCATAGCAACCCTATAGAACAAAGTAGGTGTGCCCCTTAAGGTTTCCTAATGGGAGTAGACAGCCTCGTTTTCCTCTTGGAAAGTGGTGCTTAACATAGCAGCCCAGTGCTGAAGCCACCATGGGCTCCTTAAATTATCGAAAGGTGTGGTTAATCCTGAAGGTTTCCTGAGTTAAAGCAATGAGGCTACAATCTTTCTGATGTGACCATTTTCAATCAGCTCATGTAGGCCTGCTAGTTATCACCTTTCCTGGGAAACGAGCTAACAAATTCTCATTTTCAAGCCACTGCAATGGACCCTTTTGCCTAGAGAGAAGCTGATGGCAGAAAACGGAAAGGTTGTCGTTGGCCTTAATGCTCCTAAAGAGGAAAGGCCACTCTTTTGTTAGAAGGGTCTAGGTGAATACGTCCACACCCCCACGGAAGGCACTGCAGAGTACAGCTCGTGGATCTGTGGATCCTTCTATGCTGAGTGAACCCCCACACATGCTTCCTCTCAGCTTTGCTCTGCACTGCATCAGCCTTCCCTCTCACCACCACCTGGGTCACCAACTTTAGGGTTCCAGGGCCACTGAACCTAGATTAAACATTTAGCAGAAAATAATGAAATTCATTTGATTTTTCTCTTCTTTTAATCTTTCCATTAAAGTGAGATATGGATTGTGTTTTGTTATTGCTGGGCTTTTTGATGCGTCAAAGAAAATGCACGTCTTTATCTGACAGGAATTACCGACACAATTTGAGTAATGTGTAAGATAGTTTACATTATTCATACCACAACTAAGTATTTGATAACCCCTCTTCTTTGAGGAGTACTTTATGGTATTTTTATTTGAGCATATATTACAATGGATTTTTTCAACAGTCCAAAAGCTGTCCCAAACCTTCTATAGTCTGTTCCCCTGATAAATCCCTCTGGGACCTGGTCTACCCTCAGCCTCTCTGCTTCTGGCTTAGCCCAGGCCCTTATCCATGCCTGCACTTGCATCCTGAGCATCTTAACCACACAGCCTGCATCCTGGCTTGTTTTTTCCTTCCTTTCCACCATCTCCCTCTCTAGCCCATCCCTGTACTGCTCCAGAGCCTTCTCAGTTGCAGTCCACCTGTGGTACCTTGGAAGGTAAGTGCTCTCTCAACTGAGTTCGCTTTCCGTTCTCTTCCCACCGACTGCATTATATCACTGGCTCCACTAGGTATCTCTGAACTCCATGACAACAAGAAATTTGTTATATTAATCTTTATGCAATTGCTTGTGCAGTGGCTGCTGCATCATAGTCCATTCATTAATGATTGTGGAAGAAATAAATGAATCAAGGAATTCGGGGGTGGGGGAAGATAGACAAATATAGGTCAGTCAGTTGTAGTTCCATTTACCCAGAGAAGAAAATCCGGTCAGGGAGACTAGAGCTCTTGCTTGTCTCCTTGCTGTTAAGTGGTAGAACTAAACCACAAATTCAGTCTACTCATTTCAGATTCACGGCGCTTTCATTCAACACATCTTCCTCAACCAGATGGGCATTCCAATTTTATATCTGGACTCTAATTGAGCCCTAGACGAATCATTTAATTCTCCTCTGAAGTGAGATCAGATAACGTATAAGACTTATAAATCAAAAGTTTATAATCTATGAATATATATATATATAATCTAGACCAGATGAATTATTGATTGCTGCATCACAAACCACTCCAGCGTTTATTGGCTTAAAAATAAATTTTTTGTGCTTACACCAAAAATAAAGAAAGAAACTCCACTGCCAATGAGTCAATTCTAACTCATAGTGACCCTGTGTAGGGTTTTTTGACGGTAAATCTTCATAGAAGCAGACAACCTCATCTTGCTCCCACAAAACAGCTGATAAGTTTGAACTGCTGACCTTACCATTAGCAATCCAATGTTTAGCTAACAGCACTACCCTGGCTCCAGTGCTTATAAATCTGTAATTTAGACAGAATTTAGAAGAGCACCTCATCTCTGCTTCAGGCTGCATTTACTTAGACAGCATCACTGGGAGTTTATGACCCGCTTTCATAAAAACTCGCTCATGTGGCTGTCAAGTGGGTGCTGAGTGTCAACTAGGAATTCAGCCAGGGCTACCGTCTAAGTGTCTTGATTCCTCTGCAAATGGTGCTCTGCCCAAGTCCCGGAGCTTCCTCACAGTACAGATTCTAAAAGCAAGTTTCCCAAGAAAACCAAGGAGAAGCTGTATCGCTTTTGTGAGCTAGCGTCATAAGTCAACATAGCAACATTTCTTCTATCGACATGAGTCCACATAGACTTAAAGATAGGGAACCTAGGAATGTCAGAGAAGAATGTCAGAGAAGAAAGTCAGCCTACCAGGGACTTTGATTCTCTAAAGTTACAGAATCAATAAAACCGATCTTAGAATGTATACACCCAATGAGTATGATCATTAAAATGCCTGTGGAGATGCATCTGATCAGAGCACCAGGAGCAAACAAAGAGAGAAGGAGAGAGAGTGGAACACATCCTGGCCCACCAAGCCCTGAGGATGACACTCCTGCTCAGGGCAGCCAATGCACAGAGAGCACCATAGGGCAGTCCCACCACCAGACATGGCGTCCCTCACTGACCCACAGTGCTACGGGGACAACACTGGAGACAAAGTGCAGGAATTGTGCCCGGTCTGACCGCACCACGCCAGGGCAAAACACTAATGGCGTGCAACAGAGCAGCAATGGGAGCAAAACAATGAAGTCAAAAATAGACTCTGAGGCCAGGATGTCACACCCCATCAGACTACACCAGAAAACATTCCTAAAGATGCCTGAAACCTGATCCTACTGACACCTCATAATCACAGGCTGGTGTGCTTCTTCCATGTGGGCTTTGTTGCTTCTCAGCTAAATGGCCGCTTATTTATCTTCAAGCTATTAAGACCCCAGATGCTATATCTTTTGATAGCTGGGCAACATCAGCTTTCTTCGCCACATTTGCTTATGCACCCATTTGTCTTCAGTGATCCGTTTTTTTAAAGAGCACGTCCACCAGCGATGGGTGGTGGCCAGAGGGGCTGAGGAGGAGTTCCGTGGTGCAGGAAGGAGTTTGGTGCTGTGTATCTCGCCCCATCAAACGCCCTGCGGGGACAGAGTCCTACACCGAAAACGGTCTGGGGATCATTTGGCCTGAGGAGGACTGCAGATGTGAACTGTCCCCTCCCTGTCCGCCGGCAAGCTGCGGAGCTCCTCTTCCCAGAGCCCGTCAGCCCCTGAACGCGACCTAACCTTCGGTTTCAGAACACACTGCCGCCTTGAGACAGCAGTTCCAAAGGTCCAGGCGAAGAGGCCCTCCCCTCCTCTTTGCACAACAGCAAATTTGCATAATGGCCTGCTCTTTGGAATAGAATCCTATCACCCAGTGTCTTGAGCACTTCCCAAATACAAGCCGGAATGCTAGTACTGAAAAAAAAAGGGCATTTGAACAAGAAGCTTGCAACGTAGTGGCTGTGGGACAAGACGGAAAGCAACAGGGACTGCTTTGGGTGCTCAAAGAAATTAGTTACAATTGGCAATTGGATCATTGGAAAATATCGTTTAATAGACCCACAAAAAGGAATAGGAATTCAGCAAAAGGGGGGACGACCAATATCCTTTACCGAATAAAAGGGTCAGAAATAGAGATCAATGGGAACTAGGCCAAGGCTGGTACATAAGGAATGGCCGTGCAAAGACACCGTTAGAAAGGGTTGGAGAGAGGAAAATATTGACCAAGTTTTCAGGGATGTTGTGAAATTAATTTATAAATTACCTGCGATAGCTACAGTTCCATATGATTCAACCATAAATGTTCTTTCTCTGGAATTTAAAACACAAGTGCATAAAACTACAGCTCACTGTAAAAAGTGCTTCCTTACATGAAATCTGTCTCAGGACCACAACGGGGAACTGACAGACTAGTGTTTGGGGTTTTTTTTACCACTTTTTCCCACTAGATAATCAGCAAGGTCCTAGAATAGCCTTCAGGGAATCTCACTAGCAAGTTTTCCTGAGACTATGGATCGTAGACTCATAAGTATTCAAATCATGTTTTATTTTAGTAACTCAAATGTTCTCTTGTATTAAATAACGTATTTCCTTCCCTTTGTTTTTTGGTTTTTTTGGTTATTGCTATTCAGCAGTTTGTTAACTAGCAACACAATTCCTGTTTTCTGGCCATCCTAACAGAAACACACGTACAAACCATACAAAAGTACTGCCCTCATTTGAATCATACATGGAATCAAGACTTTTTAAATGCAGATTACAAAACCCCCTGGCCAAAACCAACCTTTTCTAGGCAAAGGAGGCAGATAAAACAGAAGGTTAATAAAAGATAAGGTGAATCGCGTCAAGATCTGATGTTACTTGCGTTTGCCACCTCTCCTGACCTCAATTTCTTCTCAGAATTCAGGGAATCGACCACACCAGAGAAGGAGACCAAGCCATGCGCGATGATCAGGTTATAAAGTAAAAAGGTTTATGGAAGTGTTTACTATTGTATCATGGTGTTGACAGACTACCATTTCTGGATGCCCTTTCAATGAACCACGTCTGGGGAGAGGGCAGGAGGCACTGGCCAAGTTGGGAGGGGATTTGGCAGAAGGCAAAGACGGAACGTTAGGCTTGGGAAGAAAGTGCTGGGCACAGTACTGCCAAACTATCAGCGTTCTGTGTGGACGGAACAAAGTCAGTACAATGTACTTACCCAAAATGAATTCGCATAAAACATACAGCTGGTTAGTGTCCTGTGTGCAATAAATCATTTTTACGTGGCCTTTCTAGTCATAGTGCTATCATTCCCACAAAACGGTTGACTGGGACCATGCCCATTGACTCCATGCCTTGACATTGGCAAGAGGTTTCCTTACAGTAAAGTCCAGCCAATCACACTGATCCAGAGCCCTCAGATCATCCAGGGGAGTCTGCAGTGGAACTTGTCCTTTGGGCCAAGGACCTGGGGTCTCTGTGCTGAGAGGCTTCTACGTCCAGAGGAGGGAATATAGAAGCAGACGAAAGAGGGTGGTTGGTGGCAGGCTTGCAGGCTCACGGCATGCGGTGGCTGAGGTGGACCCGGTGGCTCCTGGAGGCTTGTCAGCAGACGTTTGGGGGAGAAGCCAGAGTGTACTCCAGACAGGAGTCGTCTTGGAGAAGCCTGTGCATGGGGTGCAGTCAGATACCTGTGGGCAGATTTGCGGTTGGAGCTCAAGGAGTTGTAACATTTGCCCACGAAGAGTAAGAGAGACCTGAGTGTGCCTAGGGAGACAGAAATGGATGCCACCCATCTTGAGTCCCAGGAGCCTAAGCCAGAGAGTGTGGAAGGACCCTGTTGCCGAAGCTCACAAGGCCCCTGGGGCAGATGGGACCTCCTAGGCAGGGGACTTCTCACCATAGTGAGAAGGCTCCGGCAATGTAAAGGCACAGGGTCGGGGGTCCATGGGGGCATGAACATATCGTCTGACCTGAACCAGGGTACACCTGCCTAACAACATACAAAGGGACATGGATGATTTTTGGAAGGATCAGCGTTTTTTCCCTTTGGGAATTTTGAGGATGAGTTTTCCCTTTGTTATTCTTTACCATTTGTTTTCTATAGATCATAATAAGCCTTCCACTTTGCCAGTATTGTGTATCATGTGTCCTGATGAATCACAGATAAGCGTAGAAGCCACGGAAGCATTGATGTCAGTGGGTGTGCGTGTCTCCTCCACGTGCAGGGGAAATAGACAGACATGCGCACATGTCCTTTTCCAATTTTCAAGACTGAAAGACAGTTACGTATGTTAATGCCATTCCGAAGGGACGCCTGAGTCAAATTCTCAAGACAGAGCTCTGGTTCCATCACTTGCTGACCCAAGACCTTCTCTCTGAGGTGCCGTAAGATCAAATTCTTTGAAGGACCGTATTCTTTTGGGAGTGCTTGTCAAAGATGCAAGCATTGTCTTTGGAACTCAGTTTTCTTGGGATAATATCGAATAAAAGATGTGTTTACCCACACATGCTTTTGCCAACATGCAGACAGACAAGTTGCTATCCATGAAGAGGAATTTCAGACCGTTTGCTCTGGGCAAGCTGACCTTTAGCACTCCTCCAAATCAGAACAATGTTTCCTTCTCAGTGTCTTCTATAAAATCCACTTTTGTCCTCCTTTGTAAGAGTGCAATTGATAATGGAAAGCACTGTTAATGGCATCATAAAAATGTTGTATTCCTGGGCAAAGATATGTATATGATTTACTGTCTCTATTGTGCACTGGATTGTGAACATACATAGCGGCATTCAGTTCACATGAGTGAATCGTATTTTACAGATGAGAACTCAAGAGTTCTGACAGATTGAATGACATACTCAAAGTCAAAGAACCAAAACATACTCACTGTGCTGTATGGCTCCAATACCCAGGCTACTTGGTCAAAACTTGAGTAAAACTTTTTGGAATACAGCATTGCAGAGACACAGAGCAGTTTGGAAGTCCCCACCCAAGCCCTTTGTGTTTGAACTGCAGCGACTTCCTAGGGAGCAAGTGGAGCCCTGGCGGTGTAGTGGTTTTGCACTGGGCTGAGATGCCCAGCACGGGCCGTTGGAAACCACCAGAGGCTCCAAGGGAGATAGACTGGGCTTTCTCCTCCCGTAAACAGTTACAGTCTCATAAACCCACAAGGAGTCACTGTGAGTCAGCATCGGCTTGATGGCAGTGAGTTTGACTTGCAGTGGGGAACAAGGAGCCATGGTGGCTCTGTGGTCCAAACCCACCAGCCACTCCTAGAGAGAAAGATTATCTGCTTCTGTGAAAGTTTACAGCCTTGAAAATCCTATATAAGGCTGATAGGAGTCAGAATCATTTGACAGGAGTGGTTAAGGAAAGACAGCAGTGGCTTGTTACTAAAGAAGTTGCTTTGTTTTGCTCTGTCTTGTTTTTGTGCTTATCAATGTCTCTGCGTGTCTATCTAGATAAGATAGGCAGAAAAGCAATCTAGAGGAGAAAATGAAGGGACTGACGGATGGTTCCAGGGGAACATGGGAGAGGGGGAGGTGGGGGAAAGGAAGCGAGTACCGACCAACCAAAGACAAGGGAAAAACAAGTGATCTAAAATCAATGGCAAGGAGGGAATAGGACACCTGGTGGGGCTTGTTGAAGGGCAACATAGCTGAGAGGAATTACTGAAACCTGAATGAATGATGAACATGACAGTGGAACAAGAGAAAGTAAAAGGAAATAGAGGAAAGAAGTAGGAGGCAAAGGACATTATAAAGGTCTAAATACAGGCATGTATATATGTAAATATATTTAGATATAATGACAGGGGAATAGATCTGGGTAAATATATTTATATGTTAAGTATTAAGGTAGCAGATGGACATTGGGCCTCTACTCAAGTACTCCCTCAATGCAAGAACACTTTGTTCTATGAAACTGGCATTCCATGATGCTCACCTTCCAGACACGATCACTAAAGACAAAGCGGGTGCATAAGTCAATGTTGTGAAGAAAGCTGATGGAGCCCAGCTCTCAAATGATATAGCATCTGGGGTCTTAAAGGCTTGAAGATAAACAAGCAGCCATCTAGCTGAGACATAACAAAGTCCACATGGAAGAAGCACAGCAGCCTATGTGATCATGAGGTGTCAATCAGATCAGGTATCAGGCATCAAAGACTCAGAACAAAAAATCATATCAATGTGAATGAGGGGTGGACATAGTGGAGGCCCAAAGCCCATCTGTGGACAATTGGACATCACAGGAAGAGTCACAAGGAAGAGACGAGCCAGTCAGGGTGCAGTGTAGCATCATTGAAACATACAACTTTCCTCTAGTTCTTTAATGCTTCCTCCCCACCACTATCATGACCCCAGTCTACCTTACACATACAGCTAGACCAAAGCATATACACAGGTACAGATAAGAACTGGAAACACAGGGAATCCAGGACAGACAAACCCCTCAGAACCTATCATGAGAGTAGCGATACCAGCAGGCAAGTGGGAGGTGGGTGGGGAAAGGGGGAACCAATCACAATGATCTACATAAAACCCTTCCCAGGAGGATGGAAGACAGAAAAGTGGGTGAAAGGAGACATCAGTCAGTGTAAGACATGAAAAAATAATAATAGTTTATAAATTATCAAGGGTTTGTGAGGGAGGGAGTGTCGGGGAGTGAAGGGTGAAAAACAAGGAGCTGAAGTAGAAAGAAAATATTTTGGAAACGATGGTGGCAACATATGTACAAATGTGATTGACACAATGGATGTATGTGTGGATTGTGATCAGAGCTGTACAAGCCCCCAATAAAATGATTTTTTTTAAATAAAGAAAGAGATGTGACCAAAAAAAAAGAAAGAAAGAAGAGGTTGAGCTTTATGTGTCTAAAGTCCCTTTCCCCATAGATTCCATAATTGCCTAACTTTTAGTGCCCTTTTCTAATTTCCAAACCTGAAGATAATTAGAGGGGCCCTGATGGCACAGTGACTACGCGTTCTGCTGCGTCAAGTTGACAGCTGGAATTCATCGGCCTCTTCATGGGAGGAAGAGGTGACAGTTGGCTCATGTCAAGCGTTCGGCCTGGGAACCCAGCGAGCCTTCCTACTCAGTCATCATGAACTGG
This sequence comes from Echinops telfairi, assembly GCF_000313985.2. Lineage (NCBI taxonomy): Eukaryota > Metazoa > Chordata > Mammalia > Afrosoricida > Tenrecidae > Echinops > Echinops telfairi. Next base: position 1,687,730 of record NW_022103902.1, on the reverse strand, counting down.
GTCGTTATAGGTTGGAATTGAGTCAACGGCTGCCAGTTTGATTTGGCGGGATTTATGCCGGTGCTGTAGTAGTTATGCACTGGGCTGCCAACCGAAAGGTGACCATTTGAAAACCACCAGCTGCTCCTCGGGAGAACTAGGAGGCTTTCTCTGTCCCTAATGAGTCACCGTCTCGGAAACCCACAGGGGCAGGTCTACTGTCCTACAGGGCCACTGGGAGTTAGCATTGACTCAATGGCAGTGAGTCGGTGTGCTTTGAGGCCTCGTTAATTACACCTAAGTATTTTAAGCAAGTCAGTTGTTGGGTTGCACAAAAGGTTAAGTGCTCGACTACTAACCAAAAGGTTGGCAGTTCAAATCCACCCAGAGACACCGTGGAAGACAGGGTTGAGGATCGTTTGCAAAGTCACACATTTGTGAAAACCTATGGAGCAATTGTATTCTGCACGCATGCGTCCCGTGAGCTGGAATCTACTTGACGACCAGTAACAGCAACAACAATTTTAAGACTAGTGTAAATAGTTTCTGCTAGTTAACTCAGCGCCAGAAATAAGGAAGTAGAACATAGCTCTGGTCATTTACGTAAAATCTCTTCAAAAAGAAGCCACAGCAATCCCCTGCCCTGGACAATGTTTACATTCTGATGAACTGCTTAAGGGAGCATCTGACAATGGGTCACTTAACAGGTCTCTGAACTCAAATTGTGAACATTCACTTTGTAGAAGGCAATAGGGCACAATGCGAGTCCCCAATCCATCTGCGGAGCATCCAGTCAGATCGAGCCTCTGGAAAATCCCTCGGCCATCGTCAAGGGATGTGACAGCTTTGCTATCAGACAGAGATTATTGTAAGCTTGATTATGGTGGATGGAACTACAGAATGATACCTAGGCAGGTGCTCACCCCTTGACCCATCATGAATTTGCTCTACTTTTAAATATTTCTCGCTTGTTCCACAACAGAAATTTCTTGGCTTTTTTATTTTTATTTTATTGCTAATGGTCTTTTCTCTCTGAAGCTTTATTTTTATTTTTATCTGTATATTATTAGTTTTCTTTCTGTTTCATTTTGGTTTTGTTTCTTATTGTTTCTATTAGGTTTCCCAGTTTAAGAAGCACGGGCTGGTGCAGTGGTTTAACAGTTTGCATTGAGGAGAAAATTATGAATGCGGAAGGGGAGAGGGAGCACTAGAACCGATGGCGATGATGTGTCTACAACTCTTTAAAAACGACTATGGAAAAAAAACTTTAAAAACTATGGAAGTGTGGGATATGTGAACTTTATATCAATGAAACTATTTTTTAACAAAGAAGTCAACTGCTTAATTTACAAAATAATAAATAAGAGGTCTCTGAAAATGGCACGCTCCTCATAAGATTATATGAGCTATTTATTATTCAATGAAACTTAGGAGAAAATCTTTCGTTATTGCCTTTCTTTGACCCCCACTCCCCATCCTGCCCAAGCCAGCTACTGTCATTGAACTGGTTCCAATTCAGAGTGAGCCCGTTGGGCAGAGTACAACAGATCCATAGGGTTTCCAAAGCTGGAAATGTTTCCGCAGACAGACCAGCCATGCTTTCTACCACAGAGGAACAGAGGATGCCCACTGCTGGCCTCTCAGTCAGCAACCCAGGGCCTTAACCACTACACTAACGTATTCAATAGAAAGGTGCCTCCAACATTGGATCCAAACCTACAAACCTACCTGTGGAGACCTGCGCCACACCTGGAGAATTTTATAATTGCACTCAGAAGCAGGTAAATAAAAATCTTGGTATAAAAATCACAGATACTTTTATTAAATAAAACTATCAAAATATGAAGTTATTTCTCAGTGCTTCTTCCATGCGCATATATGCTCTTCTGAAGAGCGTGTTTCTATCTCTCTCACCCTTCCCCGAAAAAGCCTGTACCCTTTGATTTTCAGTAAATCAAAATGACAGTTTGGGCAACTTCAAGGGTCTCAAATCATGTTTCTTTAAATGTTCTTTGAGTTTGGGGAGCAAAAAGAAGTCCAAAGGAGCAAGAACAGAGCTGTACAGTCAACGGAGTAAGTTTTCCCAGTTAAATTATTGTGTGGCAGACCTAGGAATGAGCAGGTGGCCTTTCTCTCAGAAATCCAATTTTCAATTTTCTTAAAATTCCTTCCTAATAAACCGCTAAGATAGTCCTGTGTGCTTCAAGAAAATCTATCAAGATTACCTCCTTAGGAATCAAGGAAGAACTGCTGATGTTAAACATCTGAGCTGATCTCGCTGCCATGCATTTAACTGGCCAAGCAGGTAGATCCATTCGCAAACCACTGTTATGATTGGATTTGTTTAAGGTGGCCTAATGAGGTTAAGGCAAGTGTATTATTGAAAGAATCTCTCTGCAGCCATCCACTGATTGTGGGATTGTTTTTCTTTTATGGGTTTCTCTATACGTTTTGTTTGGAATAAAGTTGTGCACATATGAAATGGACACCACCCCACCCCACCCCCAGTAGCAATACTTTTTGACTCGCTCTTCTGTCAGTAAGCAAGTTGAGACAGCATGTCTACCTTCCAGAAAAAAACTCACGGCCATGGAATCTGTTCTAATTCACAGTGAGCCTATAAAGCAGGACCCCCCTTGGGGTGTCTGAGACTATCAGTTGCAGGAATAGAAAGCATCATATTTCTGTCACAGAGCATCTAGTAGGTTCTATCTGCTGGCCATGTGGTTATGTTCCCCTATGTCAGCAGCTGTGAGCCTTTCCTCTTGCTCTGCTTCCACTCCATGTTTACAACCACCCTCTCAAGCATGTTCGACCTTGCTGTTGCAGCCCTGGGAGCAATGGTGGAAGTCCAAGCACCAAGAGGTGCTGTCTCCCATTCCGCTGCTCCACGTGCACCATCTAAAGGGAAGCATCAGGAGTGGGTCGGGAACTTTATCTTTAGCTTCTACTAAAATTTCTCCAAACAAGACTGCTACTCCATCTCAGATGTCACCTGTGCTCTTGGTTCATGGGTATTCTCCACACCAGCTGAAAGGGGCTTCCAGACCCTGACACTAGATGAGGTCGGGAATCTGGAATGCCATTAAACTCCTTTAAGGATTACAGCATTCGATGGGCACTGGTCCTTTACTCAAGTACTCCCTCCACACAAGAACACTCTGTTCTAATAATCCACCACTCTGAGATGCTCCCTTTCCCAACACGATCGCTGAAGACAAATGGGTACATAAGCAAATGTGGTGAAGAAAGCTGATGGTGCTGATGGTGCTGATGGTGCTTTTGATAGCCAGCAGATGCTGGCTATCAAAAGATACAGCATCTGGGGTCTTAAAGGTTTGAAGGTAAACAAGCGGCCATCGAGCTGAGAAGCAACAAAGCCCACATGGAAGAAATACACCAGCCTGTGTGATCATGAGGTATCTATGAGATCAGGTATCAGGCATCAAAGACCCAGAGCAAAAAATCATAATGTGAATGAGGGGGCAGTGTGGAGTGGAGGCCCAAAGCCAATCTGTAAGCAATTGGACATCCCCTTACAGAAGGGTCGTGGGGAGAAGACAGGCCAGTCAGGGTGCACTATAGCACCGATGAAACATACAGCTCTCCTCTGATTCTTTAATGCTTCTTCTCCACCCGACCCCCCACTATCATGACTCTAATTCTACCTTACAAATCTGGCTAGACCAGAGCATGTACATGGGTACAGATAAGAGCTGGAAACACAGTGAATACAGGACAGATAAACTCCTCTGGACCAATATTGAGAGTAGCCATACCAGGAGGGTAAGGGGAAGGTGGGGGGAGAAAGGGGGAACCGATTACAATGACCTACCTATAACCCCCTCCCAGGGGGATGGACAACAGACAAAGGGGTTAGGGGAGACATCAGACAGCGCAATACATGAAAAAAATGATAATAATTTGTAAATTATCAAGGGTTCATGAGGGAGGGAGATAAAAAATGAGGAACTGATACCAAGGGCTCAAGTAGAAAGAAAATGCTTTGAAAACGATGATGGCAACATAGGTACAAATGTGCTTGAGACAATGGATGGATGGATGGATTGTGATAAGAGTTGTACGAGCCCCCAATAAAATGACTTAAAAAAACAAAAACAGAATTACAGCTTTGTCCTCTTTCACTCCAACTGTCCAAGAAAAGACAGAGCTTTCCAACTCTGCGCATTATAATCACCTTGGAAGCTCGTTAAAAGTACAACTGTCCAGAGCCCACTGCAATTCTTTCCTGCGGTGAGGTGAGGTAAGTTCATGCAAACTCAATCTAGCCTAGCCACACGGATTGAAACACTGCCGAGCCTTGTGCCAGCCTCACAATGGTCTGTTATGTTTGAGACCATTCTTGCAGCCACTCTGTCAGCCCGTCGCAATGACGGTCTCCCTCTTCCTCTCTGCGTCTCACACTGACCACGCATGCTGCCCTTCTCTAGGACCTGAGCCCTCCTGACACACTACCAAGTAAGTGCAGCAAAGTCTTGTCACCCTCACTTGTAAATGGGCATTCTGGCTGTACTTCTTCCCAGACAGCTTACTCCTTCTTCTGGCAGTCCGTGGTAGATGTAATATTCCTTACCAGCACTAGAATTCAAAGATATCAGCGCTTCTGTGGCCTTTTGTATCCATCATCCAGCTGCCACATGCATATGAAGTGATTGAAAAGACTCTGGCTTCGAAGAGATGTTTTTGGGAACCGGAATTTCCAGAAGGGGAACCCAGGGCATCAGGTTTTGTGCAAGTCAGAGAGACATAGATGTAGTCCAATCAGATGACATGGTAATTCCAAATTTGTGATGGCAAGCATTTTCTTTGAATGTGAACTTTTCTAGGATTTACACCTGTCCAAAAAGCTTACCATTTTTCTTCCCAGAATGCTCCAAACATACACTTGCGGGCATCCAACAAGGAGAAGGCAGCTTCTCACTTATACCCTAACCCAGTCCAAATTGACATCAAAACAGAAGTCGTGCTTTCCTCCGCCCATCTGCCTCCACCCCTGTGGAAAAACTAGATGGTAACAAATATGCTATTGCTTTATTAATAAACAGCATATTTATGCCACAATTTGTTTGTTTATTTAACGAGATGGCATGACTAGTTGGACCAAGAATTTTTTAGAGGACTTAGTGTTGTCATTTCCACAAGGAATAATTGAATCTTTACTTTCACAATGGACACACTAAACCCCCAACACCTTGGAACTAATACCTCTGGAGTGAAACTCCCCTATAATTCATATGACTCTGAATCAACAGGTAAAGAGTGAAAAGCGGCACCCCAAATCAGCACAGGGTACATTCTAACATAGTGCTCACATTTTAGATCAAAAAGAAATTCTTGATCCGTTTTGAATGAGTGTACTCACCCGCCATGGGGTGATGCTACCAAACCTATAATTATTTGCACCTAGGTCTGTTCTCCCCTTAATCTTAAATATATTTACATATGTACATGTCTGTATTTAGGCTTGTATGTATACCCTTTGCGTCCTACTTCTTTCCTCTATTTCTTTACGCTTTCCTCCTGTCCCAATACCATGTTCAGCCTTCATTCTGGTTTCGGTAATTCCTCGCAGTTGCCTTGCCCTTGGTCACTCCCTACCAGTGCTCCTATCCCATGAACCATTTGTTGTTCCCTTGTCCCTAGGTTGGCCAACACTCCTCCCTTCCCCTACCTCCCACACTCCCATGTCCCTCCGGGGCCATCAGTCCCTTTATTTTCTTCTCATATTTTTTTTTGTCCAACCTCTCTTATCTAGGTGGGTGTGCAGACATAACAATGTGTGAATAAAATTGGGATTGGTTTTGACAGCACAGTGCCAAAGCGGCTCATAAGGACCTGGCGACGACAGCTGCAGCACTGACAAGCCAACAAACAATAGAGCCGCTGACATACAAAATTTAAAAAAAGAGGAAAAAGGGGGGGAAAAAAAAGAACAGATAGGCTGAAAAAAAAAGAAAACGAAAAGAGGAAAAAAATCAAAACAAAATACAGCCTGTTAGTAGATCAAGGTCAGTTTGTTGACCTTTAGGAGCGGTTTCTGGACTAGTCTAATGGGGTGCCACGTCCTGGCCCCAGGGTCCATCGTTTGTCTTCCCTTGGGACCTCCTTGCTCTGCTTCCCTGCCGCTCCATTGCACGCCCCCAATGTTTTGCCTCAGTGTGGTGGGGTCAGTTCAGTTGCCCATCCCACACTGTGTCTC
>NW_022103902.1:1679394-1681342 GCF_000313985.2 Echinops telfairi | reverse complement strand
CCTTTCCTCCTCCTTCCTTTGTCCCAGCTTCCCTCTGGGTGTGGTGTGGTAGGTCAGCTCCCCTCCCACACTGGACGATCTACTTCCATCCTCTGTGGTGGGGGTCGGGCCAAATCTGGTTAGGGCCGGCGCCTGGTCCAGTCTCTCCGTGGATCCCTCCGCGTTTTACACTGCTCCTCTGATTTGGTGTCCAACTCTTTCTCGATGAAAACTCTAGAGGATATTGGAACAGAAGGGAAATCCTTCAGTGTAGATGAGGTTTGGAATAGGAAGTCCCAGTTTAGGGAATCTCTTCTTATAAATCCTCTGGTCTGTCAATAAACTTAAAATGTCAAGAGGTCCTTAGAGAATAAGCATGCTGTCAATTCAAAGCATGTATGAAAAACCAGCTGATAACATTATAATTGAAATCAGTAACAAGACAAGGGTGCCCACACAAACTACTTCTATTCAGCATTGTATAGGACATCCTGGCCAGAGCAATACGACAGAAATAAATTTGAAAGTATCCAGATTAGAAAAGTAAAATCTCTCTATTTGCAAATGACATGATCCCACATATAGAAAATCTCAGAGTCCACAAGAAATCTTCTAGAGCTAACAGAGGAATTTAGCGAAGTTTCAGATTGCAGTGCAAACTGTGTGTTCCATAATATAGCTCTTCTGCCCTGGTCTTTGTCAACTCCACCAAATGACTGGGTAAGACTATTCAATGTGAGGTCTGTGTGGCTCATTCCACAGCTTGCTAATAGTGTAAATAAGGTGTGGTGCCTTGGGGAAGTAGGACTGTGCAGGTAAGGTATATGGGACCCTAACATACAGATCGGTCATATTTGCCATCACACCTGGCTTAAAATTAGCCCTTCGGGAGGTGGAAGTGAAAAAGGGCAGAACAGAGCTAGTGAAAAAGCCATCTACCTCGAGCATGGTTCTCTTTTCAAAACTGCGACATGTACTCATTTTACAACCGCAGCTTGAAAGAGTAGATAGAACTCTGAGGGCAGTGAGCTTACGTTACCGAGAAGGAACAACTTAGGAAAGGAAAGCAAGAAGGATTTCACGATTCACGATTCACAATTCAAACAATAATCATTGTTACCAATTGTATGGGTAGAAACTATTGAATTGGTATATGTTTTGCTATGTATTTTTTTCAGCAATGAGATTCATAAAATATAAAGGAGAAAAAAATGTTTAAGCAAATAGCAATGTAACCTGTAGCCCGTCCAAGCCGGAGCCCACAGTGGTAGGTAGCCTTGACTTTCCAAGCCTTGATGGAGAGGAAGTTCAAAGACAATTATCCACGAATGGGAAATTCAGGTTCACTTTCAACATATCTGTTTTTCCCTTTTTCACTTCCACAGTTGCTGATCAAGTTTCTATATGTAAATAAACAGCCATGGGGAAGCGCAGTTCCTATCATGCCAACTGACCAAATCACACAGCTCTGAATATCTCCCAGAAAACTGCTGAGAATGCCATGTGGCCCCATGAGAGCATCAGCTTCTTGCGAAGATGAGAAGGTATACAATCACCATGTACTCAAACATCGAGCAAAAAAAGACTGCAGCCTATCTGTGAAATGCTGAGCAAGCAGTACAGTAACACCCTGACTCATTCTTTCAGCAAATGTTTATTGAGCACCTACTGTACAAAAGGCACTTTGCTACACACTGGAGATGAGACACGAATAAGAGGGAGACGACCTCAGAGTGTTTTCTTTTGGTGGCAGGAAGGAAGATATATGTGAGCACAGGTATAATATTTTAACTTACGGGTGCTATGACAGGTGCTGAGAAAACAGAGAGGGTGTATTCTCGCGTCTCTGGGGGAAGAAAGCAAGGTGTGGCTCATGTTGAGTTTCCAAAAACATGTCGCTATTCCTCAGATAGACAACGTGATATCTCAGAACACCAGGCACACTGGCAAATGCCGTAATTGGGGACAA
>NW_022103902.1:1675153-1678918 GCF_000313985.2 Echinops telfairi | reverse complement strand
TCAGAACACTTCACAGAAGGCATAACTCATAAGTAAGATAACTGCCAATGTTCAGTTTCACTCCTCTGATAAAGTAGCTAGCAGTGCCACTGCGTAAGAAGAGGGCTGAAGTAGAGACAACGCTGAGTAGACAAGGGAAGAGTCCAGGCTAATGAGCACTTGCAGTTCCATGAGTTTTCACGGAGACATAGATCATGTAACCACCACCACAGTCAAGATACAGAACAGTCTTATCTCCCTAACCAAGTTCCCCTGCGGAATCAGATTCTTCCCCCACCCTGAACGCAGAATTCCTTTTCCAGTATCAAAGCAATCGTTTCACCAAGATAGACTCTACTCATCTGCTCATTTCAGACTCATCAAATTTGAAGTGATTAAAAGAATACAAAGTATGTTTCCAGATCACAAGTGAATTAAATTATACATCAATTAAATAAATGAATCATTCATCTTCATGATCTAGTGTCTCCATAAGCAAAATATCACCAGTGGATAGCTTTAACAAGTAGCAATGTATTCTTCCACAATTTAGAAAGCTAAAAGTTATGGATTGTGAGCTGTAAGTGCCCGGGTGAAGGGAGCCGTCAGACAGTGTAAGACATGACAAAATAATAATAATTTATAAATTATCAAGGGTTCATGAGGGAGGCAGAAGTGGGGAGGGAGGGGAAAAAATGAGGAGCTGATGCCAAGAGCTCAAGTAGAAAGCAAATGTTCTGAGAATGACGATGGCAACAAATGCACAAATGTGCTTGACACAATGGATGCATGTATGGATTGTGATAAGAGTTGTAGGAGTCCCCAATAAAACGATTTAAAAGAAGGAAAGAAAGCTGAAAGTTCAAATTCAGGACACTAGCTCTATGGGGAATCTTTCTTTCTCTATTGTCTCCATTCAACATCGCAGGGCGCAGCCTGCCTTGGGGATCTCCATGTGGCTTGGCTTCGATTTTCCCTTGGGTCTACGAGGATCACAACACGGGGACCCTGGATCCAAAAAAGAGCTCCTGGCTCTTTTTTCCTTGGTGATACTGAGGCCTATCTCTTTCTACTTGATTCTGTCCCCTTTCATCTCCTGTCAAACAAAGGGTCAAACAGGCCAACCTCAGGGAAAGCCCCTTCCATCGCACGAGGGCTGTGACCTGAGTAAGGATGTAACATCCACCCTAAACCTCACGACTAATTTGGCTGATCCCATCAGATCCCATCACGAAATAAAATGGCCAGCACATCATTTGTCAGGTGCCATCAAACAGCTGAGCAAACAGCGCCTGGCTCTGCGCCATGCTCATCCTGCCCACACCTCATGAGCCCGTTGCGTGCTGCTGCGTTCATTATCCAGCCGCCTGGGCTGGATCCTCGTTACCGGTGCTGCTGTGAGGTGCTGGTGAGTCAGTTCTGACTCGGAATGGCACTGTCTCCGAAGAATGAGACACCGCCCAGGCCTAGGCCACCCTCACAACTGTGTGAGCCCATGTTGCAGCTACTGTGTCAATCCATCTCTCCAGGGTCTTCCTCTTTTTCCTTGCCCCTCCGCTTTACCAGCTGTGATGTCCGTCTCCAGGGCCTGCTGTCATGTGATCACATGTCCAAAGCATCTGAGAAAAAGTCTCTCCATCCTTGCCTCGAAGGAGCATTCCGGCTAGAACTCTCCCAAGACAGATTGGTTGGTTCTTTTTCAATAGTCTTTAGTGCCGCCATAGTTCAAAAGCTCTGGGTTTTCTTCCTTCTTCTTCATTGTCCGACTTTCACATGCACAGGAAGGCCTTGAAAATTCCATGGCTGAGTCAGCACACCGTGGTCCTCGGAGTAATGTTCTTGTTCTTCAGTACTCTAACAAGGCCGCGTGCAGCAGACGTACCAATGTAATGAGGCTAGATCTTCTAGAAGTAAAACCAGTGCATCCTATAAATGTATACACAGGTGTAAATTGATATCACGAATATGGCTCACAGGATTTTAAATAATAAAACCCAAGTAGAAAAGAGGGAATGGTCTCAGAGCTTAAGTTGTAAGCACTTGATTGAAGCAGAGAGAGAATGGGGAGCACCTCCAGAGTGGAAGAGAGGAAAATTCCTAGAATTCTCAGGAGAAGGCTACGCCCACAAGGAGGGATTACTAGGCTGTGACCTGATTGGCAGGCTAGACTCCACCCCTTCATTCATAAGATCCTCGAGTTGGCACAAGTGATTATGTTACTACCACAGTATGAATGGGTTACAGAGATTTGGGTAGGAGAACCATATTGTGAAATTTCACTCCACCTTTGTATAGCTCTAGAAGGAGGGTAGGCCTAAAAAATAATAACTTCACATTTTGCTATTTTTGTGTAATAGAGTGTTCTATCGTTTTGTATCAATACTTTAGAATTGTTTTATTGACATTTAATTCACATATCATACAATTCAATCGTTTAATCACATTAAGAAGAGTTGTGCAATCATCACCACAAACAATTTTAGAACAGTTTCTTCTTTCTTGTGCTCATTAGTGTTAGCTCCCCATTTCTCTCCAACCCCCCTGCCATGCCCCTAGGTAATTATTAATCCACGACTGTCTCTACAGATTTACTTATCCTGGATCTCATATGCAGAAAATCATACAAAACACAAACAACAAACAAAAACCAACAACAATGAGAAATGAAACAGAAAAATTTCTATTGAAAATAAAGCAGAAAATGTTAAAAATTGAAACAATTTTAAAATGGGTCAAAAGGAAGATCAAAAGATAAAGTGTGACATTTTAACCTAATCCTCTCTGTCTGACAGCAAGGCTATTCACATCCCTGATCAATTGTCCTAGGGATTTCACCAGGGGCTTAATCTGCATTTTGACCCTCCAAGTAGATTTTCGGCTTCACTGTCACTCATAGCCTTCTGCAAAATATGTGTTCAAAATTTAATCCCTGATACCATTCCCACCTCTGGGTGTGAATTGTATTATTTACAATCCTTGGATAACACAGGCTGTGGACTTCTTCCACGTGGACCTAGTTGACACCTCACGTAGCGTAGAAGGCTTCTTGTTGGAAGGCAAGTCTTTAAGATCCCAGGTAATGTTCTTCTGATAGCCAGGCACCATCTGATTTCCTCCTCAGACTTAGCTATAGCACGCATATCTTCAGTGATTCTTCATGAGGGCAAGTATCTAGTAGGGCCATGTCATAAGAACTAATTGTTCTTAGATTAGGGGTTCAATGAAATGCGAGCCCAAAATCCATTCATGTATCTATGGTTTATATTTGTCTCGTTCACTATAGAGATTCATTATTATTGGAGAACTCAGTAAATTGTCTTCATGGGTCATAAGGTCATTCTGTTTATAGTATCATTAATTTAGTCAATTAGATTTCATTTAGAATGTAATACCATGTTGAGAAAAGGAAATTATACATGTATAAGCCAGCTTTTCACCACAATCCATGAATCGTTGTGTTCTACAGATTAAATGCTTAAGTGATTGGACTCTATTCACTCTATCCCAAAGCGTGAGGGTTGAGCAAAACTTTCGTTAACACTGATTCACAGACAGGACCATGCCTCCTGGATTAACACCTGTCATGAAAAAGCAAAGGAAATATGAAAATAGTAAATATATGGTAGTCCTGGGCCACCAATATTGGGTACCCTCAAAGTAAGATATCCAAACCAAAGTCCAATGCCTACTAGTTCCATAACCTTGGAATAGTGGTCCTCTACTTTTTCTCACACTGGCACATTCCAGCCTCAAGTCCAAGAATGTGTTTCAGTTCCTTAATCGGCT
>NW_022103902.1:1649438-1662576 GCF_000313985.2 Echinops telfairi | reverse complement strand
TTTTCTCCCCCTCTGCTTGGGACCTTCTAAGTGATCCTTCCCAGAGCAGTTGGTAGTGCCAGCTAGGCACCACCTCGTCCGTCTAGTCTCAGGGTTGTGGAGACTGGTGCTTGCCTGCTCCATTAGCCCCTTGTACGAATGGCTTCCACCTGCCTTTTGATTCTCAATACTTTTCTTTCCTCAGGACAGGGGGAGAACCATGGTTCCCTAAATGGTTGCCTAGGAGTTAAGATCCCAGTCGATACCCAGTTATGATGTCTAACACCGTCTTTGTGGACTAGGTTATGTCAAATGACTGTAATGTCCCCTGAGACTATGATCCTGAGGCCCCAGGTTCAACTACCCATGCCCTCAAAGTGTTTGGTTATGTCTGAGATGTTTCCATTTATGGAACTGTTAAATTATATGACTAAGTCGAGATCAGAATTTTGATGGTTACTAATTGATTACTTAACAGTATATTGCTGGCTCAAATTGCCAATTCCTCCACCCTCAATCAAAACAATTAATTCATTTAACTAGTATTTCAGGAGCTCCTCCCACATGCCTGGCACTGAGGTTGCAACAATGAACGAATCTTGGCTACCACATGGCTCACAGTGGCAAATTTCACCAAGAGCCACCCTCCTTATACGGCAGACACTGCCAATCTCCTGCCAAACCTATAAACTGCCCGAGGACGTTTCTCAACAGGAAACTCCAGGACTCTTAGCCAGTCAGTCAGAGGTGGAGCCATTAAATGTCTTACTGGCATTTCAGACTCTAAGCAAACTACATGGAAACACCTGTAGTTTCCCCCAAAATACCATACCTTCATGTTCCTTTGGGGTTTGTTTCTGTATCCTGCCTCTCCCCACTTCTATAAACGCTAAAGTCAGCTTGTTTAAGAATCCAGGTCGAATGCCTTCTCTATCCTGAAGCCTTCCCAATTGCCCCGTTCAGAGAGAAACTCTTCCTTTTCTGAACTTCTGTACTCCACCTTTCTTTGATGGCACATGCCTTGCCTCACATAAACAGTGCCTTTTTGGTCTTCCACTGTCTCATATGCTCTAGTCTAGTCTTGAACACATGTGCACACACACAAAACACAACCTGGTTCAATTGGGTAATTAAAAGTGAACCTGTAGAAGAAGGTTTACTGTACATCCATGCTCTATCAGTTTAACTCTCACTCGGTTACATTTATAAAGCAAAGTATGTCTTTGAATTCCGCTGCTATGCAAAGAACAGATCTGTCAAAAGAACTTCATCGACAGAGATGAAAGCGCACGAACAAAAGCAGACCCTTCACCCGTGTGGCCCGGTCTCTGGGGGCCCGTGGAGCACCTGTCACACACCCTTCAGTCCATGTGCACTTCCCAGAGGTCACCCACAGCTCTCCAGAGCCCACAGGATGTGGAAACACGAGGCACGCAGGGCAGCAACTGCTGCTGTGACTGACGATGACAGAGGTGCTGACACTTGTCCTCACAGCCAGAGATGTCTTGTTGGAGAAGGATCCCATGTACTGCTGGCCCTGGTTTAAGTCCCTCTCAGGATAATTCTAATCACCTCCAAACTGTATCTCCTCCGTGCACTACTCCCAGTCACATTAAAACCGTGCATGTCAATATCCTGCACGTCTTGGTTCTTCAGTATATAAACTTCTAATTATCAGTAACAGTGGTTAAAAACAACCAGCTGCTAACCAAAGGCCCCTGGACTGAACCCACAGCTGCTTCATGAGAGAGATGTTGCTGCTTCCACAAGAATTTGGGGGAGCTCTACTCTCTCCTACAAGGTGGAGATGAGCCAGAACCAAGTTGCCAACAATGGGTTTTGTCGTTTGTATTTATTTTGTTTTTTATATTTAGACGTCCATAGTATTTTTAGATCCTAACAGAAACCTGGCCAACAGTTTGTTGTTTTTATATTAGATTAGATTAGATTAGATTAGATTAGATAGACAGACAAGATTAGATAGATAGATAGATAGATAGATAGATAGATAGATAGATAGATAGATAGATAGATAGAGACGTTAATTATATCTTCAGGAACATATTTTTAGAAAACCCAAATTGAAATGTACTGATGTAAAATTATTTGGATGAGTAATTTGTAATAGTTTTCTAACAAGGAAAACTATAAATGAAGTCCTAGGAATAAGAAATACACATTCTTTAGACAAACGGTATGATTGAACAATGTTTATTTAAAACTAGTCATGAGTTTTTCCAGTATCAAGTGACTGAACAAACTTTTGTCCCTAAGACATACTGAGTCAAACGAGTATCTTTTTAAAAAGCATTTAAATACTGAGCTACAAAGATAAACCCACCAGTCAGTTTTGAGGTTTCTCATTAAAAAAATAAGTATAAACATCTCTATTGAGTCAAATTTATTACAAAGAATTAATGTGCAATCAAATCCAAAGAAGTTTCTCAGGGCCTATCAGAGGTAAGCAAAATAATATTAACAGATTAAGGCTACTGCAAAGCATATTTTCTGGGGAGTAATATAAACTAGTGGCATTGTCATCACTGTTTTACATAAGGGAGACAGTTAAGACATGTCTCAGTACTGATTTGTTCACATACAGGTGAAACAAACATTCCAACAGAGCATGTACATGATAAATGCTAAAACATGCGGCTGTAAGAGGTGTTCTCCTTGAGAGCATGCAATTTGCTACCAACATTTCATCTCAGTGCACATTTCATCCCATTGCACAAGAGCAAGTGTCGGTGTGCGGCACTCCACACCCTGCTCCCCTGGCTCTCCACCCAGCTTCCAGGAGGGAGACACAAGGCAGCTCCGAGGCAGGCGTGTGTGCCACCTCTAAAACAGTCACGCCCCCGTGTTCTTCTCTGCCTCACTCATTCGTACTGCAATATGGCCACAGTGATGACCAGGGAGGTGTCCGAAGATGACATTTTTATCCACGGACACCTTTCAAATGGCCCACTGACTAGAAACTTCAGGCCAGCAGCCTCAACACACTACTCATTTATATACATATATATAAGTTTTCGACATAAGCAACATTTTTTCCTTTCAAATGCATTCATTTTCCCTTAAGGTACTGCTCACACTCTATATTTGCTTTTAAATCGGCAATAGCTACGTGAGCAATGCCTTGTTCCAACAAAAGGCTTTCCCTACCCAAAAGCGACTGCTAATTGAAATCGATTTTACGATTCAGATTAAATTCAGATGTCTAGATCCCAGATACCCGGGTATGAAATATTCAAATCTGCCAGGATGAATTAGCTATTTTCTTTCTTTTCTTTTAATATAACCCACTATACAATAGTGAACTAAATATGTTTGTTTCATAGAAACAACTTACATTTGCCAATACAGGGCAAATGGTCTCTGTACAGATACATTAGGACTGCCTAACTGACAGTGAGTGTTGCTGACCAGGCTCCGCGCCGGTGGCGGCGGGGCTAATACGGTGCGGCTCTCTGCGGAATGGACTTTCCCTTCAGGATGCGGCGGATCTGCAAGAGAGAGAGGAGGACTTAGGAGGGCTGTTTTCCTATGGACAGAGTATCAGGTTTCCTTCAGAGTTGCACTCCCTCTGCACGTGTATGCCATTCCTGTTGACTGATCTGACGGCACTTCCCAAGGCTTGAAGGCAGCTCACAGAAACCCTGCCGGCACAGCAGCTAAGTGCTTGGCTGCTGAAGAATGGCAGTTCACACCCACAAGCCACTCCACAGCAGAAGACAGTCTGCCTCCATCAAGAGCAGCCTTATTCTACTCGGTCCTGCAAGCCAGGGTCACTCAAGACCCAGGCTCGCGTCCTGTTCTTTACGCTTGCTATTTGTGAGAATACGTAATACAAGACAGTATTTACACTCTTTATTATAATAGCACACGAATCTTGAAGTCAGCCTCGACAAGAATCTAAAATCCAAATTTCTGTGCACACGAGTAAGTCTGAAAGCCCTTCAAATCAAAGCAGCCATCACAGAACTTTGTGGGTCACTGATAAGGGCCCCAGTTTTCATTCAGAGCCTCGTCATTTATTGTGTGCTGCAGCCTGACACATTGGACCTATTCCTGGGCCCGCTGCAGCTTAGAAACAACAAAGTTAAAAAAGACTGGGGTAGGTAATGCAATTGGTAGCTGCTATAAGGGCACACAGTTAGTCTGGGAGCCCACAGGGGCAGTCCGACCCTGTCCTGTACGGCCGCTCTGCATCAGCATTGACTCACTGGCAGTCAGGTTCTTGAGGAGGGCACACAGCAGCCAAAACGTGACAAGAGAAACAAGGGACAAGAACATGTGCACCCCAAAAATCAAAAGGGGGAAGAGAGAGTTATCTGAGAACAATTAGTGAAGCGTGCATTCGCCCTGCATATCTGAACTGTCCCTGGACAGTGCAGTGTGGAAGCCTTCCACAACCAGTGAGACAGAAGTAAATCCTGGGCTGAGATCCATGTCAAATCACTAGGTTTCGTCCCAGGGGCCGCTGAGTGACGGGATTTTTTCAATTGAACCTCTATACTGTGCACTTTTCATAACCACTGAGTGGCATGAAACATGGGAGCTCGTTATAAGCCAGAGATTTATTTTCCAATTATACAGAGCTAAACATGTGTTGCTAAAATACTATAATCAGGATGAGGACTGAGTCAGAGAAATGGGCAAACTCTATACATTTTATTTTGTGGTTATGAAAGGGGGCCAACCTACAGATGGTAATTCCGCTGAAGGAAAGGCTGCCATCACAAAGCTACATTCTTCAAAGGCTAAATCCTCATTATCCAGCGTGAGGGAGCAGGAGATAGACTGGAAGTCTGTTCCCCTAAAGATTAATGTCTAGAAAACTCGATAGGGCAGTCCTGCCCTGGCATGTGGGGTTGCTATGAGCGGAAATTGGCCCCACAGCCTAACAAGCATGATGGACTATACCGAGCCTCCCCAAACCACGTGCCACAGTTCTAACTCCTAACCTGTGGGCCCGATCCCATTTGGAAATCGGTTTTTCTTTGCTGTTCTTGGAGTTACTCTGGTTATGTTCTCAAACTCACTGCTCTGCGCTCTAAGGACCAGAACACACAGAAACAAGGTGGCAAAAATGGGGAGAGAGGTGCCAGGAATCAAGGGACACCAGGCTTCAGAGGCTGACCCAAGGACCTCCCCCAGAGTTGACAAGAGAGGATGCGGGTGCTTTCCCCTGAATTCAGACTGAAATGGGCCTCGGAATTTGTTCTTTAAAGCCATCCACTTGAGGTAGGCCTCTTAAAATGGCGTTAAGGCACATGGGATGTTCACTGGTGGACAACTATTCAACCTCCAGTGGCAAGGCAGAGCCGTAGTTGAGAAATGAAGCTTAGTTTGGCTTCGATAGTAAAATATTTCTAAGTTTTGAGTCACAGAAATAACCTCTATTCCTTGTTTAGTCAGCTATGGCGCTGACTTCCAAATCCCATCATTCTGAGTAACTCTAAAACCCAGTGTGCAACAAGGAAGAGGAGAATAGACTAGCTGACCATTTGGGATCCGGCGATAAATCCTCAAATTCCCTACTCTTCATTTGAAAACAGAGCCATTACCTCTGAGGTGTGATATGCGTACACAGACTGGACAGTAGCCCTCAGCCCTGGGTCTGTCGGATGCGAGTAGCTGCAGGGATGCCGTCCCACTTCTGTGGTCCTCACCTGTTCTCCCACAGGGCCGTCGGGAACCAAGTGCACAGGCTGCTCATTCTCCAAGTTGCGCATACTCGGGTCTGCTCCTTTCCTCATCAGCAGGCGGACTGCGTCCAACTGTGTCACCCGATACTGCAGGCTGGCAGCAACGTGGAGGGCAGTGTTTCCATTGTAAGCCTAAAGGCGCGGGGATGAAATGACACCCATCAGGAAGACATGCTCTCGTAAAAGGCAGGCAAAAGCTTGACGAAGGTGCAAAGGTCCCTACCTTTACATTCACAAAAGACAAGCAACTGGGCAGATCCAAAAAGAGACGAATGAGTTCCAGATTTGCTTCTTCTGCTGCCAAATGCAGGGCTGTGCGGCCACTTTTACGATCCTTTCCAAAGGCAAGAGAAAGCAAAAATGAACATCTGGTGCCATGCCTTGGACTCTTCTTTCCAGCCAGCCTCCCCAGGCTCTGACTCCGCCCTCAAACTCTGCATAGTCCCTTTTCCCTAACGACTAGACAGACCCTCGCGTTCCTCCTTCAATGTCTATTCATTCCTTGTTAGTGGGCCACTAACAACGGTCTACCTTATACATAGGACAACCAGGAAAACAAAAACAGATGACAAAACTGTATTTCATGGTGTCAACCATTTATGATGTATTTGCCTGTTTCTGGCCTTGGTTCGCATCCTGGAGAATCGTAACTACCTACAGCTCACTTCTTCTGTCAATAAGTTCCCCAAGCACCTAAAATGGTTCAGCCATTTTCCCCCCAAAGCACCCAACCCAACCCCTTATACATAAGAGGTGCTCAGTGACTACGCCCCCAGTTTCAAGAGAGTAAAAAAGATTTTGTTTAGATCCCACAAGTAGGAAGACATCCTCATAAAACTGTCCAAGCATGACAATGGAAGCCAGACGACAGTATCAATGCCAACCCTTCCTCTCCTTTCAACAAGACAAACGCATTCCAGAACTAAATGACCGTCTGCATGGAGGAGTCTGTGTAGAAAAGGAATGTTTGGAAGCTGATGGTGGCAGTAATTGTACAATCCTACTTGATGTGATTGATATATGTATTAAACCCCAACTAATAAAAAAGATTTTTAAAAACTCTTTTAAAATCTAAGCTCAAGTAGCCATACATTGCTACTTATTCCATTAATTCAAAAGTGTTTTTTACGTTTTCATCACCTGTACAGGTCTGAACGCTTTTTGGTATACCACTTTTTCCCTGCTACCCTACTTCAAACCGCATCCGTGAATTTAATGACCTTGGCTTCCACTGCTGCTCCCATTTGAATCAGACACTTAATGGTGTCAACCAGACTCTTGTTCTTCAGTAGCAGCTCCTGAACTTCAGGTGAGTGGGGCTGCTGGTTTCTCTGGAGTTCATGCACCACAGCATTGTGGGCCACAACTGCACAGTGAAGTGGAGTCAGGCCTAGACACAAAATGTAAGGAAGTATGGTCAAGCCTCCCATCAAGGCTAAAAATGCCAGCTTTGCCACTCTACGAATGCAAGCCTTGATGGTGCCTCTAATTCGTATGTTCCCAAATATACCTGGCCCACGGCCCCCTTCTGAAAATAAAAAAAATCACCCTGTAATTAAATCTTCTGTACTCTAGTCTATAACCCAGGATAAAGCATGGACATCTACATCTGCAGCTCCGCTGGAGCGTTCCAGTGCCTCCCAGAGAGTGGTGTCACCATCCTAACCTAACCTACAAATGGGCAACGCAAGAGCGAGCAAGGTAACCTGAATAGCCCCTCCATTGGAACTTGGTGTTAGTTTTACTTATGGGAAGATGACCACTTCTACCTCTGCTTTTCCTTCTTAAGAAACTCAGGAAGGAGCCTTGCAGTGCATGGCCCACACTCTAACTGGCTCCTTGCCCAGCAGAAGTCCAGGGGCTTACCTTCGTAGTTGGTCGCCTCGAGATCCACAAACTGACTGCTCCTCGCGGCTCCCTTCTGAATTGCCTGCAAGTTTCAAAAACAGACATCTGTGAGAAAAAGCCAAGCTACACAAAGACCTTCTGTGTTACCATGCCAAAAAATAAGATCGGGTCAACCCAAAGTGAATGACCACAGCAGACAACAGACATCCAACTTCTAAGAGCCAAGCCCTCTCTCTGTGAGCCTGGGAGGATGGGCGTCTCACTCGGGGCCTCTTACCTGAAGCACCTGGGAGTGGCCCTTCTCAGCGCAGACGTGCAGAGGTGTTCTTCCCCAGCAGTCCGTGGTATTCACCTGGGCCCCCAGGTTCACCAGATCCTGCACAATGAGGTGCTGATTGGCAGCCACTGCCACCTGAAATGCACTCTGTGGGCACACAAGAAAAAGCATAACTGTGTCAATAGCTAACACGACCACAACAAGGAATGGGAACCTACGCTCAGACGGGGGAAACCCACACCAAGAAAATAAATCCTGCTACTAATAAGCAATCAGATATTGCAAGACCGGGAACCTGAAAGAAGTTAGGGTGCAGCTTTATTACACCCAGTTAATCTTTGGCCAACTACAAAGTTAACGTGGCTAACTTCAAGGTTGATGGTGGTAAAGAGTCAACATCTCAAGAGTTAATATTAACTCTGGGGCGTGAGCTCTGAACTAGTCTATACTGCAGCATGCGACTGGTCACCACTCCTCTCCACCAAGACCACAACTTCGCCATTGCAGACTGTCCAGATTCTCACCTGTCCATTGTGCTCTTTAATATCTAACATGTGAAGTGCATTCATCTTTCTTGCAAGGACGTAAGAAAGTGCCCTTCGCCCTTGGGCAACAGCAATATGGAGAAACCTGGGGTACACGAAAGAGCAAAAAGGTAAGTTACTTTTGATTTCAGGGAGTTCATTACCTAAAAATTCTCCCTTTAAACCTTTCTTTAACATGTGCTCAAAGAAAGCCTCTCTGCTAGGTTGATGTATCTGAACTGCAAGAGAAAGGAGTTCAGCTATCAGAAACCAGAACAGCACCAGACTGGTCACTTTATTTTTAATATTACTTAAAATACCATGAGGAAAGTAGTATTTTACAAACCAAGAAGGCAAGGCACTGAGGGGTAAATTACTTTCCCAACAGGCAACGGGACAATAGAGAGAGAGTCAATCTACTCATACACGCCAACCAAGAGTTGTCATCTAGTCCTAATTACTTGCTTCTTCTCTACAAAGGATCTGTAATGTTCGTCTACGACCAATTATCCAAAGAAGACAAAAGTATTCTTATCCGTAAGATAAGATCAGGTAAACTGTTCATCCAACAAAGTAGAGAGATAAAAACTCTCCCTTAAAGGATCAGCTATCGTCAAGCAGCAGTTTCCTCTCCAAGTTATGTTGGGAAGCCAACCAACCATGTACTAAGACAGTAGAACTGGGTATACCTTAGACAAATTACTTGTATACCCGGTAGGTGCAACAAGGGTGGCTGATCAAACTCGGCAGATGAGATAAAGGGCTACTCACGTGTCACCATCTGCATCCTTCGAAAGGAACTGGTCTTGGGAAATATTTGCCAACTTGCTTTCTTCCTGCTCGACTTGCCACTGAAAAAAGGATTTTCCTAACTGGGTGGTATTCATTGGATTTCCAGTGATGCTCTGGAACGGCAGTGGGGTGCTTACTGGGGGAGACCCTGCACTGTGTCTGGCCATGGCCTCACAGGCACTGCTCGGCATCGCGATGGAGTTTTGTAGGTGGGCCCCACTGGGTTGCTGGATACTGGGGGGGGTCTGCATGGGAACGGCTGTGTTCTCAGATTCCCCATGATGACTTAGGAGAGATGCAAAACTTTGATTTGGGCAGAAATGTGGGGCCTCCCCATCAAAGAGATTCAGTTCATAGTTGGGGGACTGAGTTCCAGAATAAGGACTATATTCCAGACTTGGGGTGTGGGGATGATACTGCTGTGGTGGCTGCTGCTGCGCATTCTGGTTCTGTGGAGAATACTGGTACAAGGAAGCCTGATCCATCACTTGAGGGGAGCCACTGACTTGACATGGTTGGTATTTCTGAGGTGGAGAGAAGACCTGCCCCCCATGGAAATCCTGACATGGCTCTCTGGGAGAACTCTGCGGGATGGCCCCAGGGCTCATCCAGCTAAACTGGACTGTGTTCAAGGACACTGGGCTGCATTCGTTCTTGATGTTGATAATGTTCTGAAGCAGGTCGGCACAGCGGTCGGGTTTGGGGTCCCTGTGATGAACATCGTCCATGCTCTCGAGCCCTGGTGTTGGCGTTTGGGGTGGTGTCTGGAAAAGAAAAAACAAGTTTTGCACACTCACTTCCTTCAAAAATTATCCCAGGATAAATGTCAAAAGGGCTTTCAGAGGGAAATACTGGGGCACTTACCAAACACTGGGTGTGCAACAGAGCTGGCCTTTTGCAAGCGGGTCCATCAGACAATGAATCAGGCCCCGTCCTTTTCCCAATATATGATAATGTGCTCTTCAGTTCTGCGTTCAGGAAAGGAACGTGCAGTCCATGATTAGACAACTTTACCTATCATCAGACTAAATTATTTTAAAGTCCCCATCAGATTCTAAATAGAACTCTTACCTGCGAATGGCTCCGTGTTCACGCCTTGAGTCTGTAAAGGGAAAAAGCTTCCAGTTTAGTATTCATAAAACGGCTTCCTGCTTATTTACCATACAGCAGTCAGCAGACTCAATTCCATCACCTTTTATGGCTGGCCATAAATCTTTGATATCAATATTGATTTTCTAAGTCCATTTTTTTTTCATTGTATCGTGCAACGTCCCCATTTTCACTTTCATCTTAGCCCAACTCAGGTCAAGACAAAATAAATAAATAAAATACTCAGGCCCTGAGTTTTCCCTTTCTAGTCGAAGTACTTCATTCAGTTCGGTTAAATCCTCTCCCTTCCCTTGCTCCTAATTTGCTTTTAGGAAGCGCCGGTGGAGGCCGTGGTTCATGGGACACTGGCTGCTGACTCAGTTACAGATCGGGACCCACCGACAGCGTCAGAAGCCCTCGGAAGGGAGCGAGCCTGTGCCAGAGTCGCCATGAGTCAAAATCAACCCCACAGCTGTGAGTCCAGTGAGTCACCTGTGGTCCTTTATTAAATGTCTCTTGCACACCTACTGGGTGCCTGGCACTGGGTTGAGTGATGGGAACATGACGGGTAAGAACACAAATATGACCTCTGTACCACAACCCGTGCATTTTAGGACAGATAGCAACTAACTGCCCGAACGTAGGTTAACAGAGAATAACCATGCCAAAGTCATCCCCCACCCTCCCCCCAAACAAAAACTGCGCGCCACCTTAAAATCACCCGCAGCCTGGCCCAAAGCCTTCTGTTTGTGACTTCGGATGTGCAACAGGAGCTCCTTCACCGAGTTTTTCACACGCACACCTTGAAAGGGTCCTCTCTGCTGCCTGCCAACCCCCATATGGGGCTCACCTGGTCAAAGGGAAAGAAGAATATCCCAATTAAATCTCTTCACAGGCACAAACCTTAATTACCCAAAAGTGGAGCTGTTTAATTGGTAAAGGCCTCATCTACAGGCTGCAAAGCCTTTGCAAATCAGTCCCCAGCCCTACTGGAAGGCTCTATATTGTCTAGCACCGTCCCCACCAGGCTCCAACAGAATTCAGAGTCAACTAATAAATCCAAATCTGGCTTGTGTTGTCTCTCGGCCCACCCTCCCCACTAGGCAGAATCATCAATGCCGCCACCCTCTTCCAGATCCGTTAGTGTGCTCGAATTTGGAAGTCTTGGGAAGCAAAGAATAAATAGTGACGTTTCAGCTTTGAAACCAAAGACTTACTGTGGCACAAATTTAAGTCTGTTAATTCCATTTACCTGGGAGACTAAAAACACATTTCTTCCAATATCTCCGCAAACCACAGCTAATTAACAATACCTTAAATTTGTTTCTGATTTCCCTCAGCTCATCTTTGCCAAGAGAGTTGCTTATATTCACTACCCTCTAACACAATTTCCACACCCGCACACAGAATTTCCAACACAGACTTAAATGAAGTAAGTTTGTTTCACATTTTAACCTTTTAAATACACTTTGAAATACAGTGTGTGAGTACAGCATTCCATTTCTGACCAGTATGATGTCATAATCTCATGGGACATGAGCTGACCACAGGGTAAACATGCAAAAAGTCAGGAAATGAATAATTCGGCGGATCCGTTCCAAACTCACTGCCACGGAGTCGATTCCAACTCGTAGCCCTTCTACAGGACGGGCAGCATTACCCTGTGCGTCCCAAAATTTTAACTCTTTATGGGAGTAGAAAGCCTCATCTTTCTCCCAGCTGGATTGTTAGGAGTGGGGAAAAATTAAAATGATGGGGCAGTTAGTAATAGATCATCTGAATATACATATATATTGCAAATATATAAAATTGGCAACTCAATAACCGGGGAAGTTAAGCAATTAGTTGGTTTTAAATTTACGTTTAATTACCAGAAAGTAACACAAATTCTCTCTGGAATGACAGCAGTTAAAACTTTAACATCACGTCACAGAAAGAACAATTCAACTTCAGAAATCCCCTGTCTACGTAGCAACCCAAGGAACAAAATAGTTTCAGAGAAACTGAGACCAAATGTGGGAAAGAGTGTCATAAATACAGACACATTTAAAATTCACTTTTTTAAGTGCCTGTAGTTGGACATGGAGTGGAAGTACTGTGTAGCCAAATGCTTTAAAGTAATCTCACATGAAAGAGCACTTTTACATCAGCACACCTTTCGGAGGAGACACACCGCCCAGGCGTCCTCCTCGAGCCTAAGGGGACATCCTGTTGCCTCAACTCCATGAAACGCCATCCACTAAGTGACCGACAGGAGACTAACCAATTCAGACTAGCCTTGGAAAGGAAGGCTGGTGCCTTTCCTCGTACACAGGGCTCACCTAGAAGCACACCCACCGCTAAGAGAAGCCCGCTGGGTGTGCCGAAGAAGCCTTCTCAAACTCACAAGGGATCACAGACTTAAAAGGCATTATTCGAGCTGGTTTTCAGTATCCCGATAAGAGCAATTGCGTGCCTTCCACTTACAGCCCTCTTTAAGTGTCTACAACCACTGGAAGAATCAGTGGTGACCAAACACAGCCAGAGCCTGTGTCCTGCTGTGGTCTGTCACGAAAACAGCCACGAGGGGAAAACGAAGCTCACCACGGCGTGTGAAGGGCAGCTCTGTAAACACCGTGAAACAAGGGCTTGTGTAGGGAACGATATGCACTGACTCGTCTGTAATCGAAGCCAGCAAACATAGGCAATAACTAACAAAGCCCTGGTCGTGAGAGAGGGGGCGACGGCGGCTCGCTCCCTCCAGAAACCTGCGGGCCGCGGGGTTGCCCCGGCGACGCTTCACCTAACGGCGGGCGGACTGCTGCCCGACCGGGCGCGGCGGCTGGACCCAAGGCCGCCGAGGTCACCTTGGCCCGGGCTGCGGACCCCTCGCGCCAGCCTCGGCGGGGCGTACCTGGCGGCCGCTCGGCGCGGGCGCC
>NW_022103902.1:1646882-1648534 GCF_000313985.2 Echinops telfairi | reverse complement strand
GTCGCGGGCCCGCCCCGGCCGCGCGCGCTTCCCGCCCATCCCAGTGCTGGCACCCCTGGAAGGGCCTTTCGGACGCGTCACTTCCAACTCGTGACCGCGGCTATTGGCTTCAGCTCTCCACAGTTCGCCAGTGTTGTTTTTTTTACCCACTCCCAAACGGATTGAGGTGTTGAAATCACTTTTCTGCCCTAGTAAAAATCTGAGCAACTTTGTTATTGAGTATTCTTGTAAAGCACCAAAATGAGATGTGATGTCCACCCACACTCCGGAACTAATCCGTCCATGCTAGCACCAACTCATTATAGCAAAAGGGTAAAAATTCGTATGTATGTGGATATAGTTTTTAATTCTGCACAACTTCATTGCATCTAATAAACTTGGGAATTTTGTTCCCTCTTAAATGTTTCGGGGTTTTTTCCCAATTGCTTTATACAACTATTTATTGAAGTGCCATTCATCATCAAAAATCATGCTGTGTTAGCAGGGGAAAACATGAATAATAAAACAATCGTTTCGCGTGCATTATCTAGGATGGATGATAAAATAAGTATACACATGCTATAATAAAAGATTAAATATCATGAAGGGTACGAAGTTCAGTCAGCTTCCAAAAAAGGAAAGACAACCCGTCTGGTAGAGGAAGAGAGAGGTCACCTGAAAACACTTGCCAAGAAGGCGCCATTTGATGAGATTCAGGAAAACAAAAAGAAAATTAAATGCCATCGGAGTCTTATCACGACTCCCAAGCCAAAAACCGAACCAGAACCCCCAATAAGAACATAGAACTACCCTGTGGGGTTCTGAGACTGGTGCTTTCGAACCGCCGACCTTTAGAGTCAGCAGACCAAACAACTCAAGAAGCAATCTGGGCTTCACTCTTAAGTCTGGCTTGTAGGTGTAAAAGAACTGGGAGTGGTTAACTCATCTCCTTGCAACCAGTTTCTAGAAGGGAGGAAGCATTCGGAAGGCTTTCAGAAGCAGCTTGTCCTGTGGTAACTTGTCATGTGGGTTGGAATATAATAATGGTTGCCTGGGGACCTCGTGGTTTCTCCTGTAACTTTAAGCGGTAATAGCCAGGTGGCGAACAGCAGTGAATGCGCCCCCATTGTGTCCGATGGCAGGGGGAGGGCCCCCGTGGGAGAGTTCTTTGTAGGGACACAAATGGTTTCCAAAACCAGGGAGGTACTGTCACGTCCTGTGATGGACGAACCTGTGAGCTCCTCACCAACAAGCACAAAGTAGGGAGTTGCAGTGCAGAAATCCTAGTGTCACCCTAGGAGCGTTTGAACTTGAGGGGAACCAGGATGGCTACTCTGATACATGACTGCAGCCTCTTAAGAAACCTTGGTAGCCACTCCCAGGTTTCTAACACAGAAATTACCCGAGAAAAAATACAGACTTAAGCATGTTCCCAAGCACACAGTGAGAAACTGGAGCCTGGTGTTTTGCTCATAAAAGGGAGATTAGAAGAGTCCTTTCCTCAAAACTCAGCTGGATAGTCTGCGGCTAGAGATACTAAGAAGGATTAAAAGGACGTATCAGAGTCCCCAGCTCATGGAGGAGAAAAATCTCTCCCAAAGCATCTGGAAGAAACTGCAATTAATGAAAAGGGAAGAGGAGGAGGATGAAGCTCTCGTTCCCTTCACTTTATC
>NW_022103902.1:1642227-1646291 GCF_000313985.2 Echinops telfairi | reverse complement strand
GAGGGCAATGAATGTACAAATGTGTTTTACACAATTGATGTATGTATGGATTGTGCTAAGAGTTGTATGAGCCCCTAGTAAAACGATTTAAAAGAAAACCCCCCCAAAAAAGATGGTCGCCTCAGATACAGTCTGGATCAGGGAGTTCTACTCCATTCAGAAGGTCACTGTGAGTTCCAGCAGATTCGCAGCCACGAGCTAAAACGTGATGCCGTCTTGAAACTCAGAGACCCTGTGGGGCAGGGTAGCACTGTCCCTGTGGGTTTCTGGGCCTGGAACTCTTTCCAGGAGAAGAAAGCCTCATCTTGCCCCTCCGCCCCCCCACCCCATGGATTAGCTGGTGATTTTATGACTCGTAACCACTAGGAACTTTTGCAAATGAACACCAATGTTCATTGATGTTTGCACTTGAAAACCACTAAGGTATCAGCCCCTTACAGGCTGTTATTGTATTGCATTGGCTGAAGAAGTGACCCTAGCTCAGAGTGCCAAAAGCATGCAACAGTGTATTCTGCTAAGTGCCTGAGAGATGAAAAGTTAGCCAAAGAAATCATGGCCTGCCACTTTCCAATGACTAATTGGAACTAACTAACTAATCAAATCGAAGGGTTAACAGACCAAAAACGGAATTAGTCACTGCAGAAGTGAACTTCGGCCTTAGAAATGGGATGTCTGGATTGCTATTTTGATAAATTTGCCCAGTATGACCAGCAGCTAGCCATCAAAAATCTTTCTATGTGAATACTTGGCAACAAAAATAGGAGCCGTGGTTGCTTAGTAGGTTCCAGGTTGGGCTGTTAACCACAAGGTCAGCAGTTTGAAATCACCAGTCGTCGAAGGGAGAAAGATGAGGCTCTCTACTCCCATCAAGATTTACAACCTCAAAAATCGAAACGGGCAGCTCTCCTCTGTCTGATAGGGTGACGGCACGTGGGAATCAACTCGATGGCAGTGCGTTGCACTAGAGTTTGGGTGACAACAAACAGTGGGACTGAAGAGGACAGTACCTTTTTGAATCTCACAGTTTATCCTGGAAAGACCGTGCTGACATTTGCACTGCTGGCACAAAAGCCGTGGTGGAGAAATTGCGTATATCTTACAACAAATCAAGTGGTGTGTGTGGGGGGGAGGGAACTAGTCATCATTGTATTCTTCACCACCATGCAGTTGCCGGGGGTGGGGGGAGTCAATTAAGAATGTCCCTGCTGAAATGATAACAATTATTAAATGTATAAAATCATGACCTTTGATGTACATATATATATCTTCAATATCTTATGTGACAAAATGGGAGATTTGCTTTAAAGCTTCTCCTTGACAACTTCACTCGTTTTCTGTCATGACGTCTACTGGTCCAGTTATGAGGATTTTTCTTTTCTTTACCTGGAGTTGTAATCCATATTTTTTTAACTAAAAGATCATTTTGTTGGGGGCTCTTACAATTTTGTTGGGGGCTCATAACAATCCATGCATCAACTGTATCAAGCATATTTGTATATATGTTGCTATCATTCTTTTCTAGACATTTGCTTTCTATTGAGCCCGTGGTATCAGCTCCTCTTTTTTCCTTCCCTCCCCACCCACCCTCATGACCCCTTGATAAACTATAAATGATTATTATTTTCATATCTTACACCAACCACTGTCTCCCTTCCCCTGTGGTTTCTCTTGTTCGGCCCCCTGGGGGTAGGGTGGTATGCGTCAATCATTGACCCTTCCTCCCCTGCTTTCCCCACCTCCCCCCTACCCTTCTGGTATTGCTATTCCCAGCCCTGTTCCTGGATTCCATGTGTCTGGAGCTCTTACCTCTCTTCCGTCCCTGTGCGCGTGCTCCCATCCAGCCCGCAGTGAGAGGCAGCACTGGGTCATGGTAGTGGGGGGAGGAAGCCTCAAGGCAGCAAACCTCGATCGTCAGCAGCAAGTGCTTCAAGTTCCTCTCACTTCCGCCAAGCAAGGTGGAATCTGCCTATTATTAAAACCAACACATGGCTATCGAGTTGGTTCTGAATCATATAGGACCCTGTAGGACAGGGTAGAAGTACCCCTGGGAGTTTCCAAGGCTGTCACTTTATGGGAGTAGAAAGCCCCATCTTTCTCCCACAGAGCGGCTAGTAGTTTTGAACTACAAACTACAAACCTTCTTGCAACCCTGATGCTATATTCTTCTTCATATAATCCAGCATCCCTGGTTATTTTCTCAGCATACAGATTAAATTAGTATGGTACATGTTACTTATATTACCAAGCAATGAGTTTATTATTTTAAGTAGATTCGAAAGTAAAGACAAAAAATTTTAATGGTCACATATAGACTATGGTCTATATGGTCACATATAGACTATGTCATATTGTCCAACCCAGTAGTTCCAGATTAAACTAATTACTGTTGAACAACTATTTCTGGAGCCTAAACATTCTCTCCATCTCTATCCCTGTCAAACTTGTTAGCTGCCATCAAGTTGGCCCCCAACATAGGGACCCCCACACACAATGGACCTAAACATTGTCTGGTCCTGCACCATTCCAGTGGCTGTGGACCAAACCATTGTGATGAGGTTTTCATCGGCTGAGTTCTGGGGAGTAGATATCATACCTTCTTCCTAGGCCATCTTGCTCTGGAAGCTCTAATAACATCATAGGGGTCTTTATATCTCATCTGAGTCAGATTGTCACTCTGCTGCTGTTGTGAGGTGCCATAGAGCCCATGCCGACTCAGTGGCCCTCCCTCTGCACAGCAGAAGGAAACACTGGCTGACCTGTGCCACCTCTACAATGGTCGTTATGCTTGCAACCACTGTGGTAGCCACTATGTCAATCAATCTGCTTCGTCAAGAGCCTCTCTCTTGTTTGCTGACCCTACTTTACCAAGTATAATGTCCCTTCAGGGCCCCTCCTCTGTGTGCCTACGCAGAGAAGCCCCGTCAGAGCTTCCAGGTTAGGTTTAAATTATTCATTTTTGGTGTTTCTTCCCCTACTCCACTGCGAGCTTCCAGAATATGCATCCCTCGTAGCCAAGTGCACATCATTTAGAAAGGAGGTACGTATTTAGCCGAATGGTTATTGGAAATGCTTTCAAGATTATTTTATGTGCTGGTACATCAAAATAGACATTTGACATCATGGATTAGAATCCCCTTTTTCTCAGGACCTAGACAGCTATGTTCATGTATCTTTAAATATAAAATCCCAGCTCTCTTTGGCTCAAGATTTTGGGGTTGCTATCAACCTTGTAAAGAATGTAAAATGTTTTCAAGGACTTTCAAAACGTTTTATGTGATTTATTGATTTGTTGAATGTGCTTCCTGAAAAAGTAATAATTTGTTATTTTCACCATATTGTTAGATAACCCCAGACTCAGTGAAACCCCATGATCAACTGCAGATCCGACTGTTGTGATCAACAAGGTTTCCACTGATGGAAATTTAGGAGTAAATCACCAGTCGGTCTTCCTAATCCGTCTTAGTTTGCAAGCTGCGCTGGAACCTGTACACCATGATAACAACACAAGCAATCCTCCTCTGCTGACAGAGGGTGCTGCTGGCACCTGAGGTGCACCAGCCAGGAAACAAGCCAAGTCTGCTTCACTCCATAGCAAGGTGAAACACTTTGTAACGTCTCCAGAAACATCTCAACTTCTGTGTGTTCTAACAAATAAAATCCAGTGCAGAGGAGCCAATTACAACATGCGAGGGGGTACCACACAAAAACTGGATTTTTTCTTCTCAAAGCTATGTATTGAAATTTTTAAAAAAAACACCTTATCACCTTCAAAGTACTCTCCATTACACTTAATACATTTGTCAAATCTGCAATTCCATTCTTGGAAGCATTTTTCAAACTCGTCTGTTTGGATGGCTGACAGCAGCTCCCTCTTTTTTTTCTTCATCTTTTCTAAGTCATCAAATCGCTGTCCTTCCACGTCCCTCTTCATTTGTGGAAACAAAAAGAAGTCAAACAGAGTGAGGTCAGGAGAGTCAGGTGCGTGGGGCAAGAGAGGCATGCTCTTTTTTGCCAAAAACTGGCACACTGAGCAGGTGTATTGGGAGGGGGCAAAACCAGACCCC
>NW_022103902.1:1633131-1641399 GCF_000313985.2 Echinops telfairi | reverse complement strand
ACAGTGACCAGGGAGAACCTTCCCAGGCGATGCCACTGGGTGCACTGTCTCAGAGTGAGTTGCTGGATGCTCGCCCAGCGGGAAAAATGCAGACTACTACTATGAAAGCTCCACCTAGTGGAGCTATCTTCCGGTTTGTTTGTTTTTTTGGTGGGGGACCCCCTTGTATATTTTTAAAGGATATTTATTTTTATAAACATGAAGGTGTTTTATGGACATAAAGTGCCCTATAAATGTCAGGTACTTTTTATGTGCCAGACAGACAAAAATCCTGCTCTCGTGTGGCTTACATCTGGAGGTATGGACATTTCTGCTCATATAGTCAAATACTATTATTACTAATATATATATATCTATAGATACATATCTATAGATAGAGCATTCTGAGAACTCATATGCTTCTCAACAGAAAACAGCTAGGCTCCCTGGTTATGGCACAGACAGCATTAATAAGTACAATCCATAAAGTTGCTTCCTTCCAAATAGCATAGCACATTCTTCTGTGCCAACAGTGGATGGCTACAAGCTCAGTCTGGAAAGAGCAAAAAATTGCCTTATAAAGTAACTGTCTAGGTTCTGGTTGTAGCAAATTAATTGTATTCTGATACCAAAGAACACTATACCATTAGATCTCTGCTTAGGAAATCGTTCAGCGCAGGAACCTATACCAGGCTAGTGACTTACTCCTCAGGCAGATACATTAGCTCCAGGCTTGCACATTATGGCCACTCCCACATTATGGGCCTCTCTCCTCAATGCTGGCAGAATGAACGTCAGATACTTCTAACCACTGTACCTATGGTACATATAACTTCACATCTGATGGACTGAAGGTGTCGTGGCAAAGTTTGCCCTGGGGTGTCCCTAAAGACATCTTTCTAGAGCTTTGTCGTACATGAAAGTGTCAGAAGGTGAGGCATGTACCACGTTTCCCATGCCACAACTATTTTCTGAGCACTCACAACGGCTAGATGAGTCACTTACTCTATCACATAACTCCTCTGCTTTCCGTTAAGCACCCAGGATCTGTCTCCTGATAGAAAGGCAGGGGAAGCTCTATTTGCCAGCCCGGCTAGACAGTTATGATCCTGGCTGATTAAAAGCCCCGTAAGCCGAAGCCAAATCCCAGTAGTACCACCATACTCTGAAAGCTTTTCTCAGCATCAGCCTAGCAACCGATTGAAATATTAGGATGTAAAATGAAGGCAGAAGTTCAGGGATAGAATTCTCACTTTCCATGCAGAAGACCTAAGTTTGCATCTCCCGCCGTGCACTTCATGAGTGGTTGTTGCCCATATGTCAGGGGGAGCCTGTATGCTGCTTTGGTGCCAAGCGTGTTTTCAGTAGAACTTCCAGGCTGAGACAGACTAGGAAGAAATTCCTGGAAATATACGTTCAGAGAAGCAGCTGGTGGAAGCCCTGTGGATCCCAACAATACAGTCTACCATTCACCATTCAGATGGCACAGGACTGAGCTTCTTCTCCTTGAACATGGAGTCACCAAGAGTCGGGGACCAACTCAATAGGCACGAACAACATTTAACAACACGTAAATGAGAAACCAAGCAAATGTGTCTTACCCTGTAAGACTTCTTGTCGAGCCAGTCAGGGTGCAGGGTAGCAACGATGAAAAATACAACTTTCCTCTAGTTTCTAAATGCTTCCTTCTCCACCACCACCACCACCCCCATTACCATGATCCCAATTCTACCTTACAAATCTGGCTAGACCAGAGGATGTACACTGGTACAGACAGGAACTGGAAACACAGGGAATCTAGGATGGATGATCCCTTCAGGACCAGTGTTGAGAGTGGCGATAACGGGAGGGTAGAGTAGAGAGGGGGAACTGATTACAAGTATCTACACATAACCTCCTCCCTGGGGGGTGAGCAACAGAAAAGTGGGTGAAGGCAGACGTTGGACAGAGTAAGAAGTGACAAAATAATAATTTCTAAATTACCAAGGGTTCATGAGGGAGGAGTGAACAGGGAGGGGGAAAATGAGGAACTGATACCAGGGGCTTAAGTGGAGAGCAAATGTTTTGAGAATGATGAGGGTAACGAATGTACAAATGTGCTTTATACAATTGATGTATGTATGGATTGTGATAAGAGTTGTATGAGCCCCCAGTAAAATGATTTTTTTTTAAAAGACTTCTTGTCCAAAGAAATAAGAAAGTAATCTAGTTGATTCGGGAAAATATTCACATACCTAAAGTGTTTACGAGCAGAGGTCGCTTTGAAGGCTGACGGGTGCCTGGCCCAAGCTGTAGTATGGTAATTTTTATCTTCTCATCTGCATGTGAGAGCTGGACCAAGAATGAAGAGGGCTACCGAGGAGTTGATGCGGGTGAGCGATGCTGTTGGGCAGGATGGACTAACAGAGACGACCAGTCTCTGGACAAGGGCAGCATGCTTGGTAAAGCAGAGCGCCAGTGAAAGACAGGACAGCCACAACTCGATGGGTTCACACAATGGCTGCAACCTTGGGCCTGAGCACGCGACCGTTGTGGGGATGGCGCAGGGCCAGACAAGGTTTTCTTCCATTATACACAGGGTCGCTGTGAATCAGGGCATGGTACCCGACAGCAACATAACTGTGTATATAATTCAGGGAGGAGCATTGTTGGATGATGCTCTAAAGGGCTACCTGCTGGGCCAGACTCTGATAGGCAATGATCAAAACTCACACACAATAGCTTCATGAAGCAAATGCACTTCCCCGAAATTCAACGTGTAGCGTAAGACATTCTGAGCTCACGAGGGTTTGCGTGCATAACAACAAACTACGGAAGAGACACACACGGAAATCTAAGTCGCGCGGGTTCAGAACTGCCCAGAAGGGCAGAGCATTACAAAAGCCGTGGAGGCTTTTGCTTTCTCTGCCTTGTGCACAAAGAGTTCATTTCCACACATGTGAATTAAACCACCATAAATACTCAGTGTAGGATTACTATCAATTGTTGCCTGATTTAAAAGATACTAACATCTGGATCATCTTAATTAGAAAAATGAAGAACAAAAAATATCTTCTCTTTCTGGCTCCTCGCTCCTCTCTTTTTTCCTCTCCGGTCTCTTCCTTGCCATATGATAACTCTGGAGCTTCCAGGCAGTAGGACATAGTCCAAAATGACCCTTCCCATCTCTTCTCTGGGAAGGATCCCTGGTGGCACACAGGTTAAGCACTGGGCTGCTAACCACAGAGTCAGGGGGTTCAAACCCATCCTTTCTCCTCGGGAGAAAGCTGACACTCCCTGTCTGCTCCTGTGGCGCAGTGAATCACTTGACACGGCGCTTCTAGCCCTTATCTCCGCAGTTCCCACCAAATGGCTTTGGCCTGATTGGTTTCGGTAAGAGAAGGTGAGAGGAGATGCTGATCGGGTTACATGATTCACTTGGAAGTGATTGTTAACAGGGCTTATTGTGACTGTAAAATCTTAGAAATACAATGAGGGGGACTGATCAATTTTGCTATCCTACTGGGTAGAACATGAGCCAACTCAGAACCAGGACGGGGAGACTTTACTGCCATCCATGAAGAAGAGCTAGGAGTAGAATGCATCATGTGGAGCCCGAGACCCCTGGATACTGAACCTCCTAGATCCAGGGGCATCAGAGAAGCGGCAGAGGAACTGCAGCAGAAGAGCCACCCAAGAACGCACAGCGGGCCTCCCGGTGCACGGAGCAGTGCAGCTGGAGGGCTTTGGGCAGAAGCTTGCTTTCAAATTGGGGTACCTCCAGGCCCTTAATTGGGGGAGCTGGGTGTGCTAACCCACAGCAGGAGAGCTGAGCATTTTCAGGCTGGGGCTTTACTGCACAGTGGAGCGTCCTTTGGGTATTCATCAGCAGTGGGGAAAGAGCTTGTGACACTGCCCCAGCAGAAAAGCCAGGAGAAGGGCCCAAGGACTAGAGAGAAGGTGCCTGCGAGCAGCACTAGGAAGTGGCTGTGCTGACCAAAGAACTGGGTCCTGAGCTTATCTGATCTTAAATTTAACCTGTCCACTTCCCTGACAAGCCCCACAATCCTAAGTATTTTCTATGAGTGCTGCCTGCCCATTGCAATAAATTATTAAGCCCAGCTGAGAAGTCTAGTGATTTGGGAAGAATGGTTGGTGTCAGCATTGGTCACAAATGTGGAAGCACTGAAGCATTTCTGACCCCCTGCCTCAGAGGACTCGACCTTGGGAATCGAGTGGGTGTGGAGTCTGATGCTTCTCCTCCCTGTGACATGAGATTAGACCCCTCACCCATGCCATTCTTCCAACCACCCAACCCACTGCCATCGAGTCAATTCTGACTCGCAGTGATACTATGAGGCAGGGCAGGACTGCCTCGGTGGGGTTCTTTCTCTTTTTTTATCGTTTTACTGGGGGCTCGTACAACTCTCATCACAATCCATCCACACATCAATTGTGCAAAGCACATTTGTACATGCGTTGCCCCTGTGGGATGCACTGTGGTTCACAGCTGGAACGATTATTATGGGACCTGGGACAAGTGCCCACTCTGGAAGCCTCCCTTTACTCCCACCCAGTAGCATCTAAAAGCAAAGGAGGTAACGTGCAAAGTAGGCGGCGTACTTGGCATATCATGGGCATTTAACAAATGTTGGCTCCTATAAATTATGACCTCTGATTGACCTTCCACCCCACTAGGTGTGTATAACTAGTGGGATATGGATGGGAGATTACAAATCGACAAAAACCTATCTAGCCAGACCTAGTGTCTGCATAGCATTTTCCCCTGAAACCCTTTCACATTTAGTACAAGTAGACTGGTTGAAAGATACCTGTTATGATTTCCATTGTGTCCCCAAAGGAATATTGATTGCAGTACCTAGCTCTCCTATTTGTGAACAGATTGTCTTTGTTAATGAGGCAGGTGACTGGAAGGTGTCTATCTTTTTAGAGAGATAGCAGACAGTAAGCAAACAAGCAAGCTTCCTGAGCTGGGGAAAGACTGATTCCAATCTCCATGGAGATCACCAAGGACCCAGGAAGCAAGCTGAAAGGAGAAAGGCCTTCCCCCAGAGCGGACACACAGAGAAAGCCCAGCGCTGGGCTCTCAGAACAAAACAACTCTGCCATTCGGTCAGGTTCTGAGAGTGTAACTCTTTACAGGGGTAGAAGGCCTCCCCTTTCTCCCACAGAGACCCTGGTGATTTCAAACTGATGACCCTGTAACCAATAGCCCAATGGGTAACCACGATGCGGCGGTGGCAGCTAGACTGTCTGTCCACATGCAGGTGGGCGGAGTCCAAGCTAGCAATCACGTCACAGCCTGATGACGCCGCCCTGTGGGTGTGGGCTCTTCTGTAAGAAAGGGAGGAAGCCTCTTCCCTCTCTCTGGCCCTTGGCCTTCCTGCTTGCGGGGACTCTGGGCCTGCCTCTGGAGGCCGGTGATTTCCCTGCTTCCTGCTCCACCTTTCCAAGACAGAGGCCTGCAGCTGCATGGGGCTAGAGAGGACCCCTGGCTAACATCAGTCCTACGGTCTGGAGATGGAACGGGCTAGGATACCTTCTGGATATAAAATTACTTCTTAACAGCAAGTTCTTGCTTGTACACATAGGACTGTTCCTGGTTCTATTTCTCTAGGTCAGGGCTCCTCAAACTACGGCCCGCGGGCCACATGCGGCATTTACCCAGCCCGCCGAGTGTTTTTGCCCTGTTTGTTTTTTTAACTTCAAAATAAGATACATGTAGTGTGCATAGGAATTTGTTCATAGTTTGTTTTTTTACCGGCCCTCCAATGGGTCTGAGAGACAGTGAACTGGCCCCCTGTTTAAAAAGTTTGAGGACCCCTGCTTAGACAACCCAGCCTAACGTAGCCACCAAGGCTCCTGGCGCCCTGGATTCAGACTTTTAAGACTCCTAAACAGAGAAAATAAATTCCTGTTGATTAAGGTCATCCAGTTGTGGCATTTCTGTTTGTTAGAAAACCAAAACAAACCCCAATGTATAAAAACATGACTGTAATAGAATGTGTACGTCAGAAAGCGATCATAAAAGGTAAAACTATCACACATTTCTAAAATGTGTGATAGTGTGAATCCTAAAGACAGATTCAATTGGCCACAAGGTCCCGTAAATAAATGTTTCTCTTAATTTCCCTCCATGTGATCTGTTTCCAGCATACAGACTCAAATGTCGTCTCTGAATCTCATTGTGGCTTTCACACCGGGCGCTCTGAGGGGGAAGAGGAGGCCATCGGCTCCCGTGAAGATCTATGGGAACCTACGGCGCTCTCACAGGTCCACTCTGTCCTACGCCGTCACGGCAAACTAGAATCAGCTCCACGGCAGAGTGGCTGTTGTACAGTACAAATGTTTACACAATCCTAAAAGCAGGGCTGTGGAGAGCCAAGGGCAAGCCTGCTAGAAGAAGCAGAGAGAAGCACGGTTGTCTTTTAAGGCCATGCGTGCCTTCCTTTTGACCTCTTCGGATCTTTGATCAGTGGTTCCCAACGTCCTGTCTCCCCAGCAGACCTGCCAGCGATGACACTCCCACGAGTCAGAAGCTCTCTGGACACTCACAGCAAAGCCAAGCCCATCGCCATCGAGCCCACTCTGCCCCAGAGGGACCCGTAGGACAGGGTGCAACTGCCCCTGCGGGTGTCCGTGACTGTAACTCTTCACATGAGTAGAAAGCCTCGCTCTCTTCTGCAGACAGGCTGGCGGTTTCGAACTAGTGGCTTTGCAGTTATCAGCCCAACGCATAACCCACGGTGCCAGCAGGGCACCTTCTGATTGCCTAAATGTGGTTACGTGGCCCTTGGAAACATTTTCCCAGTGATTTTCATAGTCCTTTATGGAGGCGTTACCCTCATCTGCTGGAGAGTCATCCCTTTAACTTAGGTTTCCGGTAGTTCCGGTGCCATTGATAGAACAAGCAAACAAGCAAACCTGCCAAGTCAATTCTGACTCCGAGCGACTCCAGAGAACTCGGCAGAGCTGCCCCATGGGGTTCCCAAGGCTGCAATTCTTCACAGAAGCAGACCGCCCGCCATGCCTTGCTCCCTTGGAGCAGCGAAGCACCCACCTTTCAATGAGCAATGGAGCATTTTAATCAGTAGGCAACCAGGCAAACCAACTGGAGGACAGATCACCTGCCATTGAGCCGATTCCAGCTCCTAAAGATCCTAGTCAACAGAGTAGCACTGCCCCTTCGGGTTTCCTAGACTGGCATTTATGGGAGCAGATAGCCCCGTCTTCTCCCCAGGGTTCAGCTCGAGGATGTGAACCACTAGCCCTACAGTCAGCAGCCTAATGCCTGGCCCACAGCACCACCACGTGATCTGGAAAAGACAGACTGGATTTAATAAGAACCTTCCCCTGCATAAAATACAAGCCGACTCAGATACCTTTGACTATGGTTCCTTAAAAAGGGGTGCAAGAACCAACAAAAATGTATGTGGTCACACAAGATGTGCCTGAGTATACCCAAGGGGGCTGCAAAAATTCAAGGACAGTAGAATTGAAAGATAAGGGAATTTCCCCCCAAACTTTTTTTAATTAAAAGATCATTTTATGGGGGGCTCTTACAGCTCTCATAACAATTCGCACATCAATTGTATCAAGCATATTTGTACACATGAAGCCATCGTTATTTTCTAGACATTTACTTTCTATTGAGCCCTTGGTACCGGCTCTTCTTTCCCCCCACTGCCCTCCAGTTGGCTCGGACCCAC
The DNA here is from genome assembly GCF_000313985.2 of Echinops telfairi. Classification (NCBI taxonomy): domain Eukaryota; kingdom Metazoa; phylum Chordata; class Mammalia; order Afrosoricida; family Tenrecidae; genus Echinops; species Echinops telfairi. Next base: position 1,633,711 of record NW_022103902.1, on the reverse strand, counting down.
AGCACAGAGGAGGACTGCCCCCGCAGGCTCCCCAGGCTGCAAACCCTGACTGAAGCAGAGTCCTCTTTCTCCCGGCATGTGGACAGTGATTTCCAACCGCTGTCCTTGGTGCATTCAGCAGCCAGCTCATGACTCACTGTGCCGCCCGCCCGGGCTCCTGTCAATGACGGGGGTAACTCTTGGCCATTCTGCATGCCATTTGCCTTGCTTGTTGATTGTTCTGCACGGTCCGTGGACCACCAGCTCAACTTGAGCAGCACAAAGGAGAAGAAGAGGAGGTCTACCCTACCTCACAGGGCTCTGCCGGAACAAGGGATGTTAGAGTCGAGTGATCAGTCTTTGGAGCCACGCAGGGGTTGGACACGGCATAAGACCATGACCTGAGCTCTTCAACCGGACAAAGCGGCAGCCCCTCGGACACAGGCAAGGCAGCAGGTCCTGAAGGACTGAACGAGAGCCACGCCCCAGGGAGTGGAAAGGAGGGAAGGAGGGAAGGAGGGAAGGGTTTGGGCAAACATTTCAGAAATAAATGTACAGGGCTGGCAACAGGCTCAACACAGAGCGGGCAGAGTCAGAGGTA
>NW_022103902.1:1629980-1631827 GCF_000313985.2 Echinops telfairi | reverse complement strand
TGCCAGTTCATCTGTCAGGGCACTAGAGATCGCATCAGCCTCCGCCGTCCTCCAGATAATGCCAGTTCATCTGTCAGGGCACTAGAGATCGCAAGGGCAGAGTAGACAAACCTGGGCGTCTAGAATTGCCGAGACTCTTTACAGGGGTTGAAAGCCTCATCTTTCTCCCCAGGAGCAGCTGGTGGTTTCCAAGTGCTGACCTGGTGGTTAGCAGCCCAGGTGCAGCCCGTGGCACCACCTGAGAACTAGAGGGGCCAGCAGTAAATCCAACAGCCTTGCCCAGCACCCTCTTTCAGGTTCTTCCCGCGCCTTATTCCCACACGTACCCTTGGTTACACTCACCTCCTTGGCCCTGAGCAGAGACACAAGAAAGGAAGTTCTTCTCATCTTTATCAAAGCTTTACATAAACTTAAAACTAATTTCTTAAATAACCATTTCATGTGGTGTTGTGTTTTTCCCTTCTGAGTTATTTGTTCAACCAAAGCTCATGGGATGCCCTGGGCTGGACCGCAGAGGAGAGGGGCGGAGCGGAAAAGGGAGGACAAGGGTCCAACTCAGACTGACAGGACTTCTTTTCTCCAGGGGCTCTTGGCTCCGTTCATTTGTGGGTCTGACCCAGGGTTTTCTTTTAAACGTGGACTTGCACAGCAAGTGGTCTGTGCTTCCTAAGGCCCTGGCCCCTCCAGAATCTAAAGGCACCATCTCAGCCCGGCTCCTGGGACTGTTCCTCACCGCCCTGGGATGGGAGGGAGGTGGTTTTGTCTTCATCGACATGAATCGCAGGATGGATGATGTGCTCTGCCCTGTGTACCGCGCTCTCTTCTAGCTGGCTTCACAGCGTGCCTCCTGACTTAAGGCAACGGGCTGTCCGTGGCACAGAGGGAGTTCAACAGGCCCCATCCCTCCCCTGGAAGCCAAGCCTTCCCAAACCTAAGGCAATGACGCAGACACACAGCAAGATGTAGAAAACATGACGCAGACAAAACCTTACTGACCTCAAGTCAAGACCACGGGAGTAACAGAGAGTTTCTCCTGACGAAAAGGAAGTGTTTGTCCTTTGGAGGGCAATATGACTCTCCTTGGGAAGGTCTCAAGGACAGCATCAGCCGCTACAGTAGATGACGAAGCAGGGGGTGACAAACAGCGCATGTGACGGAAACAGCCAGAGGACCGGGATGCACACCGACCAAAGAATGCTAACAGGTGTGCCCCAGGTCTTACGTCAATATCAAAAATGTCTGATGTTGTCCCCTAACTGGAGCATACGGAGACAGGGGACAACAATGGGGACACACGGCGGGGAGACAGTGGGGGGAATGGAGCATAACAGATCAGCAATTGGAGTAAAGCTCAGCCACAGAGCCCCTGAGGAACCCCAAGAATGGACTTTGGGCTAGGAGAGGCAGCCCCCAGATCTCCCTCAGGACCAGGGGGGAGGGTCTCATGGGGACCAGCAAACAGACCTGGACCTACATAGGGTTTTTTTTAACTTTTTTTCTTTTCTCTCATCTTGTTCTCTTCCCTTTTCTTTCTTCAACCATATGTTTTCTTATTGTTCGGACTAGGACATGGATGGGTTGCCTAATTTGATGGTTGGACATGGGAGGGAAGCAGGGGGAGAAGGCAATGTGGCCAATGGCCCCCGAAGGTAGAGGGGGAAGAAGGAGGTGGGGAGCAGAGGGCATCATGGACAGGGAACAACTAAGGAAGTGGAACCAGCCTCTAGGAGAGGGTAGAGAGACTGTGAGTATCAGAGCAACACCAAGCCAGTGGAGAGGAAGCACTAAGAGGTGGAATAAGGGGGAAAGTGATGGCGGGGCAGGCGGAGGCAAAAGGAAACAGAGGC
>NW_022103902.1:1620691-1629211 GCF_000313985.2 Echinops telfairi | reverse complement strand
TGTACATAGGTATAGGCAAGAGACAAAACTCACAACACATGGAACCCAGGCACAGGAATGGGACTAGAGATCCCAAAAGGGCAGGGAGAAGGCGGGGAGGGGTGGGGAGGGGGGGAAGCACCAATCGCAATGAATGGCACATAACCACACCCCCAGCCACAGGGAAGAACAACAGAAACCAGAGGGGAAGGGAGATTGGCGTGAAATTTGAAAAAATTAACAATCTATAATCTATGAGGGGGCCACGAGGGGTGGGGGTGGGGGCAGGGAGGGAAACAAAGAGGAGCTGATCCCAAGGGCTCAATGGAAAGTAAATGTCTAGGAAAGAACGATGGAACACATGTACCAATATGTCAGATACAATCGATGTATGGATTGTAACAAGAGCTGTAAGCGCCCCCAATAAAATGATTAATATATATTAATATATGAAAAGTATCTAGATGGACCCTGTGAAACAGCCAACAAAAAGTGAGAAATTCACTTTTAATGTCTCCAAATTGGTGAGGGCATGGCATTGTATAACACCTAGGTGATGACGAGAGTTCTCATAAATTTGATACAGATACTCAGTACTGCTAAAGCATTTTCATTGAGGTTTAGCATAATCATAACAGAATTGCTTTCCTCCCTGTAAAGCTGCATATTGGGATTTTACAGAGGGGCTCTAGACATTGTCCTAGCTATAATCTGACATGCCTGAGAAGACGGCTTTGTTACTCTGAGTGTGGCTTTCGGACTAGCAACGTGGATCCATATTATGTGGGAGCTTGTTAAAAAGAAAGGGCCAGTTGTCACTCCCACCAAGTGTGATTATTTGCAAAGTGACATTTAAGATGCACTGCCTTTCAGAAGACCCAAAACAAACAAAACAATAAACAAAAAAACATATTGTTGAGAAAGGGGGCGGTGAGGACAGAGACCCAAAGCCCATCTGTCAACAATGGGACATCCCCTCACAGAGGGGTCACAGGTTAGGGATGAGTCAACCAGGATACAGTAAAGCATCGATGAAACACACAATATTCCTCTGGTTCCTGGAGGCTTCTTCACCCCCCCACTACCATGACCCCAGTACTGCCTCTCACTGCGTGCTAGACCAGAGCATGTGCACAAGTACAGATAAGACATGAGTCAGAACACACAGAATGCAGGGACAGGAATGGGAGCAGTGATACCAGGAGGGCAAGGGGAAGGTAGGGAGAGGCGGGAAGGATGTGATGATCAATACATAACCGCACCCACCTCCCCAGGGGATGTTCAACAGAAACTGTCGGGGAAGGGAGACAGCAGTGGGTTCAAGATATGAAAATAATGATCATTTATAATTTATCAAGGGGCCACGAGGGTGGGGGAGGGACGGAGAGGGGTAAAAAAGAGGTGCTGACATCAAGGGCTCGATAGAAAATAAATGTCTAGAAAAGAATGATGGCAACATATGTACAAATATGCCTGATACAATTGATGTATGGATTGTTACAAGAGCTGTAAAAATTCCCAATAAAATGATCTTTATTTTAACAAAAAGAAGAAGCACTGCCTTCTAATTCCTCAGGACATTTAAGACTTTAACCACCCAAGTATATTTATTGATCCCTCGACTCACTCTGTGTTACCAATCTCATAACCTAAAACCCACTGTCCCTGAATCAGCTACGGCTCATCAAGTCCCTGTGGGTTGGAAGAGGTCCTGTAAGAAATGTGAACTGGGAAAGAATCATGTGGGATAAAAAAAATCATCATCATCACCAGAGATGTAAAACATGTAAGTCTCTAATGAACTACCTCTGGAAGGTCATTGAAATGGCGTATGAGTTAGTTAATTGTGCCAGCCTGGCCGATAATCACATGTGGTGCTGGTTGAAAGGCGGAGGGATAAATGGGTGGTGAAGCCTCGCCTTTCTAGTTCTCGGGTCTCTTGTTTTGTGATGGTTGCATCGGGTGCAGCTGCCTTAGCAGTTCCCTGCTTCAGCTTGCAAGATTGATTTCCTACAAGACATCCCCAAGGAGAAGCCGCATGGATCTATCCCGATGCAGCCCTGGGTGCTGGAGCAGCCATGTGGAGACCCCTGCCAGTGCTGAGATGCTTACACATTCACTGACTCAGCTTTCCTCCTGCAGTCGGCATTATTGCCTCTGTTTTGTGAGGTGAAGGACTTTGTGGACTGGTGTTGGGTATGGGTTAATGTTGGACTTGTGGGCTTGGGCAGCATTGGGTTGGGATGTTTTCGTGATGCACATTTTCTTTGCATAAAACTCTCTCTTATACATGAGTTGCTGTGGATTTGTTTCTCCAAAGTACCTAGACTAATACAGCGTATTAACTCACTCTGCACTATCTGGGATGATAAGAACCTGAGAAGGAGTGTGGCTGGTGCCCGGCTCCCGCCCGCCTTCGGAGCAACAGCAGAGGGTCCTTCACCACAGGTGTCCCCAGCAATGCTCCTCCAGATCTCCAGTTCTGAGAAGTGCAAGGCAGGAGACAGCAAGGTGTCCCTTCTCTATGGTCCCAGCTGCTGGGTCCAAAGATAGCATCCTAATTCAGAGGCTGCTTGTCCGCAAAGCACCCATCAGTTCCACCAGGAAAGCTTCACTCTTCGGGATATGAAAGATTTAGCTGTGGTCTTATGCAGTACTGAGGGTAGCTGTGGTTATCAACTAAAACTTTATCAGTTATGCCTGAACAGAAAATAGTTGATAGCCAGGTTTGAGCCAAGGAAGAGAAAGGCAAGCCAGGGAAACAAAGTCAAGCCCTGGAAAGAGGTTGGCTTCTCCCCCACTGCACCTTAGCTACTCTCCCAGTGTCCTGAAGGAAAGGAAACTGGTTATAGAAGCACATACCCCCAAGTTCAAATCTAAGCTCTTCACTTACTGCCTGCATGATCTAGAATCAACTGATGAATCCCCAAGCCTTAATTTTCTCATGTATAAGTGAAGTTCACAAATGCATACCTCAAATACTGTTACGTGGACAAAATGAGAGCTTGCTGGACACATTTCAAGCAAGTATTTGACCAACATTAAGTTCTTCCCTATCCACTAACACCTCCAGGATCAATAAAATTATCTCATCTACTCCACTACGTTTCAAAGGAAAACATTTTACCTCTCAGGCAGTACTAAATTAAAGAAACAGGAAGTGCTTTCATCAAAAACCACATACCCTAACTTTAATGAACCTTCACCAAAACTGCGAGGACACATGACGCAAAGCTGAGTGGGAGGAAGACTGCATAATGACCCTGAAACTATGGCAGCAGAGCACTGACTCCCCCTCAGATGCGTTCCTGGGTGTCCTACTCCCACGGAAAATAGAAATATGGTAATTACACATCCTGGGGAAGGGGAAATTCAACTAATCAGTTTAAAAGCTGCTCAACTACTTAAAAAAAAAAAAACCAACCCTCTCTTAGTAGAACTCAGTAATTTTGAGGCAATTTCAAGTTTGATGAATTTAAGAGATGGTGTTAAAGAGGTCGATGAATTTACAAGCCCAAAGAACCTCAGAAACATCCCACTGCCCAATCTGACCACAGGCGCCAAGGCCTAGGTGGCCCCTGGGCCCGACTCGGTCAGAAATGCCCGCTCTCCTCACCCTCTGGAGTTCAACATCAGGCCAAGAAAGCCAAGGGGTGAAGTGCAGCCTACGCCCCGTGATCTTCCGGTAAACCTGGTGAAAAATCAAGAGGCAGCCAGATCAGTGCCAGCCAGGAGCCAACGAGAAACCGTTTTCTGGGGAACAATGCTTCTGAGGCTCACAAAAAGCAAGAACTGTCCCCACCTCCCACTCCCAGGGGGTAATATTCCCCCATGACTTCAGCTTCCGAGAGATAAGAGTAAGCGCAAAATGAAAGGTTTGCCTCCATGAGGAAAGGGCCATCTCTGGACAACTAAATCTGCTGACCATGGTCACCAGCATCCTCTCCATGCGGGAAGAAAGGGGGCTGCCGGATCTTCTACCTTCCCAGGCTCCTGGCCTGTGCCCTCCCGTGCCCGGTCATTCCGCGAGGCAAAGTAACTGTACAAAGATGGAGACTTTGAAAACCCAAATTTAAAAAAAACAATGAGGACTGAAAAACAAAATTCCTCCTGATTGCTTACCCATCGGACCTTTTAAATATTGATCTGAAGGGCTAAAAAAACAGGAAGACAAGTAAGACTGAAATGGTCCTGGTGTCTTCCATGACATACACATTTACTTTAAACATATGGAGGAGAGAGGACAGAGAGCTGAACTGTGCATTACAACCCAGAGCCCATAAAAAGATGGCAGGGACACCTGCCAGTTTGAAAGACCTCTAACTGACCACCCCGCCCACGGTCAGAGGGCAATGATAAGACCTGGCAATGTCCTCCCCACTGCCTAAGGGAGGCCAAAAATATTCCAGCTAGCCAGATACGCTATTTCTTTAGATGCCAAATTTCAAGTCAAGGAATGTATATCTCCAGAGGGAAGGTGAGTGAACAGCTCTTCAAACGTACACCATAACTGTCAGCTACCCTCATCCGCTTGGGGCTATACACCCTACAGTTCTCTAGTCTCTGAGAGGAGAATCTAATCCACCCCACCTGTGTGTTTACCCACACAGGGTCCCTTTAACCATGTCATACAGACTGTGGTGAATCTGCTATTCCAGCCGAGCCCCCTAACTGCTGACATCCTCACTCTAAAAGCCTTGGAATGCTCGTCTTTCAGTTGGCAATGTATGATTAATGAGGCCATGTTATAAAGTCCTCCAAGCCACTCAACTGTTCCATAACGATAGTTTTATGCCTACCACTGAGAAAGTGAACCTCTCCACCCACGTGCCTCAGACTTCCTCAGCGTATCAGTTTTGCATCACTGATGAAGAGAAAATGTCTCTTTAAACAGATGCTATATATTCATCTAGTTTCAACCTTCCTCATGCCGCCACCCTTTATACAGTTCCTCATGTGGTGGTGACCCTCAGCCATAACATTATTTTCTTGCTACTTCATAACTATAATTTTGCTACTGTTATGAATCGGGGGACCCCTGTGAAAGGGTCTTTCGACACCCCCCAAGGGGTCACGACCCACAGGTTGAGAACCACTGATCGAGGAGGAGGTCCTAACCACCTCTACTGACAGCATCTTAGCCCTTCCTGGGCACACAGACACGATTCATAGCCATTGCCAAACTGTTACAAACAAAACCAGAATGTTCTTCCTCCAAAAGACTCCATCCCCACCGCACCCCACCCTCAGTATTTTGCCCCAACAAGTAATATTACCCAAGCATCATTAAATAAGTGATTCCAAAGGAAATGCTATGGGAAGGAGGGAGGGGAGGAGGGCGGAGAGCTTAGCATCCTTTGAAGAGGCTTTTCCTACTAAAGATCAAATAATAAAAAGATACCTTTGTGTTGGAAGAGGCAAGCCTTACAAATACGTAAGAGCACATAAAGTGTTTCCGCTGCGCCCGGCGGGAACGAGCAAGTGCTGACAGCACGGCCGGAGGAGCGGTTTCAAGGTCACCGGAGGAGCGCGCGGGCGCTGGACCGCCGGCCCGGTTATAGCCCGCGGGGCGGGGCGGGGCGGCCACTCTCGTCCCAGCGGGCTGCGTGGGCGCCGAGCGGCCCGGGGGGCGGGGGCAGTGATGAAGGTTTCGGGCTTTTTCTGCACGCTGGAAATTCCCAGGCCGAGAGGTACCCACGGGCCGGACATTCCCCGAGCGGGCGGGCGGGCGGGCGAGCCGGCTCCAAGACCCGGACTGGATCGCCGAGCCCAAGGACGCCCGCTCCTCCGAGGCCGTGTGCAGGGGCTCAGGGGTCCGCGGGGGCCTCCACCCACTCACGTGCTGTTTGGGCTTGAGTTTGCTCTGTGTGAGTGAGTGAGAGTGTGTGTGTGTGGGATGTGTGTGTGTGTGTGTGTGTGTGAGATGAGTGTCAGCTAGGGAGACTGATAGTGGGAGTGTCAGTTGTGATGTATGTCAGTTGATATGTGTGTCAACTGGGGAGTGTGTGTGTGTGTGTGTGTGTGTGTGTGTGTCATGAGTGTCAGCTAGGGAGACTGATAGTGGGAGTAAGTTGTGATGTATGTCAGTTGATATGTGTGTCAACTGGGGTGAGTGTGTGTGTGTGTGTAATGATAGTTGGAGTGTCAGTTGAAGTATGTGTGTCAGCTGGGGAGTGTGTGTGTGTGTGTGTCAGTGGGAGGTGAAGATAATGTCACTTGGTGGGGTGTCAGCTGGGGTGTGTGCGTGTCAAGTGGTGTATGTGACATGTGTGTGTCATGGAGATTACCTCCTCAAATCGTGTTACCTCTCCGATGTGTGTCAGTCGGGCTGTGTATGTCATTGGTGTGGGGGGGGAGGGGAATCACGGTGCTTCCTCTAATAGTGTTTGTCTGTTTGTTTGTTTTTCAAATACTGCAATCAGAAAACTATGTCACTATCACGTGTGTGCCTTCATTGACAAATTAAAGGACCAGGAATCCCCGGCCCAGCGTCTTTGCAGCAAGATTCTGTCCGGTGAAGCGTTGCTGCATTTGGTTGCTGCATTTGACGGTGGAGCCCTGAGAAGGGGTTCTCCCTGTGACAGCACTGTCACCTCTGTTCCTTTAGGACCTGTCATCTCGGTGCACTTTTATTTTATCTCACTGTGCAATGTAATGACTTTATTACACAGGAAATGACGACCAATTCTCCAAGAGGCATGAGCATCAGAGCTACGCCCCAGGGATTTCCTTCTTTCATGCAGAAAAGGAACCCGCTGGCATCACAGTGCACCGGGCGGCCAACCGCAGGTCAGCAGTTTGAGACCACAAAGATGAACAGGCTCAGAAACCCAGAAGCAGTTCTACTCTGTCTTGCAGGGTCGCTGTGAATGGGGTGGCAGTGAGATTGAGTGTTTTAAACACAGAAAATTAAAAGGCAAAATAAGTGCACTTTGACAAAACAGATTAGACTGAGAAACTGCAGACATCGTGCCTTTCTCCTGCTGCCAGGTTCTGTACACTTCTGTCCACAACAACCCTACACACGCAGCATCCAGGTGCCCACCGAGGTAAATCTCATTTTCAAAGAGAAAAAGAACAACTCCCACATGTTTAGTGAGTGCACACTGAGATGTCGGCAGTGCGGTCACGCATTATAGACAGACCTGGAGGAGAATACATAACTCTCGTGGCTTGTTAATCACGTTTAATGGAAGAAAATGGAGACACTTCCAGCGTGATTTCTGGCATTAGCAACTAGCTAAGGTCCCTATGAGTGGGAATGGTGGTGAGTTTAGTGTTTGGGATGGAAAGTAAAAATATTCTGTGGTCATGCACAAGGGGTTCCCACCCCCCCTAGAAAAGGACATCATGGATGTACGGACTGACACAGTGTCTGCTACCAAAGACTCAGACATGGCCATGACCATGCAGATGACACAGGAGCAGGCTACGTTTCATTCAGTTGCACACAAGGTCCCCATGAGTCGGAGACAAGTCAGGGTCAATTAAGAAGAACAAGCTCAATTTACCCAGAACTCACAAAGATCATGTGGTGCAGCTTTTTCTTTCCCCAGCCCCCTGGAGTGGGTGGTGTGTCTGTTTACTTGGGTGTTTATTGTCCATACCTCTCAGCTGAAACCTCTTTTGCTGCACCCAGAAGCAGACTTCCTTCTGGCATGTAACACACCCCTATTTACCAATATGAAGCTTATACAGGAGGTGTCAAGTAACTGGCATGTAATAAAATGATGAATGGCAAATACATGTTGGAACAATGAGGAAGGGCTCTTTCACATCTGCTAACGAAGGATAATTTTATGAGTATAATTCCTCCACCACCTCATTTGCATGAGTGCCATATTTTTCAAGACCGTGGTGTTTGGAAAGCAGACCACCAGGTCTTTTTCCAAGAGTCTCTGTGTGGGTTCAAACCGCCAACCTTCTGGTTAGTGGTCAGCACTTAACTGTTTGTGCCAGCAGGGTTGCCATCATTTGCACAAAGCGCTTTATAGATTCCTGGTTTCAAAAGCAGCATCCAATGTGAAGAAATTCACCAAATGAAATGACTCTGTCATTTCAAGATAAAAAATCATATTTTAATCCAATTAAATGACATATAAACCACTGCTTTAATATAGACGTGTGTCATTTAGCATCTACAATGCCTTTGTGTAACAGGATACAGGATTTTTGCGCTGTGCGTTCACCATGATTAAACCATATTATGTAATTAAAATAAACCACGTTGTGGGAACCTACTCCAGGTGAGCCTAGCCGTCAATGTTACCACCGCTCTGGAGCTGCTGGTGAGCCCTGAGGAAGCAACATAGGGGACACCAGCAGCTGAGACGGTGACAGTCGGAGCAGAATGAGAGTGGGTAGGGAGGCCGGAGGAACAAACCCCAGCCTGCCCACTGTTGTGCCCCTGGGGCAGGAGATATAGCCCAGGCCCACAGGCCTCCTGACACCACTGCCACGTCTGCCTACCCAGTAATCAAAACACAAGAGCCCATGCCCAGAACTGTATCTTATGCTTTACCTGTCTGTATCCACCCCCAG
>NW_022103902.1:1617633-1619429 GCF_000313985.2 Echinops telfairi | reverse complement strand
TGTAAAAAGGCTACAAACTCTCAAATACCTTGGTTCAAATCCAAGGTCAAGGCCCTCATCTGTAAGCATGGAGGTGCTGTTATCCACACTACAGGATCATGACCAGAATTAAAGGTATTGGCAAAGCCCCTGAAAAAAGTAGACAAGCAATGTTCCTTCCCTGTTTCCGGCTTGCTGTGGTGTCTGTCCAAGGGTGAGGGGTCACCGCTGCGTCGGAAACCCTGATCGCTCCTCACAAGTGGACTCCAGAATTCCCAGAGGCATGAACTTTAATCTACTTTTTTACCAAATATTGCAAATGATCCTTCTCAAAACCAAACTCACTGCCAGCAAGTTGGTCTGACTCCTGGCAACCCTATGAGACAGGGTAGAACTGCACCTCTGGGCGATCCAACACATCAGAGGCCATTACAATTCAGCTGCTTTGATATAGTGAGGGCAATCCAACACATCAGAGGCCATTACAACTCAGCTACTTTGATATAGTTAATAAGCTGATTCTCTGTAGATTCAGAAAATACAGTTGACTCTTGAACAACACAGGTTTGAACTGTGTGAGTTCACTTATGGGCGGACTTTTGAAAAAGTGACCCATGGTGTGGGTTAGTGGGTGTCCAATGAAAGGGGACCCAGAACCACCATATATGTAAGGCCTCAATGCTCCGCATGCATTAATATGACAGGTATTAATCTGCTAGGCAAGAGTCTGCACCTGTAAGAATTGATAGAGGAAATTTTCCTCTAGCACCAATCCCCATGCTCAGGGTAAACAGAAATCAATAAAGAAATTGATCTGGATTGAAGCTGATGATTGGCGTATATTCATATAAACTCATATCAACAGGATCTTAAATTCTATGTCATTGGAAAAATTATTGATGTCATCAATGCATTAGCCTTATACCCCAGGGAGATGATTAACAAAGGCTTTCTTTTTTAAATTTTTTTTTGGAGGGGGGTGTTTTTCTGCCTTTTGTTTGTTTTTGGTTTTCATTGTTATTCTTGTGGGTTTTTCTTTTTTTCATAACATCACTGCCGAAGTAAACCAAAGTGTGGGCAAGCAGGAGGATCCTGGGCCCCCACTTAACTCCAGCCCCCAACCCAACAACAGTTAGTTCTTATAACATGACCGTGCTCAGTACTCACCTTCATGAATGGATCCCTGAAGCTCAGGGTGCTACAGCAAAGTGTGGTGCAGAACGCAGATGGTGCCCAGCTATCAACTGGAATAGTGCCTGGGGTCTTAAAGGATTGTATTCAAACAAGAAGCCATCTAAGTGAGGCGCCAACTAAGTCTGCACAGAAGAAGCACACCAGCCTGTGTGATTCAAAGACGACAATACAGAATCCAAATATGACAAAGGGGAAAGTATCAGAGCTTAATCTGTGAGCACACAATTTGCAGAAAGCCACGGAAGACAACGGCCCCAAATCCACTGAAGACTATCTAGTCAGATTAGGCCTCTGGCAGGTCCCCTTTAGCTGCAGGCAAGGGACTAGAACAGCTTCCCTATCAGACAAAGATTACTGTAAACTTGATTATTGTGGATCGAACCATGGTTTAATATACTTGGTCAATTGACCTCCCTCTTGACCCAACCTGAGTTTGCTCTAGGCTCAAGTATTTCTTGCCTGTTCCACAACAGAAATTTCATCTCTGACCTTTCAAATACTGATGGTGACCTTTTCTTTTTTCTTTTTTTTTAATCGTTTTATTAGGGGCTCATACAACTCTTATCACAATCCATACATACATCAATTGTGTAAAGCACATTTGTACATTCATTGCCCTCATC
>NW_022103902.1:1614675-1615887 GCF_000313985.2 Echinops telfairi | reverse complement strand
TGTCCCCCTGCAGGGCCATGGGTCAGTGAGGGGCATCATGTCTCATAGTGGGGCTGGCCATGTGGTCCTCTCCGTGGACTGGTTGCTCTAATTGGGGTCATCGTCCTCAAGACCTGGTGGATGGTGCCTTTTCTTTCTTACTTTTTATTTGTATTCTTATCTTTACATATTATTATTATTTTTTTCTTGCTGTTTTGTTTCATTTTTGTTTTGTATTGTTTCTGTTGCGTTTCCCTGTTTGTGAAGCACAGAAGGAGTGAGTGGATGCTTAGAGACAATAACTGATGCAGTGATTTATTGAGGATGTGGAAGGGGGTGGGGATGGTGAGGGAATTTGGGGAGAAAACAACGCATGAGAGAAGAGGGAGAGCATGAGAACTGATTGGGATGGTATATGTACAACTCTTTTTAAAACCAGTTTAACTTAACCTGGCATTCTGTGATGCTCACCTTCCTGACATGATTGTTGAAGTCAAAATGGGTGCATAAGTAAATGTGGTGAAGAAAGCTGATGGTGCCTGTCTATCAAAAGTTATAGTCAGCAGTCGGTGTAAGATATGAAAATAACCGTAATTTATAGTTTATCAAAGGGCCACAAGGGTGGGGGGGAGCTGACATCAAAGAGGAGCTGACATCAAGGACTCAATAGAAAATAAATGTCTAGAAAATAATGATGGCAACATAAGTACAAATGTGCTTGATACAATTATGTATGGATTGCTACATCGTTTAAAAAAAGATACAGCAGGTCTTAAAGGCTTGAAGTTACACAAGTGGCCATCTAGCAGGGAAGCAACAAAGCCCACATGGAAGAAGCACACCGGCCTGCGTGATCATGAGGTAAGGCTCCCAGTCAACAGGAGGCTGCTTGTACTTCCATTTGGAGTCAAAAACTGTAATTAAATATCTCCTGACAGAGAAGTCAAGATGGCGTTCACGTAGAATCACCCGCCCAGACCTCCTGTTTTAGACCAGAAAATTAAGAGAAGGGCATGGGAAGCAAGCCCAAGGAGACAGCAACGGGACCCACATTCCAGAGGGGACGGGGGGAGGGAGCAGTGAGCCAACACACCATGGACAAGGGAACAACTAGGGAATCAAGATCCTCACGGAGGACGGAGATCCTGGGTGGGTTGGAGCAACAGCAATCTAGCAGAAGAAAGGCAAGCATGATGGTGGGGCAGGAGGAAGGTAAAAGGAAACAGAGGAAAG
>NW_022103902.1:1604437-1613138 GCF_000313985.2 Echinops telfairi | reverse complement strand
GCTCATCTTTCTCCTACAGAGTGGCTGCTGGGGTCACACTGCCGACCGCGGAGTTAGCAGCTCAACACACAACCCCCTATGCCACCAGGCTGCCTGCAAATTAAGTGAGTCATTTCCAATTAATAAGGCAAGGACAATCAAATAAAAATTGATAATTCAATTAATTTCACATAACCAGAAGGAATAAGGGCTTTTTATTTTTAAGTATGTGAATGTGTATTTTATGTCCAAATCAAGAAATAGTTGTCATAGGTTTTAAAATCTAAATTAATTTCTAATTAGGTCATAATTACTAGTTTGGGGACACAGTTCAAGGCGATAGCAATAACAACAAAAAGGACATTTAAAATTGGTGGCAACAGTCTCCACAACTGTATTGTCATCAACGGCATTCTTTACTTGACAGTCAACCCCCAAGACCCTCACATTCAGAACACAAAAATAATTCCAGTTTATTCCGGTTCCCAAAGGGATTATCTTAAAATAACATCCGTGATGTAAAACTTAGCTGAATTAAATAAGAAACCATCATCCAGTGCAAATGTCAACCCAAAGCACAGATTTCCTGGGTACCAGTTTCTTATTTCTTCCTTTTGCTTCTACTCTAGGGGGGAAAAGGCAGGAAATAGTAACTATCCTCACTATAAAGTCCGGACCAAGCTCACAGGCTTTTCCAAGCAATTGGAAAAAAGGAAATTTCCACCAAGGGAAATGCCGGTGAGGGTGCCATCTTCCAGAAGTCGCTGAGAAGTCTGCTCTGGTTCATCAGGTTGAAAGACGTACTGTGGAGGCTGCCCACACAGAGAGGTGCTCAGTGCCTTGCCCTACGTGAGCGGCAAGCACCCTATGCCAACCATACTTGACCCTTATGTGATGGGGGAGGCATTTTTCAGATGGGGAGGAACGTGTCTCCCCTCCCTCGAGAATCTAGATAGAATGTACTCATTGGCATCTTTGGGTACAAGGACAATGTCGTATGTAGGTGCTGTTAGTAATGTTTCTTCCATGGCTAAGTCATTGTTGGAAAGACTCCTATAGGTTTATACAAGTATAAATATAGCCTGTAATTTCTAAGATCCTTACAAGTCATTATATAAAGTCCAGGTATTTTTGAAATCTTGTTCAAATCAATAGCGCTTAATCTCTCCATGGGGCCACCCATGGACTTCCTATCATGGAAGTGATGGGAAAGGTCACTGGATGCCGCCCCTTCTTACTAAGACGGGCTAGGTCTCCAGTGGGCACACAAAGGACAAGAACAGGTCCAGCTGGTTCTTCACAATAATCTCATCTGGATGCAGCTTGTGGGGTAGATAGTGAGCCTGAGACATCTCCCAGGCATCGACCAGGTACACTCCAACACCTGAGAACATTCTCCGAAGGATGGTGTCCAGCTGAAAATTGTACCAGTCACTGTTGAAAAGGCTCACCTCGGGGCCTAGCTCCTGCACGTTGGCTGCCCGGATGACCACCACGGTCTTAGGGCTTCGATCCAGGAGCTGGACAACTGCTCGCCGAATGTTCCTGAGTCTCCGGATATACACTTCCCAGGGGAAGGTGCTGAAGTGAGACCACACGGCTATGGCCACCACTGTGTTCTTACCTCCCACGATGCCATTCAGCTCATTTGCCACATAGTGGAGCTCACTGCTGAACACCGTCGTGAAGCGGATGGGTGGGCCGTGGCAGCGGTACTTGAGCAGGATGTTGTGTTTCTGGTCCACCGCAAGAAAGGGCCCGACATTCTTAGGGCTGCCCAAGTTAAACTCCACTAAATCTGAAAGGAGGAAAACTGGCATTCAGAAAAACACACAGCCAAACATGGACATTACCATGATTCTCTACTGAGTGGGTTCAAAGAATAATCTTCAAAATTAAAAAATGCAAAAATGTTGTTAAGGTCAATACGCATGTTAAGGGCATACCTATTTTACCACACCTCGGCGCACTTTAAGTCAATGAACCTTTGCGCTAACATGATTCTTATGAAATCACGTGGGAAACATGGCATCGCAAGTAACACCCAGAGTGAAAACTCTACAACTACATCTATGCTCCAGAAACAAAATAACTTGTTTCACGTCTAGCCACTAAGCCAAGAAATGCTGCTGCTTCCACCGAACATTCGAAATTCAATCTGGCATTTAAACTTTATTAACCTAACAAGTAAATAGTCTTTCTCCCAGGACAAGGGCCGTGGCGTCTCGGTTTTGTTTTGGGTTTTTTAATCATTTTATTGAGGGCTCCTACAACTGGCTTCTGGTTTTTCATGAAACACATTAGTAGACGAATGCAATAAGCTAAAAATGAAAGACAGGAACAGCCAAGTTTCCATTTCGCCCAACGTTTGGGGAACTCGGCTGATGCCCAGAGCAAACAGCACCACCAAGCAACCAACAAAGGCAGCAGCACAAGCTCGCCTGTCCCGGCCGCCCCTGCCCTTTACCCCAGTCCTCCTTCAAGGGCCAGTCCTCGACCAGCTCGTCTGAGGGCACCAAGGGCCACGCACCCCACCCCACCCCCGTTCCTCCTCAAAGTCTCTCTGGACGACTCTACAAAGGGCTTCAGAAAGTGCGTGGACAGTTTTCCATTCTCTTTTCACTCCATCTTTCCACGAGTCTTTGGAAGCTCCCCCATCTCACTTAGCATACGTCCCATGAAGAAAGAGGGCCTGCTGTAGACCCCAAAATATCCCCACTGAGTGCCTGACGCATAAGAGGAAGTGGATTTTGGAAAGCCAATTCAACTGACGTTTCATAAACTCGGCGCCGGCTACTCTAAAGCCCTACCGGGCCACAACGTCCAGATGAGTAACTCACCGTCCTGGTCAACAGGACGTGTACAGTCGGCTTCGAAGACGTGATTACGGATTATAATTGTGCTTAAAGTCCGGGTTTCACTTTTCTCCCCCCGCCCCCATGCAGTTTCTAGTTTCTCTTCTAGGTTTTCCTACCGAATGAGTTACTACCCAGCCTCCCACAGAGAAAGCCTTGCCGTCATTCTTCCTTCTGCTTACAAGGCTGTATGGAGGAAAGCCTGTCTGCGGAGGATACAGTGAAAACGGCCAACAAGGTCACTGAGATCACTGCCCTCAAAGGAAAGACGGCGTTAACGCCACAAGAGGACGACGTTGATGTCACAGCGGAGCAGCTGCTGGCTCCTGGAGGCCCGGGCAATCATATCTCTTCTCCTGACTTCCAATTCAACACTTTACCAACTAGAATTCACCAAGATCTGGCTTGGCTTTTTTTTTTTTTTTTCAATATTAAAAAACAAAAACTAGACTCTCCACTCCTGGGGTTAGTATCAGCTTCCTCTTTTCTTTCTGAAATTAAAGCTGAAACTACGTTGGAGAAATAAATCAGAGCCGATGAAAAACGATCCCAAACAATGACTCACAAGAAGCCACTTGAAGTCAACCATGTAAACTACAACCAACGGTGTGCTTCATGCAAGGCCCCACCAAGTGTCGACAGGGATCAAAACCGGTCTCTGAAATCGCTGTTCCACTCCCGGCGCTGCCTTCTCTCCGGCGGCATTCAGCCGTCCTCACTCTCCCCACGGGCCCTCCAAGGAGACGGCCCGATTGTGAATACGGAGTGGTCCTTGCCTGGCTCTGGAGAGCCAAACTAGGGGGCCCGGGAGTGAGACCAGGATGTTCAGGGTGCTGGGGCTCCCACAGACCCTGTGCAGGCACCAGGCCCAGCTCAGTCATACAAGTGGAAGGCTCGGGGAATGGCACTTGGAGGGCTTCACTGCATGGCCGGTTGGGCTGCTTCCTTCCAGTTAAATCTACTGTAACCGTGAAGCTGGACCGAACATAGAGCAATAAAATTCACTGCCATTGAGCCCATTCTGACTCATAGCGGCCCTGTAAGAGAGCAGAACTGCCCCTGTGGGTTTCCAAGGCTGCAAATATTGATAGTGTAGAAAGCCTCGTCTTTCTACTGAGGTTTCACACCGCTGACCTTGCTATTCGCGGCCCACCTGGTACCCCCCATGCTGCGGGCTTCCTACGAGGGAACATAACCTGGGGCCAGTGACAACAACTGAAAGCGCCCACTTCTGTTTTACAGCCAGAGCACGAGACATGCAAGGCACCCGTCGGCCCTCAGGCAGGCGACCAGACGGCTTCTGCAGCTGAAACTTTTCTGCGGGCACCTGCCTGAGTCCAGGCTGGGGCGCGGATGTGGGAAATGGTGAGGAAACAAAACAAGCGGGTGCCAACCTGGAACAAACGCCGTGAGGTACTCAAACCACTGCCTGATTGTGGAGTCACCAAATAAGTACACCACTTTCCTCTGTAAGCACTCTGTCACGTCGTCCGGGTCGTGAAACTGGCGCATCTTGAACCCTCGAGGCCTCCACTGGTTCTCATAATAATACCCGGAAGGAAACGCGCCTGGGCCTGGCGAGAGCTCTGGGTTGTCAGTGTCTGTGAAGGAAAAGAAAACGGTGATGTTCTGGAGCTTTCCTGTAAGAAGTCGGCAATGGAGAGCGCTGTCCCCTCCGATGACCGCCAAGGTGTCTCCAGGCCTGCCGGCAGGTGGGCAGCATTTCCTGCTGTCACACATCAAAGAAACCCCAGACTTTCCCCCCCACCCCGCGCGAGAATGGGAAGATAGGAAACGAGTGTAAGCGTGTTGTACATCAGGGGGAGGGAACCAGAACATTCCCTCGGATTACGCACACTTTCACCACAGTCAAAACTAAAGGAGGATCAACAACCCAGACAATGTGGGCATGTCAGGAAGTGTCGTCCAACATTCCCCAGAACAAGAACGCCCTCTTCCACCCAAATGCCGGTAGGCGGGGAGGTAACCGTTTAAATCCTATTGTTCTAGAGCAGTGGTTCTCAACCTTCCTAATGCCGTGACCCTTTAATACAGTTCCTCATGTTGTGGTGACCCCCCCGGCCATAAAATGATGTTCGTTGCAACTCATCACTGTCATTTTGCTACTGTGATGAATCGGGCTACCCCTGTGAAAGGGTCATTCGATCCCCAAGGGGGTCGCGACCCACAGGTTGAGAACCGCCTTCTGTAGGCAGAGTAATAGCAGCTCGGGGTTTCCCAGGCTACTAGGAAGAATTTTGATCCATGGGTCCTGCAAGCAAATTTAAATTCAGAACACCGCCACTTAATACAGAGAACAGGAGACGCACTGGGCTTGGTGTCTCGGGGTCCCCGGCTGGAAACCAGCAGCCCCTCCCAGGGCGCAGGAGGGGCTTTCCACTTCAGGAAGCAGTGACAGCCGCAGACAGCCCCTCGCAGGGGCAGTGCTACTCTGTCCTACTGTGTGGCTATCAGTCGACATTGACCCAGTGGCAGTCAGCGCACAGAGGAAGGATGAGCGACACGCAGGCTGCATGGCACGCTCCTCAATACGAAATGTTGAGGAAACCCTCATGCACCATGAGCAATCTCACAATGCGCCAGCAACAGGTACTCGTGGCTGTAGCTGAGCTACACTGTGCAGGTACCACGAACACGAGACTCAAGGCCCTGCTGCCCTCAGACCTCCCTTGGAAAGGTCGACCTGCCGTGCAAACAACAGGTCTTACCCAGGCAAAGCAGACAGACAGTGATTGACAGCTGACTTCACACCAACCAGATGGAGCTCTGAGCAATGACATGTACTATCTTCTGTGGTGCTCACAACAACCCTGGAAGGTAGGCTCTATTATGACCCCTGTCTTTCAAAATGATTAAGCAAACTGACCAAGGTCCCAGCCTTAGTCAGAGAGGAGCGGGTGAGCCCCAAAGCGCATGCCCAGAACCACTGCGCTAGCCTGCCTCTGAGAAAAGATGGCCCTGTGTGCCAGCCGTTTCTTTTGATGCTGCTTTTGAAGGTATATCTTTATTCTTAAGGGGCCCTGCGGGCGCTGTGGAGAAGCATTTGGCTATTAACCACCAGGTCAGAGGTTGATTTAGGCCCACCAGCCGTACCACAGCAGAAAGGGGAGGCTGTCTGCTCCTGTACAGATTTATAGTACCAGAAACCCCACACAGGGTCACCATGTCGGACTTGATTCTGTGGGAGCGGATTTGGCTTGTCCTTATTCATTTCTAATATGTATTCAAATCTATAATCTCCAGGAAGCCATTGATGATTTTATATCACTTCCTTATATACCCCAAGGTCCAGCCTTGATCATAATCTAGCTATTCTAATTACAAAAAAAAAAAAAATCTCACTGCCATCGCATCCATTCTGCCTCGTAGTGAAGCTACAGGGCGGGGTAGAGTTGCCCCCGTGTGCTTCTAAGACTAGGAATCATTAGAGGAGTAAAAAGCCTCACCTTTCTCCCACAGCACAACAGGTGGTTTAGAACTGCTGACCTTGTGGTTAGCAGCCCAACGAGTAACCACTATACTGCCAGGGCTCCTGCCATGCTACATAATTACCTCTTAAGCCATACTTTAAAATCTAAATCGAAAGTCAGAAATGTTACTGAGTCCACTAGTTGTGACTCCTTGGCTAAACTGGTCCCATTTTACTCAAAATTATTTTTGTTTTGATTCCCTTTGAGGACACCCTATTTGTATATTTATTCTCTTTTTCTTAGGCTCCTGATAATTCTTTGCAGGTTCGGGGTCCAAGTGGAATAGTAGTTTCAAAAGTTCTGCTTGGTAAATGAGATTATCAAACGAAAATGGGGATAGGATAAATAGTTATTTGGCTTATTCCAAAAAAAGTTTCTCAACATATAACCGGGTGTCTGTTCACTGGGTTACCACACCTTGCCTGAAGCTCTGTCAGTAGATCAGTCTGTCAAGGCAGAATAAACTAGAGTGTTAGAGAAGCCACCTGGGGCCCACAGCAAACGCACCAGAATGGCAATTAGAGGTGATTTTGGAGGACGACTTTCACCACGGTTAATTCAGTAGTTAGACCCGATTATTCTGCGTCAAATGCATGCTGTAACACAAACCCACAGCCATAAAGTCAATTCCAACTCACACTGACCTTAACGGGCAGAGTCGGATTCTCCCAAGGGTTTCTGAGATGGTAAATCTTTACAAGAGCAGGTAACCACTTCTTTCTCCCGAGGAGGAACTGGGGAATTTGAACTGCTGGCCTCACGGTCAACAGCCCAGTGTTTACCCCACTACACACAAAGGAAACACTTACCTTTTTATTCAAATGTTAATTATAATCACGACCATAGTTACGCCAAGCCGAGCAAATCAGTTACTGAACCTGACATTAATTTTTTAAACAAGTTACGTGGGAGAGCAGATGTGCCTGCAACGTGCCTGCGCTGTCCCCTGGTGGTCATCTGGGGCCGACACCATTCCCTGACAGTGTAGGCTCAAGTTGGGATGCGTCAGAGTCAGTGCATGCATTTCAATTAGCCCAATAGACTGAGGCACGATGAAAGAGCTGAGAGGGGTCCAACCACAGGGTGCCCGGCTGCCACTACCAACTGCTCTGTAAAGGATCACATTAGAAAGTCCCATATCACGTGGGAGAAAAAGGTAGACGAGAACCCAAAATTGCAAGAAGCCAGACTTACTGGTCAGAGAGAGGCTGGAGGAACTAACCCCCTTGGTCACCCATGAGGTCTGAAACTAAAGTCACGCTGGTGTAAGAATAAGCCACCATTAAGATATTTATGAAGGTAGCATTTGTGCACAGTCCGAGGGGAACATCCAGGGTGCAGTGCAGCGCTGATGAAGCAGCCAGCTGTCCTCCCACTACTATGGCCCTAGTTCTACCTCACTCATCCTGCTCGTCCTGCGCACGTACATGGGTATGAAAAGATTCTTCGATGCACGGAATTCAAGACACAGTGTCCCCTCAGACACAGGAAGAGCAGTGTTGGTCTCTGAGGGTCTAGGAAGGGGTGGGGGAGGCGGGAGGACAGATGGCTGTGATGGCTGTATAACCCCACGCGAAGGGAACAATCATCAGAATTTAAGGACAATGGATACACAGGATGGTGTCAGTTAAGGCAAAAATAATAAATAATAATAATACATAATATACTGAGGGTTCAGGAGGGTGGCAAGATGGGGGAGGGAGGGGATAAAGGGAAGCTGATATCAAGGAGTTCAAGAAGAAAAGAAAATATATTGAAATTGTGGGCAGAAATTGTGCTTGAAATAATGGATTATAATAATATCTGTAGAAGCTCCTAATACAGTGTTCTGTGTGCATGTGTGTGTGTATATAATGTTTTATATGTGTGTGTGTGTGTGTGTGTATAGTTTTATATATAGTTATAGTTCTATATAGTTATACATATATAGTTATATATAGTTATACACTCAAATACAAGGCGAGCCTTTCAGCACATTTTAAATGCAGTTTTCATGATAAAATTAGGTCCCTTGGCTAATATTCGGGTCGGCTTATCCTCGAATATACATATATATATAAATCATTTTATTGGGGGCTCATACAGCTCTTATCACCATCCATACATTCATCCATGTGTCAAGTACATTTGTACCTATGTTGCCATCATCATTTTAAAGCATTTTTTTCTACTTGAGCCCCTGGTATCAGCTCATTTCCCCTCTCCCCCAACCTCCCTCATGAGCCCTTGATAATTTATCTATGTTTTTTCATATCTTACACCAACCACTGTCTGCCTTTACCCACTTTTTGTGTTTGTCCCCTGGAAGGGGCTAGCTGTAGATCATTGTGACTGGGCGCCCTGTCCTCTCCCACCTCCTTTTGAACTGGCTCTCAA
>NW_022103902.1:1595751-1603908 GCF_000313985.2 Echinops telfairi | reverse complement strand
CTGATACCAAGGGCTCAAGTAGAAAGAAAATGTTTTGAGAATGATGATGGCGATATATGTACAAATGTACTTGACACAATGGATGGATGGATTGTGATAAGAGCTGTATGAGCCCCATACAATGATTTAAAGCTACAGTCATAGAAACCCATGGGGCAGCTCTCCCTTGTCCTATGGGGTTGCTGGGAGTCTGCACTGACTCACGCGCAGTGAGGGAGACTGGTAAAAGCCAGAGCATACATCTTTTAAATTGACAAAATGAAATACGTTCATTACAAGTGGATAGCTTGGCTATAAATATACAGTGCCTCTGCAAAATAACGCTGTTCATTCATCCTTCGACACTTTGTACTCATGATTATAAATTACACTCATGCTTTTCAAATAAACAAAATGACATAGTTTCCAAAAAAATTTCAAAGTGTTTCTTAGAACTCAGGCTACCTTTTCATGTCAGACAACTATATAGGAAAGTCTCACCTCGATAATGTAAGTCTTAATGGAATCTACATGTACAATAAAACCATTTAGACTGAAAATTAGCTATTATCCAATTTTATGGTTACCTTGAATACTGGTGGAGAAGAAAAAGTTTAAACGGAGGTGGTTGTAAAAAAATGTCGGGGATCTTTGTGCAAAGAGGAGACGTTTTGGATTCTCTGAAAGTAACATTCTTGCTTCTCTATAATTGGCTTGGCTTCTCTTAAAAGGCCATGACTGGCCTTTCCCCGCAGAGAGTGAGTCGTACATCAGCCATGATGGAGGCTATCTGGACCACAGCGATAGGACAAAATGAGAAATGAAATCATGGCAGAGGGACTAGCATTTCCCTAAAGTATCTACAAAAATATGTCAGAGGTGGATATAGTGTGGATTGAAGTGAGTAGTAGCCCTGGTTGAGCACTGAGCTGCTGACAGTTCAAACACACCAGCCGCTTCTAGAGAGAAAAACGAGGCTTTGCTCCCATAAAGCCTTCGGGTCTCAGCAGCCCTTCACAGGGACACTGTGGTGTCCGGATGAACACAGCGCAGTGGTTTGGGTTTTCTGCCAAGTGTATTACAAGGGATGGAATCACCTGCGGAATAGAGAAGAGTAAAGGGCAAGACAAAGACGGGCGCGCGGTTTGTGAGGGAGAAAACCTGAAAGAAGGAGAAGAAACGGGGGCGCACCATCCTCTGCGCCAGGGAAGACCAGGCGCCCGCAGCGCTCAGCGCATCTTGGGTGGATGGTTCGGAATGAGACCCTGCGACGAGAGCTGCGGGCAAGGCCTGTCCTCTCTGCTGGAGGAACTGCAGGGGCTGGAGGCCGAGCTTGCTCCTTGAACTGCACCCAGCAAACCTGTTAAATGGACTTTTAAACTTTGGCCTTTGTTGTTAGCAAGTCATGTTTGGGTTCCTTTCCAGGGGTCCACGTGCGCCTCCGCCCGGCACCTGCTCTGCGCTCACAGGGTCACGCCACGATAGCTGCAGTTTTCCAGGCAGCAGCTGGGTTTTCCACCTCGCTCGGCCTCCTGCTGATACCGGTGTTCCATAGATGAGCGCCTCTTGTCCTCTCGCCATCCTAGCGCCAGCAGTACCTTTTCTATGAGTCTGCCTGGGGTCCCCAGTCCGCGCTCTTCTTTGGGACGCTTTTAGATCCTATTTCCGACGGCACTTCAGGGATGGCATGTGGGTCGAGTTTTCCCTTCTACACGTGTGCACCTTGAAGGCAGGAATGATCTGTCCGCATCTTTGCATTTCTAGGTTCTGGAGCAGACCTTTCCCATACCTGGTGCTTAATGAATGCGTTCTGAAATTGTACAGCGTATACAAATTCCAGGGGCTTCATCTATCTGTAAAAGGGGCCCAGTGATTTTAAGATTTTTATGTCATAATAAACCAGAGTCTTCCTCGGAGTTATTTTTAAAGGTGCATATCTTAGAGTTTTCTTTAAATTTGAGTTCCCTGGGGGAGCGGGGAGGAAGGGGAAAAATTAGGACGTGATGTCGGGGGTTTAAATGGAGAGAAAATGTTTTGAGAAACATGTACAAATGCGCTTTACACAATTGATGTGTGTATGGATTGGGATAACAGTTGTATGAGCCCCTAATAAAATGTTAAAAATAAATAAATAAAGAGTTGTATAAGCCCCTAATAAAATGATTAAAACTATATTAAAAAAAATTTGAGTTCCCTAGGAAAGCTAAAAGATTCATAGAAGTAGGGTTATTTGTAGATTTATAGAATTTCAAGGTTCAAAGAGACCTCAGAGAACTGCTTGCCCAAATACTTCACTTAAAGGTGAGAAAAGCAAGTCATAGAGCAATAAAGTAATTTGCCAAAATGTTTCAAACTGAGAGTGGCGGAGGCAGCCTTCAAACCTATCAACATCTTATGATCAAGAATGTTCTGTACAGCACTGAAGCTGCAGCTCAGGGAGAGGGTCATGTCTGATCAGAGCACACAGGAGCAAATGAAGGGGGAGGAAGAGAGAATGGAGCACATCCTGGCCCAACAAGCCTTGAGGACGATATTCCTGCTCAGAGCAGCCAATGCACAGAGAGGACCATAGGGCTGGCCCCACTATGAAACATGATGTCCCTCACTGACCCATAGTGCTACAGGAGACAACACAACACTGGAGACACAGTGCAGGAACTGCCCGATCTGATCCCACCACAGTGAGGCAAAACACTAAGGGCGTGTAACAGAACAGCAAGGGGACAGTAAGGGCATGTAACAGAACAAAACACTAAGGGTGTGTCACAGAACAGCAAGTATAATTTCACCCAGACCATGAGCAAACAGCAGGCAAACCTAAATTAAAAGACACCCTCCACAATGTCTGACCAATAGTCTTTAAAGTGTGAAGGTCGTGAAGAACAATTAAAGACTGAGAATTGTCAAAAACCGGAGGAGACCAAACACCACCAATGTGGGGCCCTGGCGCAGAAAAAGGATGTTGGTAGAAAACTAGGGAAATCTAGATAAATCTTATACTTAATAATACTGTATGAGGAGTTCTATGAGTTATTTTTTAAGTCTAAGTTCATCTGGAAAAACAAGTAATCCAAACTCACATCCATCAAGTCAATTCTAGAGCAGAATGGCTCCAGGAGAATCCGAGAGTGTAGCTCTTTCTTGACAAGAGTAGAAAAACCCCATCTTTCAATCCAGGACAGAGAACCCCTGGGGACCAGTATTGAGAGTAGCCATACCAGGAGGGTAAAGGGAAGGTAGGGGGAGATAGGGGAATTGATCACAATGATCTACCCATAACCCCTCCCTGGGGGATGGACAACAGAAAAGTGGGTGAAGGGAGACATCGGTCAGTGTAAGACATGACCAAAAAAAAGAATAATAATATATAAATTATCAAGGGTTCAGGAGGGAGGGAGGGAAGAAAAAAAATGAGGAGCTAATACCAAGAACTCGAGTGGAAAGAAAATGTTTTGAAAATTGCGATGACAACAAATGTACAAATGTGCTTGACACAATGGATGTATGTATTGTGATATGAGCTGTATGAGCCCCCAATAAAATGATGTAGTAATTAAAAAAAAATTTTAAAGACAGAAAAATCCCATCTTTCACCCATGGAGCCGCTGGTTGTTTTAAACTGCTTGACTTTGCAGTTAGCTGTCCAACACATACCCACTACACCACCAGGGCTCCTTTACCTGAAAAGACAACAAATAATCGTTTTGAGACAGGAAAAGAGGGAGGAAGAGGAGAGGGAATGAATCTTTGATTAAAGGTCTCCGCGTGCCCTCTAGTGGTCATAAAGGTGAATGTCCGTGAAGTATGGCCAACTTGGGCTCCTTTGAGACTACAATCTCTTTGTTTCATAATTATGTACCTGCTACCCTCATTTCCCATTCAAGTTCAGGCAGCGCTGCTCCTGATGATTCGTGGCTACTTTCGGAATTTGAAAATCTACCTAAATACTCTCTAGTTACCGATTCTATCTCCTCTTTACTGATCAATCACTGCCATCGAGTTAATTAGGACTCATAGTGACCCCAAAGGGCAGGGTAGAACTGCCTCTGTGCGTTTCTGAGACTGTAACTCTTTAGGTAACAGAAATCCTTGTCTTTTGCGCTCAGAGCTTCGTGGTGGTTTCAAATTAGCAACCCATAGCAACCACTGTGCCATCAGGACTCCTTTCCTGACACTGCAGTGAAAACAGAATAGTACCCCACACACCACAGCCACTGCCGGGCTGATCTCCAAGGCCAAGCAAGTGCGAGCACGCTATCCAATGACCTTCCCATGGACCCTTCCCCGGGACACCCAGGGACATCACAAAGTGGGCAGTCAGCCCCCTCCAGGGAGTGAGTGGTGGTAGAGAAGGGCAAACGTACAGGATGGACCTTCTGAGAGTGTCAGACGTGGGACAGTGAAGTCAACAGTAGGGTAGGGGAAACCAGGCCTACCCACCTCTCTGCAGGCTTAGGCCCAGAGGAGGAAGGATAACTATGCCCACCCATGATGCTTCCATAGGTGTCCTGTAAAACTGGTAACCCTCCAGAGGAAGAAGGTACATGAAATAGAGCTCTTTATTAGGAAAAGTCAGAAATTCTTACAGTATGTGACAGGGTGGGAGAGACCAGGAGATACAGACCGCTGGTGGCCTGTCTGCTTCTGGGCCACAGGCAAATTTTATTTAGTCCACCAAATGTTTTGAAGATCTCTAATTGGATATCAATATTTGAAAATCTTAAGTTTCACATTTAAAATCTGAGATCGCCAGTGAAAAAATAAATAAAAGAAAAACTTGCGTACCTTGCAGAACTGAACCTACATTTTTTTGCCGGGAAGCATCTGGCGCAGAGAGGTCAATCATTTAACTGGGCCTTTTCCCCCTCCCCCTCCCCACCTCTCCTACACGGCACGGGCATAGCAACCCCCAGCCTGCTTCATTCATGTGCACTGCTTGCCTAGCCACGTGCCACTGTTGTCATTAGGTGCCTTCTTGGGGGTTCTAAATCCTAGCAAGCTTGTGCTCAATCAAACATAGCATTGCCCAGTTCTGAATTATACTAACAAGGATACTGGAGCCCATTATTGCAGCCACTAGGTCAGTCCATCTGATTGAAAGTCCTCTTTTTCAATAACTGCCTATTAAGCAACCAAAATGACCTGCTCCAGGAACTGGTCGCTCCTAATAACATGTTTCAACTAATAACATCCTCACTCCTAAGGCACATCCCGGCTGTATTTCTTCCAGGACAGATTTGCTCGTTAGTCTGGCAATCCACAGTGTGTTGGATATTCTTCACCAGCACCATAAATCAGAGGTGCCAATCACCCTCCAGTCTTCTTTATCCACTGCCCAGCTTTCGCTGGACAAGGCCATAGCGTGGGTCAGGCGCACTTTAGCCCCCAGAGTGCTGGCTCTGCTGCTCAACACGATCAAAAGGTCTTTTGCAGATTTGCCAAGTGCAATATTTCTTTTGATTTCTTGACTGCTGCTTTCATGAACATTGATTTTAGAACCAAGTAAAATTATGTCCTTGACAACTTCCACCTCCTCGCTAGCATGTCGATGACTGGTCTAGCTGTGAGGATTTTTATCTTCTTTGCATTGGGGTATAAGCCATCCGAAGGCTCGTAGTCTATGATCTGCATCAGCCAGTGCTGCAAGTCTTCATGTGCAACAAGCGGGTTTGTGTCACCTGCCTCCCCCAGTTGTTTATGAGTGAGTCTTCATCGAACAACAGCCGCAGCAGCTGCCAGGGAGCTGCCAGAGGTCCAGGGCAGCTCAGAAGAGAACATGGAACAAGGGGCATCAATTCTGTCTCTGCTCAAAGCAGATACCAGAAAGCGGTTTACTTCTGTTTTATTGACTATGAGGATCATAACAAACTATGGATAACATTGGAAAGAATAAAAATTCCACAACACTTCATTGTGCTCATGCAGAACTCGTATATAGAACAAGAGGCAGTTGAGTGACTGGAACAAGGGAATACTGCAAGGTTTCAAAATCAAGAAAGGGGTGACAGCGTTGTA
Organism: Echinops telfairi; assembly: GCF_000313985.2. NCBI lineage: Eukaryota > Metazoa > Chordata > Mammalia > Afrosoricida > Tenrecidae > Echinops > Echinops telfairi. The sequence goes on along the minus strand of NW_022103902.1, from coordinate 1,597,914 downwards.
TGCTCTCACCACACGTATTATATTCATCTGGGTGCTTTAGAGAAACAAATCCACAGAAACTCATGTATAAGAGAGAGTTTTATATAAAGGTTAGGTGCACATCAAGAAAACATCCCAACCCAGTGCTGCCCAAGCTCACAAGTCCAACATTAACCCATTAACCCATGTGTTCGACACCAATCCACAAAGGCCTCCTCCATCTCACAAAACACACACAATGATGCCGACTGCAGGAGGAAAGCCGAGTCAGTGAATGTGTAAGCATCTCAGCGCTGGCAGGGGTCTCCACACAGGTGCTCCAGCACCCAGGGCTGCATCAGGGTAGGTCCATGTGGCTTCTCCTCAGGGATGTCTTGCAGGAAGTGAGCCTTGCCAACTGAAGCAGGGAACTGCTAAGGCAGGGGCACCTTGGTCCAGGAAGAGACCCGAGAACTTGAAAGGTGAGGCTCACTGAGCCATGTATCCCTCCACCCTTCAACTAACCCCACATGTGTTTATCGGCTAGGTTGGCACAATAAACTAACTACCTCCCATATTCAATCTGTATGCTGAACAAATCATCAGAGAAGCTGGAATTACGAAGAAGGAATGGAGGAAGGCTTATTCACAATCTGAGATGTGCAGATGACACAACCTTGCCTGCTGAAAGTGAGGACTGGAAGCACTTGCTGACAAAGATCAAGGACTGTAGCCTTCAGTGTGGATAACAACTCAATGTAAAAAAGACCAAAATCCTCACAGTTGGACCAACCACATTATGACAAACGGAGAAAAGGATTGAAGCTGTCAAGGATTTTGTCTTGCTTGGATCCACAAACAATGCTCCTGGAAGCATACTCAAGAGATCAAAGGATGTGTTGCATTAGGTAAATCTGCTACACAAGACCTCTTTAGAGTATTAAAAGGCACGGATGTTACTTTGAGGACTAAGGTGTGCCCCATCAAAGCCATGGTATTTTCCATTGTTCATGTGCACGTGGAAGTTGGACCGAATAAGGAAGACAGAAGAAGAATCGATACGCCTGAATGTGGTGCTGGCGAAGAACACTGAAAGTACCGTGACTGCTCAAGGAGAAAACGATCTGTCTTGGAAGAAGTAAGGCATGAACGTGAAACTTCATCTTACCTACTTCAGACATGTTGTCAAGAGAAACCAGCACCTGGAGAGGGAGATCATGTTGATAAAGCGGAAGGGCAGCGAAAAAGAGGAAAGCCGTCACGGTGATGGATTGGCACCGTGGCTGCAACAGTGGGCTGAGGAGGGCACAGACGGGGCAGTATTCCCTTCTGCTGTGCACAGGGGGCGCTTGCTAGACCACACAACAATACGTCAGTCCAGCTCCGGAGATTAGTTGTTCAGCAAACAGATTCCATCAGGATGGTAACAGCATACAACTGTGATGCACACCTTTCCTGATTTTAGGTCACATGATATTCCCCGGTTCTCGTCAGACGTGTGCCGCTGGGTCCAGGCACAGGCTCCACAAGTGCATGGTTAGTGCTGGAATCCCCATTCTGTGCAATGCTGCCCACGGTTTCCTACGAGCCCCACAGTTGTGTGCCTTTGCACAGTCATTAAGACACGGGAACGGTTAGGGTCAGACTAAGTGAAGAGGGGCGTTTGGAAAAGGATCTCAATAATGGTTCTACAACACAAAGAGAATGATCAATGGCACTGAATCACGCGTGTAGAAGTTGTTGGAGGGAAAGAAGAGGTGGAGCATAGAGGCATAATAGCTACCTGCTGCCGAATAGCAGTGGGATTCAGTTTGCTTTTCTTTCTCCCTTGGATACGTCCATCTCCATTGCTGTTTCAACAAAGTGAGGAAGTACTAAAGCACTCACTCTTTTATGCCAAGAGATCTGCGATATGGCTATTTGACCAACTGACAAGAAGAGACTTATACTGTACCCATTCCAAAGAAAGGTGACCCAATGGAATGTGGAAACTACAGAACAATATCACGGATATCACATGCAAGTATATTTGTGCTGAAGATCATCCAACAATGGTTGCAGTAATACATTGACAGGGAGCTACCAGAGATTGAGGATGAATTCAGAAGAGGATGTGGAACAAGGGACATAACTGCTGATGTCACAGAGATCTTGGATCACAGCAGAAACTACCAGAAAGATGTTACTTGTGTTTTATGGACTATG
>NW_022103902.1:1581279-1595074 GCF_000313985.2 Echinops telfairi | reverse complement strand
TCCAGAATGAAGTTTGTCATCAATCAACATTTCATCTTTTTTGAAATGAGAAAACCACTTATACACTTGAGTTTTTCCCATAGCACTGTGCTCATAAGCTATGTTCAACATCACAACAGTTTCTGCAGCATTTTTCCCCACCAGGAAACGAAATTTCACAACCGCATACTGTTCTCTTAAATCGGCCATCACAAAAACAAGGGTCAAAAGAAATTGCTTTTACAAAAAAATTGATCAGAGAGAGCCTTCCCAGGCAACACCCCTGGGAGCACCGACTCAGAGCGAGTTGCTGGATGCTTGCTTAGTGGGGAAATGCATGCCACAAAAGCTCTGCCCAATGCAGCTTTTCTCTGGGGTTTTGTTTTTGCTTTTGTTCTTTTGGCACCCCCATGTATGCTGAACAGATCATCAGAGAAACTAACTTATATGGAGAAGAATATGGCATCAGGATAGGAAGGCTGCTTAACAACCTGTGATCTGCAGATGACACAACCTTGCTTGCTGAAAGTGAGGAGAAATTAAAGCACTAGTTGATGAAGATCAAGGATTGCAGCCTTCAGTATGAATTACAGTATGAATTACAACTCAATAAAAGGAAGACCAAAATCCTCATAACTAGACCAATGGGTAACATCATGATAAATGGAGAAAAAGTGGAAGTTGTCAAGGATTTTATCTTGCTTGGATCCATAATGATCATGGAAGCAGTAATCAAGAGATCAAAAGATGTGTTGCATTAAGTAAATCTACTGCATAAGGCCTTGTTAGAGTATTAAAGAGAATGTTAACTTGAGGATTAAGGTACAACAGACCCAGGCCATGGAATTTTCAATTGCCTCACATGCACATGAAAGTTCGACATAGAATAAAAAAAGACCAAAGAAGGATCTATGCATTTGGATTTTGGCGCTGGAGAAGAGTGCTGAAAGTACCATGGAGTGCTAAAAATACAAGCCGGTCTATCTTGGGAGAAGTACAGCCAGAGTGTTCCCTAGAGGCAAGGATGGAGAGACTTCACCTCACCTACTCTGGACACGTCATCAGTGAGGTCAGCGCCTGGAGAAAGACACCATGCTAGGTAAAGTGGGGGGCCGTGAAAAAGAGGAAAGATCCTGGCCCACCAAGCCCCAAGGACGATATTCCTGCTCGGAGCTGACAACACACAGAGAGGACCATAGGGCCAGCCCACCACGAGACACGACGTCCCTCACAAAAACCATAGCACTGTGGGGAACAATACTGGAGACACAGTGTGGGAATTGTGCACAATCTAACCCCATCGCGCTGGGGCAAAACACGAAGGGCATGCAGCAGAGCAGCAGGGGGAGCAGAGTGAGAAAACCCCTGGGGAATACCAAAAATAGACTTTGGAGACAGAGTGTGGCACCCCATCAAACTCTACTGGAAAACACGCGTAAAGGCCAACAAACAGACCTTGAACTATCTATAGGCTTTTCCATTTTTGTCAGTGGCTTTCTTTTTGTTATTGTTGGGTTTTTGTTATTGTTGTTTTATTATTTTGTTGGTCTTGACTTCCTCTGTTGTTTTATTTGACTTTGCCTGTTTTTTGCGCTTATTAATGTATCTGCATGTCTATCTAGATAAGATAGGCAGGGTAAATAATTCAGAAATGAAAAGAACAGGACCAATGGTTCTGCGGTGAGGGTGGAGGGGGTGGATATAGGAGAAGGGAAGTGGGAGAAAGGAAGGGGGTGGGTACCAACCCAGGGACAAGGGAACAACAAATCAACTAAAACCAATGGAGAGAAGGGCATAGGATGCCTAGTGGGGCTTAATCAAGGGCAATGTAGCAGCGAGGAAATACTAAACCCAAATGAAGGCTGAACATGAGGGTGGGACAAGAGGAAAGTAAAAGGAAATAGAGGCAAGAACCAGGAGGCAAAGGACAGTTACAGAGGTCTAAATACAGGCATGTCCATATGTAAATATATATATAACGAGAGGGGAATAGAACTATGTACTTATATATATATGTTAAGAATTAAGGTTGCAGGTGGACACTGGGCCCGACTTGAGCACTCCCTCAACACAAGACCACCTAGTTCTAACAATCTGCATCCTGTGATACTCACCTTCCCAACACAATCGCTGAAGACAAAATGGGTGCATAAGCAAATGTGGTGAAGAAAGCTGATGGTGCTGGCTATCAAAAGATAAAGCACCTGGGGTCTTAAAGGCTTAAAGATAGACAGCTGCCATCTAGCTGAGAAGCAACAAAGCCCACATGGAAGAAGCTCACCAGACTTTGTGATCATGAAATATCGATGGGATCAGGTATCAAGCTTCTAAGACCTAGAACAAAATCATACCCAATGTGAATAGGGTGGGGGGTGGGACATGGAGTGGAGACCCAATGTCCATCTGCAGACAATTGGACATCCCATCACAGAAGGGTCACAAGGAAGGGACTAGCCAGCCAGGGTGCAGTATAGCACCGACGAAACAAACAATATTCCTCTAGTTCATTAATGCTTCTCCCCCACCCCCACTATCATGATCCCAAATCTACCTTACAAATACAACAAGACCAGAGCATGCAACACAGGGAATTCAGGATAGATAAATCCCTCAGTGCCAACAATGAGAGCAGAGATACCAGGAGGATTAGGGGAGGGTGGGGGGAGAAAGGGGGAATCGATCACAAGAATCAATCTATAACCCCCTCCCAGGGGAACAAACAATGGAAAAGTGGGTGAGTGGGGACAGAGGACGATGTAAGACATGGAAATAATAATCTATAACTTATCAAGGGTTCATGAGGGAAGGTGGGGGGGGTGGAGGGGGAAGAAACAGGGAGCTGATATCAGGGGCTCAAGTGAGAAGAGAAGGCTTTGAAAATGATGGCGGCATATTTGCAAATGTGCTCAACACATGGGATGAATGTACAGATTGTGATAAACGATGTAAGAGCCCCCAATAAAAGTATTTAAAAGAAAAAAAAAAGACAATTGATATGTAGATTTTTATCAGAGCTATAAGAGCCCCCAATAAAATGATTTATTAAAAAACAAATAACATTTAAAAAGATCAAGAGGAAGGCTCTCGGTGGGATGTACTGCCACCCTGAGCTCCAACGTAAGAACAATTGTGCGGATGGCTCCGGACCGGGCGGTGCTTCCTTCTGCTGTCCACAGGGTCACTCTGGGTCAGAACCGCTCGAGCACCTCACCACAATCTCACTGCTGCTGACCGCAGGGCTTCGACACTAGCCTCTGTGTGCAGCACTGGGGCTCCTTGAGAGGTCAGGTCCAAAACCAAGCAAGCCAGGTGCCATAAGGTCACCTGCAACTCTCCATGCTTCTGTTGACAGAAACATTTCCAAGGCCGCCTGTACCAGAGACGGCCACGTGTGTTTCCTCAGGCGTAGCTTGTGGGTTCACACTACCGAAACGGCAGGCGCCAGACGCCGCAGCACAGAGGCTGAGGCAAGGAGACCATGATGCAGAGCAGAGGCAGCAGCAGGTGGGCTTTCTAAACCAAGGAAGCAGAGGCCACGGGACCACCTGGGTAAGGTGAGGCGCAGAGAGAGCCTTTATGCAAGCTGAGGAGGTGCTGTTGTGAACCAAAGGTCTTTCCTTCGTGTGCTATGACCCTGACTTGTGGAAACCTGTTCGTTTCCCTAATAAACCCCCCAAATCGTGAGTGTTGTCTGTGGCTTCCGTGTGGCCATGACAACAGATTGTTGCGTTTAGCAGTGGAGTGCGGGGGAGGACCAGATGGTGTCAGAGGAAGGAACAGAGGGTGGAGAAGTCTGTCTGACGTCTGCCTTGTGTCCGTCAGCCTGGGGCTGGGGTGGAGAGGGATGCTCCTTCTCCTTGGTGTAGCCCAAGGAGGTCAGTTGTGGCCTCTGACGCTTACTCAGGGTACACAGAAACAACGGAATACTGCACGACATTAAAGGCTGAACATGGACCTGAGAAACACGTCATAACATGCATAACTCTGGAGGGTATTAAGCTAAGTAAAATCAGCTAATCTCAAACAGGTACATATTATATGAGACCACGCTATAAAAAGTCAAGAAAAGATTTTCCCACTAAAACATTCTTTGATGGTGAGCAGAGGAGGAAGGGAAAGTCTTGTGCTATAGGATAGATAAGTATTAATTTGGAGGAAGGGGAAGGCAACATACAATAAGAAGGAGGTTATAAAAAAATGATGGAAGGAGGGCAAGACATTGGAAGGTTTATAAAAGTTAGAGGCAATGGAGACAAATTGTATTACATGCTCAGTGGGGGCCAACTGCTAGCAGATGCTTGGATAGGCACATGTGCTGGACAGGTGTGGGAGGGAGAGGGCAAGTATATTTGCTTTTACTGTAAATATGCTCATGAATGCAGTGAAGTATATAGGGCACAAAGTTATGAAAACTTCATAGAAATAATTAACCGCCAGGGGGAATGAGTTGCTGGACACTAAGCCCCACTGGCGTGCAATACAGTTCATAAACACAATGCTCTGTCATCTGAAGTGTACCAGGTCTCTCATCTGGAGAGAGAATGATGAACATTAAGACTTACGGAAACTTTCACCCGGTGGACTAACAGGCCACCCACGCAGGAGCCTCCACGACCCTGAGACCAAAAGAACTACATGGTGCCCAGCGACCACCACCAACTGCTTGGAGTAGGGTCACAATAGGAGGTCCTGGCTTGTGTGTGTGTGGAGGGGGGTGGGGTGAATGTAGAAATAAACCCAAAAGTCTTGAGAAAGACCAAGCTCAGTGGTGAGGTAGATGGGTGGAACTCCCAAGACTATGGTTCTGAGTTACCCTTCAGATCTGGAACTACAGTCACCCCCATGTCAGAATAACCAGCCACCTGAGATGCAAAGGCAGCACTTCCCAAAATTCCACAGGGTTAGAAAAGGAGGAGAGAAGAGCTTCCTCACAAAGGGAAGCAGTGCTATGTGGCGATGGTGCATCGAGGTGCCTGCAATGAATGAGCTGAAACAACACGCGGATGAACTGCAGAATGTCGACTGAGGCTCTGCTCTTGTAAGCCTTCAACTCAGTCACGAGAAAAAGTTGAAGGAAAAAAGGTTCCGTAACATCCATGAAAGTGCAGTCCCTCACCTCATGTAGCAAAAGTCATAACAATAAATCAAGTTCATTTCTGTTTACCTTTTATTCTCCTGGGAACCACAGTCACCCAATCAGGTCCACTGGAGTTGATTGGCATTTTGATATTGACACCACTTTAAAGACAATAAAAAAAACATACACACTTAGATTTAGGAACATTTATTTTTTGCCATGTATCTTTTATTTTAAAATGCACAGGATCCCACAGAACCCTATAAACGTGAGAATACAGTGAAATCTGAGAGCCAGACCACCTTTTACCCTAGACTCACGGGTCTCTTGCCTTTTACCAGGTGCTGTCTTGCCACTGTCTTTTTTCCTTTTTTAATCATTTTATTGGGGGCTCAAATAACTCTTATCACAATCCACACAGACAGCCATGTGTCAAGCACATGTGTACATTTGTTGCCATCATCATTTTCGAGAAATTTTCTTTGTACTTGACCCCTTGGTATCAGCTCATTGTTGCCCCTCCCTCATAAACCCTTGATAATTTATAAATTATTATTTTTTCATGTCTTACACTAACCAATGTCTCCCTTCACCCACTTTTCTGCTGTCCATCCCCCTGGGAGGGGGTTATATGTAGATCATTGTGATCGGTTCCCCCTTTCTCCACCCACCTTCCCCTTATGCTCCTGGTATTGCTACTCTCATTACTGGTCCTGAGGGGTTTATCAGTTCTGGATTCCCTGTGTTCCAGCTCATATCTGTACCAGTGTATGTGCTCTAGTCTAGCCAGACTTGTAAGGTAGAATTTGGATCATGATAGTGGAAGGGAGGAAACGTTAGAGAACTGAGAAAAGTTGTGTTTCATCAGTGCTGTACTGCACCCTGACCGGCTCATCTCTTTCTTGGGACTCTTCTGTAAGGGGGTGTCCAATTGTCTACAGACCGGCACTGGATCTCCACTGCACTCTCCCTCATTCACAATGATATGATTTTTTGTTCTGGGTCTTTGATGCCTGATCCCATCGACACCTCATAGTCACACAGGCTGGTGTGCTTCTTCCATGTGGGCTTTGTTGCTTCTCAGCTAGATGGCCGCTTGTTTACCTTCAGACCTTTAAGACCCCAGACAATGTATCTTTTGATAGCCAGGCACTATCAGTTTTCTTCACCATATTTGCTATGCACCCATTTTGTTTTCAACGATGGTGTCGGGGAGGTGAACATCATGGAATGGCAGGTTATTACAACAAAATGTTCTGGTGTTAAGTACCTGAGTAGAGACTCAATGTCCATATGCTACCTTAATGCTTAACATATAAATATAGCTCCATTTCCCTATCATTATATATAAATATATTTACATATGTACATGCCTGTATCTAGACCTCTATAAATGTCCTTTGCCTCCTAGTTCTTTCCTCCTATTTCCTTTTACTTTCCTCTTGTCCCACTATCATGTTCAGCCTTCATTCGGGTTTCAGTAATTCCTCTCGGTTACAGTACCCTTGATCAAGCCCTACCAGGCCTCCTACACCTTCCTCCTAAGCGATTTGAGATCACTTGTTGTTCCTTTGTCCCTAGGTTTGTTAACCCCCACTTCCTTTCCCCGCCTCCCCTCTCCCATGTCCCCCCAGAACCATCAGTGCCATTGTTTTCTCCTCCGGATTATTTATCCCATCTATCTTATCTAGATAGACATGCAGAGGCAATAAGCAGCACAAAAACAAGGTAGAGCAAAACAACAAAAGAAAACCAAAAACCCAAACAACAAGGAAAAAAAAGAAAAGTCTACAAATAGTTCCAGGTCTGTTTGCTGACCTTTGGGCGTGTTTTCCGGTTGAGTCTGATGGAGTGCGACGCCCTGGCCCCAAAGTCTATTTTTGGTATTCCCTGGGGACTTCATAGCTTTGCTCCCCTTGCCCCTCTGTGTGGTGGGGTCAGATCAGGCACAATTCCTACACTGTGCCTCCAGGGTTGTCTCTTGTAGCACTAGGGGTCAGTGAGGGACGTCTTGTCTCATGGTGGGACTGGCCCTATGGTCCTCTCTGTGCATTGTCTTACCACTTTTCAATTGCTCGTTCTGGTGGCAAACATTTGAGAGTTTCCTTTATGTAGTAAGTCTGGCTTTCTCAGATTTTACTGTAATTATGAATGTTAACCCGCACAATAATGAATAACGTAGATCTCTTATAATAAGCAGGTTATATGTATATCTAAACTGAAAAAGACTTAAAATGGACCTTTAATATTTTTCCATAGTAGCTAGTGCTTTGTTCGTTAAAATGTAGTGAATTATTTAACGTGGTTCTTCTACAATAGCCTTTGTGACCCCCGCCAAGTCATCTACATTTTCCTGAGGCGCCTGGGGCAGCAGGTGGGGAAGATGCTCATTGGAATATATGACGCAGCCGGGAGTGTTAACAGGGATAATTGTGTCGATGTCATCCTCCTGGTTATGAGCTCAGAAAGAGGAAAAGAGATTTCAGCGCCAGCAAAAGTGTCAGTGCAGAGCTTGTCCTCTGGACCCCAAGATCCCTGCACATTGGCCCTCCTTGATCCCAGAGACAGCTGTGAGGGCAGAGTGGCACAGGTCAGCAGCAGCAGCACCTGGAGGCTAAGTAGGAAGAGAGCAGTGGAGATCCCAGTCCAAAGCCCTGCTTTAGGGCAGGAGAGGGGCTTGAGGAATGGGGTGGCCCTGGGCATTTAATTGGGGAAGCTGAGTGTTGCTGACCAGTAGAGCTGGAGATGAATGCCCTTGGGTTGAGGCTTATGGTGGAGAAGCATGCCTCTTGGACAGTTGTTGGCGGCCCTAAAAGAGCTTTGTAACATTGCCTGGAAAGAGCAGAAGCCAGGCCAAAAGACCGAGAGCCAGAGTGAGACTTGCCTATGGGAAGACATGGTCATGGTGGAAGGACTGTATCCTGAGCATTTCTCACCTGAATTGTAATCTGTTCATTTCCTTAATAAGTCCCATAATCATGAGCATTGTCTGTGAGTTCTGTATGCCCATTGTAATGAATAATCAAATCCAACTGAAAAAGTAGAGAGTGCTGTGGGAGAGACCTGTGGTGCTAGATTTGGGTAGGAAGGTTGTAGGATGGGACATGTCTGATCTCACAGAAATCAGCCTTGGGCAATGTGCATGTGCAGTTAGATTTTCCTTCCACCTTATGTGGATAGTCAGGAGAAAGACTCGGCTTTCTACTCCCATAGAGAGTTACAGTCTCAGAGCAGAAATCACAAACAGCCAATTTGTAGAAGGCTCTGGAGGACAGAGTATCTGCAGAGTATCCAGTCACACTGAGCCAGTGCAGACCTGCTCCAGCCACAGGCAAGAGTCTCGAACAGCCTTGCGATCAGGCAGAGTGCACTGTCATCTTGATGCTGCTGTATCACACTCCATACTTGGCCAGTGGACTTCCCTATCGACAAGACCGGAATTTGTTCTGGGTGCTAGTGTCCCTTACCTGCTCCACGACAGAAATTTCTTCCCTGGCTTTTTGAATGTTGGTGGGGGTCTTTTCCTTCTTATGCATTATTTGTATTTTTGTCTTTATACTATTAGATTTTATCCTCATCACTCTAGGGAGAATTTTTTAAAATCATTTTATTAGGGGCTCATACAACTCTTATCACAATCCATACATATGTCAATTGTGTAAAGCACACTTGTACATTCATTGCCCTCATCATGGAGAATTTATTTTTTATTGTTGGATTTCCCAGCTGTGAAGCCCAGGAGAAGTGGATGCATAATGATAATAACTGATACAAGGGGTTATAGGTAATGCAGGGGTTGGTGATAGTGAGGGACTGAGGATTTCGGGGGTAAATAATGAAGTGGAGAAGGGGGAGGGAGCATCAGAGCTAACTGCGATTACACAACTCATTTTAAAGGCACTTTCATCATGGGGGGTGCCCTACAATTGATGGGGTAATGATTGTACCATTCTCCTTGATATGACTGAATGATTGAACTATTAAAAACAAAAAGAGTTACGGTCTCAGAAACTCCTATAGTGTCCACATGAGTCAGAATTGACTCTGTGGCAGTGAGTTCAGTGAGGGGTTTTTTGTTTTTCGTTTTGTTTTTAAGTAGATGGAGGATATCAGATGCCACCCCATGTCATTTCTTTCAACACTGGTCCTGAAACGATAAATTCTAAAATAACCAAAAAATAGTTTGAACTACTAAACCAAACACCAAGCCACACCTACTACTTTCATGACTATGTATCTTTACAGGCACTGAAAGCATCATCTTTCTCCGTGCAGCAGGAGAGAGCTTTAACCACTGTACCGCCAGGGGTCACTGAACTGCTTGCTCCCCTTGAATTACAGAATGGGCTCAGACTGTCCAGGATGTTATTTTCTCAGTGCCTACTCTTCAAGCTACAAGCCTGTACCATAATCTGTCAAACACCAGATTTCTTAGGCCTTGCCCAGCTGAGGCCCACTGGGGACACGCAGCACTCTGGTTGTCATTACTACAGCTCTTTAGTGTATGTGTCCCAGGCTAATACAAGACACGGACTATACTACATTCACCTCTGTACTGTCATCACAAGACCTGAACTACAGTGGGTACTCAGTATTTGATGAAGGGCTACGTGGAAAACTAGGGCGAGGTTGGTTACACTGGTAGCGGGGTTGCAATAACTGGCCTCTTAGACGCTCGCTAGAAATTAACAGAAAGATAAAATATTACCTATCCAAATTATGGATATGGGAACTTGAAGTAATGACTTGATATACTTTCATAAGTTTCAGAAGAGATTCACTCACACAGTCAACAAATAATTCTTCAGTACCTACCAGACCACAGGCACTAGATCTCCTACGCCAGGGAGATAAGAAAGAGTAAACAACCAAAAAAAAAGTTTTTTAAATAAATAAATAAAACAAAAACAAAATTTTTTTAAAAAGAGAGTAAACCAAGCACACAGCATCTTCCCCTTTGTAGAAATTACACTTTAATGGGAAGACAGAAATTTCTTCCCTGGGTTTTTGACTATTAACCTCATTAACATAGAGGTCTATGTTAATTAATGAATAACAGAATTTCATAATTCAGGGTGGCATTTAAGAGAGGACACGGCTCTTAAGAGAGTACAGAGAGAAGCAACAAAACCCACATGGAAGAAGCACAGCAGCCTGCGTGATCCTGAAGTGTCGACTGGATCAGGTTTCAGGCATCAAAGACCCAAAACAAAGCCAAAAAAATCAAATCAATGTGACTGAGGGGAAGGGCAGAATGGAGACCCAAAACCCTGTGGTCAAGTGGGCATCTCCTTTCAGAAGGGTCAAAAGGAAGATACTGAGCCAGTCAGGATGCAGAATATCACCACCACCAACAAAAAAAAAACAACTTTCCTCTAGTTCAATGCTTCCCCAACCCTCCCACTATCATGACCCCAATTCTACCTTAAAAATCCAGCTAAACATCTGGGGTCTTAGAGGCTTGAAGGTACAAGGGGCCATCTAGCTCAGAAGCAACAAAGCCCACATGGAAGAAGCACACCAGCCTGTGTGATCACTAGCTGCGAGATTTCCAAGGGATCAGGTATCAGGCATCAAAGAACAAAAAATCAAGTCATTGTGAATGAGGGGGAGTGGGGAATCCCAAAGCAAATCTGTAGGCAACTGGACATGCCCTTATAGAAGGGTCGCAGGGAGAAGACGAGCCAGTCAGGGTGCAGTGTAGCAACGATGAAACATACAACTTTCCTCTAATTCTTAAATGCTTCCTCCCCTCTACTATCATGATCCCAATTCTACCTTACAAATCCGGCTAGACCAGAGCGGGTACACTGGTACAGATAGGAACTGGAAACACAGGGAATCCAGGGCAGATGATCCCTTCAGGACCAGTGGTGAGAGTAGTGATACCAGAGGGTGGAGGGAGGGTGGGGTGGAAAAGGGGATCCGATTACAAAGATCTACATATAACCCCCTCCCTGGGGGACAGACAACAGAAAAGTGGGTGAAGAGAGGGAGACATTGGACAGTGTAAGACATGACAAAATATTAATAATTTATAAATTATCAAGGGCTCATGAGGGAGGGGTAGACCAGAGGTGGGGGGGAATGAGGAGCTGATACCAAGGGCTTAAGTAGAGAGCAAATGTTTTGAGAATGATGAGGGCAACGAATATACAATGTGCTTGACACAATGGATGTATGTATGGATTATAATAAAGGAATTGTATGAGCTTATTTTTTAAAACCCCAATGAACCTATACACAACTAGTGTTAATAATTAAATGCATAAAGGTCACTGAAAAAAAAAAAAGAGTTGTATGAGCCCCCAATAAAATGATTTTTTAAAAAAAGAAAGGAAAAAAATTGTTTTCCCCAATCAGGTATTGAACAAACATAAAACATGGAATTTTTTAAGAGTACCCAGATATAGGCAACAAAAATACCTATCAGTAAATGTTCAAAAAGTATATATTAAATTAAAATTTTAAAAAGAGTTATACATTCTTTCAAATAACTATTTCTATATTTTAACTTAGAGTTCTCATAATTTTTAATTATTTAGGAACCTTAATTTCAGAACTGAATGGAATCTTTTTTAATAGTTTTATTGGCATATAAATTACATATCAAAAGTTCAAACATATTAAGAAGAGTTACACAATCACCACACAATCAATTTTAGAACATTTTCATCTTTCATACTTATTGTTAGTTCCCCATTTCCCCGATTTCCCCTGCTCTGTCCCTACATATACCTATCCAATATTTCATATATAGAAAATCATACAAAACACAAACAAGAAACAAACAAAACCAACAACAGTGACTAGACAAAACAGAAAAACCTCACTCAAAAAGAAAGCAGAAAATATTAAAAACTGAAATAATTTTTAAATGGATCAAAAAGTAGATCAAATGTTAAGGTACTATATTTTCATCTAACTACATCTTGCTACAGTCAACTCTACGAAGCTCTGTTTGATAGCAAGAATATTCACATCCCTGGACTAGGAACAGAGAGGATTCACCAGAGGCTAAATCCATGGAGGGACCCTTTAATTGGATTTGGGGCTTCCACTGTCATCATACTATTAAAAAAACAAAACAAACCATTGCCATCAAGTTGATTCTGACTCATGGCAACGCAGGAGGGTCAAACTGGCGGCCCACGGGCCACATGTGGCCCCCCAAGGTAATTTTTTGTGGCCTACAATACTCTGAAATAATGAAAACAGAAAAAATTGTTATGAAGAAAATAGCGCTTAGGGGAGAACGAGGCAATATCATACAAATTCCCTTGTTACATTTTATTTCAGAGCATCGTGGGCCATCAAACATTACCTTGGCGGCCTGCAGCCTGTGGGCCGCCAGTTTTGACACCCCTGCCCTATAGGAAGTGCCCCAAGACTGTAACTTCCTTATGGGAAGAGACAGCCTCATCTTTCTCCTGAGGAGCTGCTGTTGGTTTCAAACTGCCAGCCTTGTGGCTAGCAGCCCAACATTCTGCTACCATTGTCATCTGAAATCATTCTTTCCTTCAGATTTGGATTTTGCAGTCCTTGGATCACACAGAATGGTGTGCTTCTTCCGTGTAGAATTAGCTGACACTTGTTTGAAGGCCCCAGACACTATTCCTTCTGAGAGCTGGGCACCATCTGGTCTCCACACACTAAGCTGGAGTACACATATCATGAGTGATCTCTTCATGAGGGTGAATGTTAAATAAGGCCACGTCTTAAGAACTAACTGTTCTTAAATTAGGGCTATGATTGTGAGCCCAAAATCTTGAACACAAAGTTCAATTCATGCATTCTATTTATTCCATCCTGTAAATTATTCCATATATTGATCATTATGCTAAAATAGTTCATGCCTGGTTCTAAAGAGAAATTTGTAAATAATACTACAATGATTTCAATAGTTAGCATTGAAAAGTTTGATGTTCCTTCATAAATTTTTTTAAAATTTTTTTAATGATAGTATATCATTTAAACCATTTATTTTGTTGACCAGCACAAATTAAAACCTGTCCTCCCTGGCCCCCATACCAGCTACGTGGACAACTACCCCTCTCCCCAGAAGAATTCACTTTAGAGGACGGCACTGAAGCTGCAGCTAGAGGAGAGGGACATGTCTGATCAGAGCACACGGGAGCAAATGAAGGGGGAGGAAGAGAGAGGGGAGCACATCCTGGCCCACCAGGCCTGGAGGACGATATTCCCCCTCAGAACAGCCACTGCAGAGTGGACCATATGGCTGATCCCACTAGGAGACACAACGTCCCTCGCTGACCCAGGGCCCTAAGGGGGACAACACTGGATTCTCAGTGTCAAAACTGGCTCAGACTGACCCCGCGACACTGAGGCAAACCACCAAAGGTGTGCGGCAGAGCAACCGTGGGAGCAGAGCAGGGAGCCCCCGGGGGAGTAAAAAGGACAGACTCTGGGGCCAGAGCGTGGTACCCCATCGGACCTGACTAAAGGACACGCATAGAGATCAAAAATCAGACTTTGATCTATTTACAGGTTTTTATTTCTTTTTAAAACTTTTTTTGTCCTTTAATTGATTTATTCTTTTATGGGTCATTGGTTTTCCTTTTTGTGGTCATTGCTGTGTTCGCATGTGTCGTCTATCTTTGCTATGGCTTGATTTTTGGTGCATGTTATGATCTCTACAGATCTCTCTAGATAAGACAGGCTGGAAGAATAGTCTGGAGGAGACATCAACAGGACCAATGGTTCCGGGGGGGCATGGGA
>NW_022103902.1:1571086-1579925 GCF_000313985.2 Echinops telfairi | reverse complement strand
ATAATAATTTATGAATTATGAAGGGTTCATGAGGGAGGGGGAAGGGGAAGGGAGGGGTAAAAATGGAGCTGATATTAAGGGCTCAAGTAGAAGGCACATGTTTTGAGAATGATGATGGCAACAAATGTACATATGTGCTTAACACAATGGATGTATATGTGGATTGTGATAAGAATTGTACGAGCCCCCAATAAAATGTTTAAAAAAAACCAACTGTCCTCAAAATTCTATACAGCTCTGAAGTAAAATAAAATTCCTCAAATAAATGAAACAGCAGCCTGACTACTAGACCCTTCACCGGACTGTTCTTGGATGATTTTTTAAAACCTGTTCCATGAATAACCTTGTTCATAATTATGCTAAACGTACATTTTTGATGTAAAACACACGAGGTGAAAAACAAGAACTGAACGGTAGAAGTTCCTTAATTTGAACTTAGACATTCACTCGGCTTTACTTAAAATAAACTACACAAAACTATTATAAAACTAATTGCAATTATAAGCCTGTATTCATCTTCCTAGGCACCACCTCTCCTGAATTAGGTGACGTTTAGAAAGCGGTCAGGAGCACATACTACACGCCCCCAGTGGGAAGAGGGGAAGAGACCCCAAGACCCAGGACCACATACCTCTGGAAGAGGGCACTCTCTGCAGAAGTTAGGAGGCCCCTCAGGTATCCGCCTTTGAAATGGTTAATTCTGCTGCTGCAAGGAAGCTTCTTTGGTTTGAAGCAGAACCAGGGCTCTCCAGTGTAGACGTCTGTAAAGTTACACAGGGGCAGACCCTCAGGAAGACACACGTTGCACTCTGTAGTTTCAGAAATTCTTCCTGAACGGAAGAGACTCTTGAAATAGACCCTGTCTGGTTTCACTTCCTGCAGGTGATGGAGGACTCTGATCCCTTCGCTGGGGTGGACCAAAGATATGGACACTCTAACTTTGCCAGGCCAGAGCAGAGTGAAAAAGACCTTGTAAAACCCATTCTGGTAGTCAACCACTCTGCCCACGGCCCCTGCCTGTAGTTTGGGCGAGTGGATTCTGGCCTGCAGGTAATCTCCGCCGTACTTCTTGGGCTGTCTTTGAAAATCCTGCACATGAACTATCACCTCCAGTTGGCTTCCCACGTCGAAGAAGGCTGCCGAGTTCAAGATGACAAAGTAACTGGAAGAAGGGTCGGTGCTCTTAACAAATGGGACTGGGCCCACGTCAGGCACCTGCCTCTGCAAGGCCGCCAGCAAGGAGTTCTCCTCCATGCGCTCCTGGAGGGACAAGGTCTGGTGGTCATAGCCACAGAAGGGACTCCGGCTGATTCCTGTCACCGGAGGGGAAAGAAACGGTCCAGTGCGGTCGATGAACGTGGCTGAGACGGCCTCATGGTCCAAGTTCTAAGAGAAAGACACACACAACAGAAGAAGAGCCACGATCAATGTCATTACGTGCAGCCAGAGAAATCTCTGCTAAAGTCTCAGCCGTAACAAAACCACCTGGGATGATATTGGTTCAAAAACCAGCGCTCACCAGGGCTGTCTTATTGTAATACAATTACATCAGGATGCGAATACATAAAGGAAACGGGGGCACCTTCTAAAGAAGACCAAGGTCAGAGGATGTTGTTGTCCTGTTGATTAAACATTCTGCAGGTACAGAAGCAGAAAGGAGACCTGGGGAAACTATTTTAGCTCTCAGGCGCTGTAATCTCTTATGCAGAGGAGGAACACGCACGTCAGGTAACTTGATGAAGATCCCCTCGTTGGTCAGAGCAGGCCTAGACCCTCTGCTATCAACCATGGGCAATGAATGTGCCTAACGAGCAACACGACCAGATGTCTCCAAAGCAAATTGTCCTTCTGAAGTGCTTATTTTTACAACGGTTATTAGAGTAATATTTAACCGCTGTATGACAAAAGAGAAGCCCTGGTGGTATAGTGAAAACACATTGGGCTGCAATCCGCATGGTCGGCAGTTTGAAACCATGGGCTTTCTACTAGGGTCAACAGTTACAGTGTGGGAATCCACAGCGGGTCACTAGGTGCCAGCGCTGACTCAATGGCAGCGAGTGTGACAGAAGGCCTGACATCAAGAACATCACGCAGAGTGAAAGCAGACTGTCACCGCACAAAAACACTTAAAATGAAGGTCAGAAGAGACTCGAAACTTGCTCTTAATCGCAGAGTAACAAAAATAAATGGCATTGATGACGAAGGACAAGAACTGAACAGGCGTGGCACTTCACCAGACCTGACGAAAGCCACCAGAAGGGTCAGCACACAGACTATTTATAGGCTTTCTTTTTTTCCTTTTCCTTTTCTCGTGTCTATCTATATAAGATTGGCAGGATAACCAATCCTGAGGAGAAAATAACAGGGGCAACAGCTCCGGAAGGAGGGGGGGGGGGGGGGACATGGGAAACAGGGAGGGGTGAGAAAGGGAGGGGTAGACAACAAACCCAGGGACAAGGCGACAATAATAAGAGATCTAAAATCAATAGCAAGGAGGGCACAGAATGCCCGGTAGGGGTTGATCAAGTGCAATGTAGCCGAGAGAACGTACTGAAAGTCGAATGAAGGTTGAACATGATAGTGGGACATGAGGAAAGTAAAAAGAAATAGAGGAAAGAACTAGGTGGCAAAAGACATTTATCCTCGGGGAGGAGACGAGCCAGTCAGGGTGCGATGTAACAATGATGAGAAATACAACTCTCCTCTAGTTCCTAAATGTTTCCTCCCCGCTCCCACTACCATGACTTGAATTCAACCTTGCAAGTCTGGCTAGACCAGAGGATGTACACTGGTACAGATAGGAACTGAAAATCCAGGGAATCCAGGGCGGATGAGGCCTACAGGACCAGTGGTGTGAGTGGCGAAACAGGGAGGGTAAAGGGAGAATGGGTAGGAAAGAGGGAACCGATTACAAGGAACTATATGTGACCTCCTCCCTGGGGGACAGACAACCGAAAAGTGGGTGAAGGGAGACATCGGACAGGGCAAGATATGACAAAATACCCATTTATAAACTATCAAGGGCTCATGAGGGAGGGGGGAGCGGGGAGGGAGGGGAAAATGAGGACCTAATGTCGGGGGTTTAAGTGGAGAGAAAATGTTTTGAGAATGATGTACAAATGCGCTTTACACAATTGATGTGTGTATGGATTGCGATAACAGTTGTATGAGCCCCTAATAAAATGTTTTTAAAAAAAGACATTTATAGAGGTATAAACATAGACATGCACATATGTAAACATATAAATATATTAATATGGATATAGGTCTATATACATACACTTAAATGTTAAGTAATAAGGTAGCAGATGGACATTGGGTCTCTACTCAGGTACTCCCTCAACACAAGAATACTTTGTTCTACTAACCTGGGATTCTGTGATGCTCACCTTCCCCGACATGATCGCTGAAGGCAAAATGGGTGCATAAGCAAATGTGGTGAAGAAAGCTGATGGTGCCCAGCTATTAAAAGATATAGCTGTGAGTTCCCTGACTGAACTCACCTAACTCGTTGGGTCTCAGAACCGCCCGGGGGGCTCATGCCCCCACCCCTCCCTTTTCTCTACTCTCCCTTACCTCCCGGGAGTTCTTACCCTGCCTCAATAAATCTTCCTTAACCTCTTATTCCTGACTAAGCCTCATCTCCTTCTGCGCCTCTGTCTCCAACCTCTCACTGGGTCCATGGAGACTGGATGACAACCCCACCCCCACCCAAAACAACTAAATAAATGAGCTTTAAACCTTAAAAAAAAAAAAAAAGATATAGCATCTGGGGTCTTAACGGCTTGGAGTTAAATAAGTGGCCAGCTAGGAGAAGCAAGTGGCCATCTAAAGAAGCATCAAGCCCACATGGAAGAAGCATACCAGCCTGTGTGACCATGAGGTATCGACAGGATAAGGTATCAGAAGACCCAAAACAAACAAATACACTGACGAGGAGACCCAAAGCCCATCTGTAGATATCTCAAGTTGAAACAAACGAGGGAAAAAGTTAAGCTGACAGTTGCAGGACTGAAGGATTCCCTAGGCAAAACATTTACTGATGCAGGAATCATCAAGGCAAGGAATACGCTGCACCAAGGTGACTGCCAGAGAGAACTGGTCACCATGCAGCCTTTTCAAGAAGTAGCGTGGGATGGTTTATGGGTATAATATTAACTTTCTTTGGAAAGAGCAAAAAACACTCTCCCAGTCGGTTGGCCAAGTAACTGTCCTCCAGATTTCTTGGTGTAGGCTGGATCGTGCCAGTGCCCCAGAGGGGCAGAGGACAGAGGGGGCAGGGTTGCCCACTTTGGGAAAGACTGATATACACCAAAAACAAATTCACTGGAACGGAGTCAATTCCTACTCATAGCAACCTTATGGGAAAGGACAGAACTGCCCCTGTGGAGTTCTGAGACTGTGTATCTTTACGGGAATAGAAACCTTCATTTTTCTTCTGCAGAGATACTGGTGATTTCAAACTGCTGGCTCTGCGGTTAGTAACCCAGTGCATAACCCGCTACACCACCAGGGCTCCTCTACTGATATGTCCTTAGCTCAGCCCCTTAAATTATAACTGGAGAGGCTACAAGCATAGAGACACATCAGGTCAGGCCTACAAGAGTTCTTAGCACAGGCCCTCCATTGCCCACAGGTACCTATATGGATTTGTTTGTTTTTAAATCATTTTATTGGGGGCTCATACAATGCTTAGCACAATCCATACATCCATACATTGTGTCAAGCACATTTGTACATCTGTTGCCATCATCAGTCTCAAAACATTTGCTCTCCACTTAAACCCTTGGTATCAGCTCATTTTTTCCCTCCCTCCCCCATCCTCTCTCCCTCACGAACCCTTGATAATTTATAAATATTTTTTCATGTCTTCTACTGTCCGATATCTCCCTTCACCCACTTTTCTGTTGTCCGTGCCCGAAGGAAGGGGTGATATGTAGATCATTGTGATCGGTTCCCCCTTTCTACTCTACCTTACCCTTACCCTCCCGGTATCGCCACTCTCACCACTGGTCCTGAGGGGGTTCATCTATCCTGGATTCCCTGTGTTTCCAGTTCCTATCTGTACAGTGTACATCCTCTGATCTAGCCGCATTTGTGAGGTAGAATTGGGATCATAATAGTGGCAGGGAGAAAGCATTAAAGAACTAGAGGAAAGTTGTATGTTTCATCGGTGCTACCCTGAACCTTGACTGGCTCGTCTCCTCCCAAGACTCTTCTGTAAGGGGGTGTCCAGTGAAAGCACAGTTGTGATCATCCCACTCAATGAATATGCATGGGTACATTAGACCCCCGCCCACCCCGAGGTTAGTTGGCCAGGTGTGGAGCCTGTGGAGCTATTACTAGCCCCGCTTTTTCGGAAAACAAAGGCATCTGGATTGATTGGGCTATTTTCAGAAACCAGCGTCAGGGGCCCATCTAAGATCTGTACCCCGCAAACCCAGTGCTCACCTCTACCATTAATTCAGTTCTTTGTACCATAAATTAACTTTCATAATGTGACAGCCACTGCTAAGCACAATGGGGAATGCAAAAATGAGTAAGATTTAATGAGGTCCTCCCTCCAAAGAGCACAATAACATTGTAAATGCCACCCATCTCCTAGAAAGCAATGGGCATTAATAAGGTTTTTCAATATTTAAAGCCTTCTCTGGATCACTGCTTACTCCTTTGAAACTTGCTTTATTCTGCTATAGCAGCGCATGTGGGAAAACTCTTGACGTGGTATAAATGGAGTAGCTGGACCCCTACCTTAGGATGTACAGTCTTTGTGCAGGAGTTAATTATCCCCCACCACATTACCAAAGAAAGCAAAACAGTCTTTCTCGCAGGGCTGTTTTGAAACGGTATCTAAAAGAGCCTGTGGAACACGCAGCAAACTTTCCAAAGTACAAACCTGAAAACATGAGACAAACCGACCTGAAACACAGTCTCTTGGTCACTGTGAAAGTCAACCTAGAGGCTCACCCCAGAGAGACTATCACTTCCAGAGCCTGAGAGGCCTGTGTGACTACTGATGGGGCCAAACTCTGAATTAGAATCCTGAGACTGGTATAAACCTTTTTAAAAGGAAAAACAAAAAACACAGGGGTGGGTACATGTATGTGTCTGCAATCGAAAAGCACAACATTGCCCCTCCGTGTGGCAAGTGTGGATCTGCCGCTCAGCAGGAAGAATCGAGGCGCTGTGCTTTCGGGACTGCAACAGGGATAAAGGCCAGGATGACTTGTGATTCGCCTAAAATAATCTGAGAAACAATCACATTTTTAAAGACAAGTACTTTTTTCTTTTTAGAAAAAGACTTTTCAAACTGTTAAGAAATTAGGAGTGTCTCTAATCTCTAGAAGTATCATTAACAGGTTCTGGGTATAGTCGCCATCAATGTGGTACTGACACCTTTAGTAAATTATGTAAGAACATTTTACAGCCACTTCCGGTAGGACATTTTTAATCATTTTATTAAGGGCTCATACAACTCTTACCACAATCCATACATACATCAAGTGTGTAAAGCACATTGGTACATTCATTGCCCTCATCATTCTCAAAACATTTACTCTCCACTTAAGCCCCTGGCATCAGCTCCTCATTTTCCCCTCCCTCCCCGTTTCCCCCTCCCTCATGAACCCTAGATAATTTATAAATTATTGACATATCTTCACTGTCCAACATCTCCCTTCACCCATTTTTCTGTTGTCTGTCCCCCAGGGAGGAGGTTATATGTAAATCCTTGTAATCGGTTTCCCCTTTACACCCTCCCCTCCCCCTCTACCCTCCCAGTATCGCCACTCTCACCACTGGTCCTGAAGGGATCATCTCCCCTGGATTCCTGTGTTTCCAGTTCCTATCTGTACCAGTGTACATCCCCTGGTCTAGCCAGATTTGTAAGGTAGAATTGGGATCATGATAGTGGTGGTGGGGGGCGGGGGGGGGAAGCATTTAGGAACTAGAGGAAAGTTGTATGTTTCATCGTTGCTATACTGCACCCTGACTGGCTCGTTTCTCCCTTGCAACCCTTCCATAAGGGGCTGTCCAATTGCAATTTTTAAAAGAATCACTTTGCATTCTTCAAAGTGCCTTATAAATTTTACTTCAGAAACACAACATATGTTTTGCCCATTGCACAGTGAAACTAGGGGTTCCCCTAAAAATCAGAAAGTGAGTCACACAGGAAATGAGAAAATGTATGGCTTAGCTTTAGAGCATCTTGTGCTAATAAAAGCCAGTAAGTAAAGAAATGCTATAACTAAGGTGGAACTTTACCCTGAGAAGTATCGTAACCACAAAATAGAACAGCTTCCTTCTGTACCGAACCTACCCCACACCTGTGGCGGCACACGGAGAGCCGGAGCGCACCACGAGTACTTCCTTAGTAGCAAGCACTTGTGAGGTAAGGATTGCTGGAGCCCCAAGACTATGGCCCTTAGTCACCTTTCAGGCCGGGATCTGAACTCGCCCCCATGATTTTGGCCAAACAAAAGACAGGTCGATGAGGGGAAAACATTTATTCCAGTGGGGCACATGCTCCCTAGAATAATCAACCATGTGAGATTAAAAAAAAAGCAGCGATGGCCCAAGATAAAGTTCAAAGAGTTGAACAAGGAGGAGGGATGGAAACAGGAAACACGGGGAGGGATTGGGATGAGGGATGTTCCACTTGAGGAGATTACAGTGAATGAGATGGAGGAAAAAAAGTGTGTAAATTATAAGACTGGTCATCTCCTTTATAAATCTTCACCCAATTCATAATGTAAATGTTTACAAACAAGTAAAAGTTAAAAGTTCCTTCATCACCCTAAAGTAGCTCCCTTTCCTTTCTTTACAGCACTTTTAAAACTCTTTATAATGTCATGCGTAGTCGGCAATTATGATTATCAATTTTCTCACACAAAATAAATTGTGTCCACCTTCTTCAACATTAATTGGCACTGCCTGCCTCAGCAGCAGGTAATCACCCTCGTGATTAAACACAGCATATAACAATGCAAAC
The DNA here is from genome assembly GCF_000313985.2 of Echinops telfairi. Lineage (NCBI taxonomy): Eukaryota > Metazoa > Chordata > Mammalia > Afrosoricida > Tenrecidae > Echinops > Echinops telfairi. Next base: position 1,571,935 of record NW_022103902.1, on the reverse strand, counting down.
CCCAACATGATACTGACTCATTGGACAGAGTAGAACTGCCCCTGGTGGTTTCTGAGACTTCACACCTTGATGGGAGCAAACGGCCTCATCTTCCGCCCAAGGAGGGACAGGTGGGTGACACTGCTGACCCTGGGGGGTGAGCTGCTCAAGGTGTAACTCCTTTGTATAACCAACGCGGGCATCAACTACTGACTAAATCGGTGCAAATGCGCATTGTGACCAGGGTGAGCTTCTCGATGTCCAACCACGCCCCCGGCGAGGAGCCTGGGTACTCACCTCCACCTGAGTGACAGTGATGACCAGCACCGCCACCATCAGCACCGCAAGCAGACAGCAAACAAGTCGGAGTTTGAAGAAATGGGTCCACATTGTCTGGCTGTGTCCTGATCACCCATGGCCGACATCATAGTTCTTTCACTCCTCAAAACTCCATTTTTGTTTGCTGGCGCGCTTGCTGGTTGGCTTGCTCGTTTTTTCTGAACTACAGGCGACCTTTCCGTTTGATTTGCTTCTGTCCTGATTGGCTCTTTGTGTAGGACAGAGGCCGGCACTGATTTAAGCAGCACGTTTTTCCTCAAATAACTCCTTCAAAGAGAGGAGAGGAAAAAACTGATCAACGATTGCCTTACACTGGAGTCAGGTAAGCACAAAGGCCCCACATTTCCTCTCCCATGGCTTTATCGGGGCCCAAAGCAAAGCCCCACAGTGCAGTAATAGCTATTCCTTCCCAGATCCTCCAAGTTCCCTTCCCCATCCCCAGGCCTCTGGGAAATACAAAATATGAGCCCGCAGAGAACAAAGAAGAACGTTGTCAAACGTGCAGAGATGGGAGAATTCCGATTTCTCCAG